>NC_143077.1:12545000-12845000 GCF_052426305.1 Pelodiscus sinensis | reverse complement strand
ATCCAGGCTCTCCCCCTCCCCCTTCCATCTCTGCAGGGCAGAACCAGCCCCTCCCCACGGGACCGGTTCCTCGGGCTTCAGAAGCCTTCCCGCCAGACAGCTGTTTTCGGTCCCCCGTTCTGAATAAGCAGCTCGGCCTTTCCGCAGGGGAGGCGGCAACGCTCCGGCCATGGAAGCTGGAACAGGCGCTTCGCCGGGCAGTGGCTGGGAAAGGGAAGAATTAGCAGGATGCGCTAGCTAAGCGTGACCGGAGCTCTGGCAAGCTGGATGCGGGACCCGCCCCGGCGAGCAGCATGATTTTGCTCCATGCCCGTGTCCTAGGCAGGACCATCCCTCGAAGGGTACAAGGCCAGGGATGACCCCCCTTCTCCTCAGACCTGCCCCGTCCCGCCTCTTCCAGCCCCTGCTCCTGCCCCAGCTCCATCCCATTCCTGCTCGGGATGTTAAATATCCATTAATCGAATAGTCGATTAACCTCCTGAATTCTTATCGGTTACTCGACTATTCTATAGTCCCCGGGGTGGGGCCAGCAGCCAGTGCGCTCCGGCCTCACTCCCGAGGAGTTCCCTGCCGCTCCACGCTGCTGCCTGTGTCAGAGGCAGCGTGGGGTGCCAGACAGGAGCTGGTCTGCGAGGAGAGCCAGTTTAAAAACCAGCTCCCCTCATGGACTGGCTGCCACTCACCCCACACTGCTGCCTCTTATGCAGAGGCAGCAGCGCAGGGTGGCAGCGGCCCATGTCCAGGAGAGGGGCTGAGCTCCTGGACTCAGCACAAGCTGGAGCTGAACCGAGCTGCCTGCCCATCTGGCTCCCAATACACTAAATGCAGAGCTGCAGCAGGGGTAGGTCCCAGACCCGGCGCGAGCCGGTACTGAGCCAGGCTGCTGGCCAGCTTGCTAAGAAACACTGGCAGGGGGTGGGGGAATGCATGTAGTCTGTAGCATTAACCTCTATGCTTTTGCTGATCTGTTAATTGACTACACTATCCCCACCCGCGTTGCATCCCTTCCCTGACCAAGGGGATTACGGGGCCTGGCACAGAGGGGCAGAGGCCTTTGCATTCACCGCGGCGCCAGGAGCCGCAGTAAACGGAGTGACCCAGCCGCCTGCTGAGCTCTGCCGGGTTGCTCCGCTCCGTCGTGGCCGCCCGGCGGGTGAGGTTGGAGCAAACCTCCGTGTGGGGGACTGTCCCAGGAGTGAAACGAAAGAGAAGGGATCTGCATTGGCCAGGCCTCTGGGCTGCGGAGAGCACTGAGCCAGGGGCTTGGCTGTCAGAGACACGCTGCAGGGGCAGGAGCTTGTGCCGCGGAGGGGAGGGGGCAGGGGTAAGCTGGCGGCTGAGCTAACCGCTCCCCCTCTGGGAGTTGCCTGGCTGGAGCCCTGAACAGGAAGCGATTGGCCTTGAGCGTAACCTCCAGGACAGTAGCCTCCCCTGGCAAGGGACGGGTTCTTCCCCCCCAGGAGGCTGGGAGCCGTGGGCAGGGAACAGTAGCTGCAGCATGGGGCCGGGGTATTTCTCAGGAAATCCTGGCCCACATGCTGGTTGGGAGAGCGCCGGCCTCAGCTTTCCCCGGTGGCTGGAGCGCGGTGCTCCGGACGGCAGAACACCTCCCGCTTTCTTCTATTGGAGGCTCATTCCGCACTCCCCGCTCTGGAGCGTGGCCGCTCGGTAGCCTCCTCAGGGGCAACAAGGAAACTGAGGTACGACCGACGACGAGAGGGAGGTGTCCTGACTGGGTGTGGCCTGGTCGCCCATGGTCTGCCCCACACTGCCGGAGACCCCCTGCCCCAGAGGCTCTGAACCGTTCTTGCCAGGCCTCGGGGAAGGTGCCAGCTCTTTTCTCTCGTGGCGTGCTGCTCCGGGGCTGACGCTGCAGGCGCCGGTACCTAGCCCCAGCGCACTGCTGCAGCTGGGATTGGCTAATGGCTCTGCCCCCTGTGAGCAGCTCACAGGGCGCAGTGAGCGACAGGGCTGCTTTGGTTGTGGAGATCAGAGATGTTGGCGTGTAGACGATTACACGATTGACCGATGAGCCTGGGCTTGCAACCCCTCCTCCCTTGCTGCCTCTGATACAGAGGCAGCAAGGAGAGGGAGAGCTGGTGCCCTTGGGGAGCTGGCTTTTAAGCTGGCTCCCTGCTCATGCAGGCTCCTGCAGAGCCACCGCCCACTGTCTCCTACAGAGGCTACCACATGCCCCCCCATGCTGCTGCCTCTGGTGGGGGAGGCAAGTGTGTGTGGGCGGAGGGGGCAGGCGGGAGCCAGTGCTGGGGGAGAGCTGGCTCCCCACGAGCACCGGCTCCCATGGAGTCGCCTGCCTCCCCTTCCCCCACCCCCAAGCTACTGCCTCTGATAGGCAGCAGCGTGGCGGGTGAGGGGGGCAGGCAGGAGCCAGTACATGCGGGAAGCAGCTTTCAAGCCAGCTCTCTACGCATCTCGGCTTCCATGGAGCTGCCTGCCCCCACTGCTCCTGCCTCTTTATCAGAGGCAGCAAGGGGCCAGAGGATGCAAGTGGCGGTGCTCGTGGGGGGCTGGCTCAAAAGCCGAATTTTGGGCAGGGATTCTTGGACGTTGAGGGCCTCCCCCTTGTAGTACGCCACTCAGAAGCTGCCCGGGGCTGACTTTTGTCCATTTCCGCGGCCCTGGGGGACGCCAGCCTTAATCCGTCGTGTCCGTTTTAAGCTGTAAAGCCTCAGGGACAGGGGCTCTGTCTTGCTGTGCTAGGAGCTGTACAGACACAGCGAGGCCTGCGTCTCTAGACATGCCCTCCTGGAACGCGCCAAGGGGAGCGGTGAGGCTTGCTGCGGAGAGCCGTGCTCCCTGCAGGCAGGCAAGTGGGGCAATCAGGGGAGGTACCAGCACACCGGACGGGAAGGTGGCCAGGGGGCTGGTCCTTCTACTGTTTCCCAGTTGCTGCGTCCCTGGGTTTGTCTGTCGTGCGCAGCTGAGCACCACTTGTGTTCGGATTGGATTGAACAGCTATCCCGGGCCAGCCGCTACACGCAGCAGGACGGGGGCTGGCGGAACCAGGAGCTCAGATCTGTGCTTCCTTGCCGTGTCTGAGGCTAATGTCTTGTCCCTTTGATGCAGCTCTCATGTTGGCGGCCTCTGCGCAGGGCTCCCCGAGGGGACTGCCCGTCTTCCCTGTGCCTCGGAGGAGCAGGGCTGGCTGCTGGAAATAGCCCCGTCTCTCTTCCCTTTCCAGGTGCTCTACCACCTCTTCGAGGAGTACGCCAACTTTGATCAGGTGACCGTCACCGACATCGTCCTGGGCTTCCTCAGCTTCTTCGTGGTGTCCCTGGGCGGCGTCTTCGTCGGCGTCGTCTACGGGGTCATCGCCGCCTTCACCTCCCGCTTCACCTCCCACATCCGCGTCATCGAGCCTCTCTTCGTCTTCCTCTACAGCTACATGGCCTACCTGTCGGCCGAGCTCTTCCACCTCTCCGGCATCATGGCGTGAGTCCTGGCTGGGCGGCCGGGCTGGGAGCCCCCCAGACACTCGCCACCCTGGCTGAATTCTCTGGGCAGAGCTCTAGAGAATACGTTGGCCTCATGAAGTCACTCGGGGGGGTGGGGGGGGAATCCGCATGCTCCTCTTCTCCCCCCCACCCTCTGCCCAAGCAGCAGGCTGAGTCCCTGGGGAGGGATCGCCGGGTGCCGGAAGAATTCTTCCTTTCCCCTTGCTACAGCCTCGAGAATCCCTCCTGCCGGCGTAGGTGGCGTCTAGTGGAGCAGCTCTGTTCCTGGGGCCTTTTAAGTGTAGGTGCACCTGGGGAGGTGAAAGGTTAACTGGTAACCATCACTCTTATCAGGTGATGCTTCTGGTTAACTGTTAACCGGTGGGGGCTGGCGCAGCCCCTGCCTGCGGTAGGGGGGCCACTCCAGTCCTGCCTCAGCAGATTGGGGGGTGGCTCCCACCCAGCGGGGCTGACGCAACCTCTCCCGCCCGTGGCCCCTTTAATCGGTTAAACATCATGCACCCTAGAGACACCACTGGGGACGTAGCATGGCAGCACTGAATCCCTGGTTCACTCAACTGGTGTCTGTTCTCTAAGGGCAGCTTCAGAGGAAGGCGGAAGAAACCCCCCAGTAGGCAACTTGGGGGTCGTGTGCCCCTCCCGACCCCTGTTAGTTTGTCTGAACCCTGGGACAGCCGGTTACGATCCCTCGCCGGGCGCTCTAGCGTTCCCCGCAGTAGCGGCAGGTAGTATGGTTCTCTAGGCGCCTCCGTGCGCCGGGTGCTTGTCCCCACCGCTGTCTGTGCTATGGGCTGCCCCAGTTTAACTACATTGAGCCTGCTGGTCGAGGGCACTAGTGCAGACTGGCTGCGCTGGGGGAAGCCTGCGCCCTGCCCGTGCAGTGCCCCCATGGCAGGGGTCTGCCCTAGACCAGAGGAACGGAGCTGGAAATAAGAGGTGAGGGTGGTTAACCCTTAGAGCAGCTTACGGATCCTCCCCCCCGGCCTGTTAAATCGAGCGGGGGGGTTGTCTAAGGTCTGCTGTCGCGCAAACAGGAAGTCATTCAGAGAAGTGTCAGGCTAGTAACTGTAGCAGTCCCTTCCGGCCTGGGAGTGGAGTCGCTGCATCGCTGTGGTTTCCCACACGTGAGTTTCCTGCACGTCAGCTGGACCCGGGGTGATCACCAGCGAGAACCAAACCCTGCAGGGATCAGAGGCCTTTTCAGGCTTTAAATTGCTCCCGAAGAGCGAGCTGGGGTGGACCCCTTCATTCCTTCTCCGCAGTGCAGCTCTTCTGCACTCGAGTCGCACGGCCGTAGGAGGGCCTCCAGGCATGTTCAGTGGGGAAACTGAGGCACGAGAGACCTCTCTCTCAAGCTCACTCCAGCTGGGGCAGAACCCAGTCTCCTGATCCTGCGACTCTAGCTCTGGCAGGCCTGTGGGCAGGGTCCATTTCGCTGCCCCAGCCCCACCCTTGACAGCCAGTGGGAGCCCAGGTCCAGTGGCTCAGGCTCATGGGACTGCAAATAGCCGGGGGGGGAGGGGTGTAAGGCCTGTGCGGCCGTTGTATTGCCCTGCAGCCTGCGCGCTGGGATTAGCCGAGTCTGGGCCGAGCTGCGAGTCATCCGTTGCAGCCTGGTGGTTCCTGGAGCGATCCTGAGGACCTGCAGGTGGCTGGAGCTCCTGTTACTTCTGCAGCCTCTCCCCGCCCTCCCCACTCCCTATGGGTTGCATTGTGGGCCTAGTGAGTCACTGCAGAGCTTCGTTGCCAGAGAGGGCCGGATGCTGCCTGCTGGGCCCTTCCTAACAAAGCTCCCTGTGCCGCAGCAGCCGGGGAAGGGGCTGGATTCCAGCAACGGCTGCCTCCAGTCCCCGGCCTGAGCTGGGCCCGGCCCTGCCCTGCCTGGGGACTCCTCTGCTGCTGAGCGTGGAGGCCCCAAGCAGCTGCCGGTGGGCCTGGGGTAGGAACCTAAATGGTTAATTGGTTACCCGGTAAGCATCCCTCACCAGGTGAGACTAACTGGTAACCGGCTCCTGGCCAGGCTGGAGGCAGCCCCTGCCTGCGGTGGGTGGGCCCGGCCCGGTTAGGCTGGAGCAGGGGCAGGAGGCTGCTCCAGTCTGGCTGGGCCGGTCGTGCCCAGCGGCTGGTCAAACACGGAGTTGGCCCGGTGAAGGTTTTAAACGAGTTTTTACCTCCCACGTCCCAGACTCCGGCCCCACCTGCCGGGTGTTGGTCCTTGGGGCTGTGCAGCGCTGCCCTCTCTGCTGACTGGCTGAGCTGTGGTACGACCAGAGGAGCCCTGAGGTGCCGCTGAGGCCAGCCCTGCGCCAGGGCGAGGTGTTGCTTGCCAGTCCTGCCAGGCGCTGGTTTCCATGGCTGCTATTAAGTCCTCTCCCCTCCCCCTCCTCCCTGCAGGCTCATTGCCTCCGGGGTGGTCATGCGCCCTTACGTGGAGGCCAACATCTCCCACAAGTCCCACACCACCATCAAGTATTTCCTGAAGATGTGGAGCAGCGTCAGCGAGACCCTGATCTTCATCTTCCTGGGCGTCTCCACCGTGGCCGGCCAGCACTACTGGAACTGGACCTTTGTCATCAGCACGCTGATCTTCTGCCTCATTGCCAGGGTGCTAGGTGAGGCGCGGGGCCCGGTGGGGTCGCTCTCGTGCCCTAGTCAAGCGCGCAGACCTCCCCGCCCCCCCCACCCAAGATGGAGAGCGGCAGTCCGGCCACGTGAAGCTGGCTGCTCCCGCTTCCCTTTCAGCTCTAAATAGGAGCTGCTGCTGTTCTCGTCCGCGCCCGGCGTCGAGGGAGTGTGCGGCACGGCGGGAGGAGGTGGCTGGGAGGCGCGTTGATCGGGCTTCGGAAGCGGCAGGCTGCGTTCACACCCTGGCACCTCCCCACTGGAGGGCCGGGGCCCAGCCTGCCTTGGCTCACAGGCTGAATGGGGCTGGGGGTCAGAGGGGCCCCTCGCTTATGTGTCCCCGTTAGGAAGATCCCAACCCTTGGGTGAGCCGAGCGCTGGATCCACAGCCCTGGCGCCCACAGGCCACGACTTATCCTCAGACTGGGTGTTCCCGTTCCCTTCTCTGGCACTGCCTGGGCTGCGGCGCCCCCCTGCTGAGCCCGGGCGCGGGACTCGTGGGACGTGCCTTTGTAGACACGTGTCTGTTGGGAACTGGACTGAGACCGGCCCAGCCCTGGTCACAAGCCCCTGAGCAGCCTCCCAAGTGGTGACCTCTGGCTTCTGCCTGCCTGGGCTAGGCGCCGACCGGTGGGAGGTTCTCACCTAGGCTCCGCCAGGTCCTATGCTGCACCTGCAGGCCTGGAACGAGGATGCTAGAGCTGGGGGGTTGCAAGCCAGGAGCTGGGATGGGGAGAGGGACCCCACGGAGCAGGGGGGTTCTAGCAGTGTCAGTCTCTTGCTTTCATGTCCCCCCCCTTCCCCAGTGTAGCTCCCTCGGCGGAGACAGCTCGTGCTCCACGTGGCTGGTGTCCGCCAAGGGCTGACCTTCTCCGGGCCGCGTGTGTGCACGTGACAGTGTGACTCTGCTTGGCCCCCTGCCGGTTCTCCCTCTCCAGGTGTCCTGGGCCTCACCTGGTTCATCAACAAATTCCGCATTGTGAAACTGACCCCCAAGGACCAGTTCATCATCGCCTATGGGGGCCTGAGAGGGGCCATTGCTTTCTCGCTGGGTTACCTCCTGGATTACGAGCACTTTGGCATGAGGGACATGTTCCTCACGGCCATCATCACCGTCATCTTCTTCACGGTCTTCGTGCAGGTAAGCGGGACGCCCTTTCCTCGCCGTGGTGCGTCGCCCGGCACCCTGGCCGCGTGGGGAGGGGCGTCCGGCGGGAGCGTTTCCCCGGCGCAAATGTTGGGGGGGCTGCTGGCGAGGATGAGCTGTGAGAGCCCTCGTGGGCTGGATAGCCCGGTGCGCTGCCAGGGAGAGGGACAGGCACGTGACTCAAGATGTTCCTTGCCCAGCTGCTCGGACCCTGGCCATGGGCCCGTCCTGTCCACTGTGCGGGCCTCACTGGCTGCCAAATGGGGTAGTGCCAGTCCCCTGCCTTTGTCCTGCTCTTCGGGACCGCCTGCTGGGGAATGCCACGTGGGCCAAAGGTTTGTCGCTTGCTGAGCTCTGTGATTCTTAGCAGCTTTCAAAGGCCAGGACAAGTCCAGGGTGGCCTCAGCCTCTGCCCGGCATCCTCTGGGTGCGTCAGTGTCTAATATAGGGAGGGGTCCCCTAGAACATGAGCCTGCTGGGGGCTGAGCCCTGGATTCCCATGGCACAAGGGAACAGCAGGGTGGCTTGTACCTCACCGGTGGAGGATGCGACCCAACTAGAAAATATTCAGCCTGGTTCCTGTCTCCAGCCATGGCTGTCCCAGGCCTGGGAGGTAGGGGGGACCCGGGTCCGTGCTATCCTGTGACAGGACAGGGAGCTGGTTCGCTGACTCCAGGGAGGGCAGGGTTGCTCCAGCATAAGGGGGGAGCCTGAGCGTCGCTCTCTGCCAGGCGAGGGCTCTTTGACTGTGTAACCCCAGCCCCTTCCGTTCCTCCCTAGGGGATGACCATTCGCCCCTTGGTGGACCTGCTGGCTGTGAAGAAGAAGCAAGAGACGAAACGCTCCATCAACGAAGAGATTCACACCCAGGTAATGGCGCCCCCCCAGCTGGGGTCCCTCCCACCTTCTGCTGCTCGCCCTCTCCAAATACTGTAACCTGGGCAGGCGTACAGAGCGGGCGCTGCCCATGAGCTGGTATCCAAGGGGCCAGGTGAGTGACTGCCGGTCTGTGCATCTTCTGCACCTCCCCGAACCAAGACCTTTCTGCTGTAACTAGTAGCAGAGCAGCCAGTCGTAGGCCGGTGCTGCCCCCCAGAGGCCAATCCTGCTGGTGCCGGACCTGCTATCCCCACCAGTGGCTGAGCAAAGTTCAGCGTCCCATCTGGGGGTGAATTGGGGAATGGAGGGGCAGGGGCCTGGCTGGTGCATGCTGCCAAGACTGAACCTCTGGGGCTTGCTTTGCGCCCTCTCCAGTTCCTGGATCATCTTCTGACGGGCATCGAGGACATATGCGGTCACTACGGCCACCACCACTGGAAAGACAAGTGAGTGCGGATGCCTCTCATGCAGGCTTTCTGACCCCCGGGGGAGGTGTGTGTGCGGCAGGAGCTGGGGGGGAGAAGCAAGAATTTTAGACACAGGCTAGTGAGCTCCAGTCCCCCTGTTCTCCGAGCTCCCTCCCGCGCATGCTGGGAACCCCTGGCTAGAAGCCGCTGCATGGAGCCATGCTGCATCGGAGGCCTGCGATTCCTTCCCTCCCACTGGCCAGAATGTCCTCGACTTCCACCTCATCGGTTCCCACAGCCCAGGGCGAACTCCATAACCACCTTCCCCTGCATGGGAAGTCAACGTCACCTCCTGCCTAGTGCAGGGGACTAGCCAAGGGGCACTGTCGAGGGAGGGAGGGGCTTGCCAACCCCAGAGGAAGAGGGGGGGAAGGAGGCTGCATTTTGGCCCTCGTTTTCCTCACTGAGTGACTCAGCAGCTCTCTGCCGTGCGCCGTGGATCCGCCGCTCACATGGCGCTCACTGGTCCCGGCTCTCTGGCCCTGATGTCTCGTGGAGGCGAATGGAGCATCAGCTGATGGGCATGTGCATGTTCAGTCTCTGAAGTGTTCTGGGACCGGGAGGTAGAAGGGGCATGTCTGACCGCTGGGCCCAAACTTTTGCACCCAGAGCATCTGGATCTGCTGGGCTGGCCAGCCCGAAGGGAAGGCGGAGATGCTGGGCGTGATGCTGATCCCATGGGGCGGGAGGGACTTGAGGGTCGCTGCCTGACACCCCCCTCCCCGCCCTCCTGCAGGCTGAATCGCTTCAACAAGAAGTACATGAAGAAGTGCCTGATCGCGGGGGAGCGGTCCAAAGAGCCGCAGCTGATTGCCTTCTACCACAAGATGGAGATGAAACAGGCCATCGAGCTGGTGGAGAGCGGGGGGCTCGGCAAGATCCCCTCCGCCATCTCCACAGTCTCCATGCAGTGAGTGCTGCTTGCAGGGGGCTGCCCTGGGGGAGCCAACTTATGTCCGTGGCTCTGGGCTAAACCTCCTCCCCCCTCCCCTGTGTCACCTGGGCTGGAGGCGGTGGCTGTTCTACCCAGCGCCTCCCCCCTCGGCTGCCGCGAAACCCGGCTTTGAGCCTCGCTTCCTTTCTGTCTGTCCGTCCAGGAACATCAATCCCAAAGCCCTGCCCGTGGAGCGCATCCTGCCAGCGCTGTCCAAGGACAAAGAGGAGGAGATCCGCAAAATCCTGCGCAACAACCTCCAGAAAACCAGGCAGAGGGTAATGACCCTAGTTCACGCCCAGGCCGGCCCCTTGTGGCTCAGCTGATCCCCGGGGAGGGCAGAAATGGGAGCATTTCTAAACGGAGCAGCTGGGACTCCTCATGCCCTTCCTGCCCGCCCCTTGGTGTACTTGCCTGCTGCATCCCCTTGTCTACGTGGTCCGTCCCTTCACCCCACCCTCGTTAGGTTGGGCCCAGCCTGAAGTGGGACCGCCGCTGGCCTGAAGAACCACACAGCTGGGCGGGAGGCTGAGCATGTAGGGAAGAGAGCTGGCCTTGTGGTTACGGCCCTGGGCTGGGCCCCAGGACAGCTGAGTTCAATTCCCCAGCTCTGCCACGTGACTGTTGTTTCTCGGTGCTTTGGTTCCTCAGCTGTAGAACAGGGAAATCCTGCCTGGGGTAGGAGCTGTGGGTTTTGTGGGCATGACGGGGCCAGGAGGTGCTAATGGGGAGCCCTGAGAGCTTCTTGGCTGTGTAGTGGGGGGCTGATGTCTCTTGTGCTGCCGGGTGAAGGAGGGAAGCTGGGCTTTGGTAGCCAGCCAGGAGGGTGAGCCGGGGTAGGGAGGACAGGTGTTTTTCAGAAGCTCCGGGCTGCACTAGGAGCACAGGTCTCTCTGTGTGGGGGTTGAACTCGATGGCCTTTGGGCGCTAGCTCAGGAGACTTTTGGGAACGCCATGTTGGGTATTGCTTGGAAACCTGCAGACAGCTGTGTCCCTGTGCTGGTCCCCGCTTCTCGCCTCTGCTTCCCAAGAGAATATTTCCCGTGTGTCTAACTCTGATCCCTTACCGGTCCCTTCTCAGTTGCGCTCTTACAACCGGCACACGCTGGTGGCCGACCCTTACGAGGAAGCTTGGAACCAGATGCTGCTGAGGAGGCAGAAGGCCCGGCAGCTGGAGCAGAAGGTGCGCTGGGGAGGCAGGAGCTGATGGCTGCTGCAGGCTGGTCGGGGAAGGGGGTATTTGCACAGAGTGTTTCTCACCCCTCCGGGAGGAGACTTTACAAGCTGGGCCCAAGTGGCAGCCAGTGAAACGAGCCAACCCTCCTTCCAGCTAACGGCGGGGTTTGGCGCATCTAAAGTAACCCAGCTGCCTCCCGCCGTTGGAATCGTGCCCTCCGCAAGTTGCAACATAGAAGAACTTTCCTGGGAAGACCCTTTTATTCCTGCCCTATGGGACCACTTGTGGCTCCCCTGGCTGGTTCTACAATGCCTCCCTCATCAGAGCAGCTGGGCTGGCCAGAGCTCCTGTCTGCTGGCCGTGCCGCCGGGGATGGTGGATCTATTTCCGGTGGATCCGCTGGGCTCCTCCCTGCCTTTCGGTTCATCCCATCCCCGGTGGGATGTTGCCCCCGCCAAGGCTCCCGGCCCGGTAGAACTGGGAGCTCTCACGCCTGCTCTGCCTTCTCGTTCCAGATGAACAATTTCTTGACGGTCCCATCGCACAAGCTCGACTCTCCCACCATGTCCAGAGCACGCATCGGCTCAGGTACGTGGGGGCTGCAGGAGCTGGGGGTGGTCTCCAAGGATGGCCCAGGAGAGACTGGGTAATGGGGTGTTGTCTACAGCAGCTGTTCCGTGTGTGTGCAGCTCTCTACGCTTTCCTGAAAAGGCCGGCTCTGGTCATGGCGACAGTCTCCTGCCGTTTCCTGTGCCTCTTCCAGACCAGCCGTGTGGGTGTGCGTCCCCCCACCTGCCAGCCCTCGCTTCGGCAGCAGGGCAGCAATCTCTCTGTGTCTCCCCCTCCCTTGCCCCCAAAACATGCTCCGCACTTTAGGGAACACTGTTAGGGATGTTAAGAGGGTTAACCGGTTAGATACTAGCACTTAACCAGTTAACTGTTTTAAATTAGAGCCCAGCCTTAGGTTCCCGCTGTGGCCTTGGGTTCCACTACCCAGCCCCCTGGTCCCTCTGTGGCTGGGGCTGCTTGGGCCCTGCTCCAATAGGGGCTGGTACCCATACCGGCAAGCCTCATGCTTACTGGTATGCTTACCGGTTAACCATTTAACAGCCCTAAACGCTAGGGATGTAAGCGACTAGTCCAGTAATCGACTACCCAATACTAGGCTTATTGGGGAGTCAAGTCGACTGCTTGCTCCTCCCTCGCCCGCAATATCAGAGGCAGCAATGTGGGGAAGGAAGCAGGAGCCAGCTTAAAAGTGAGTTCCTCCCTGTACCGTCTCCGCAGGGTGGAGGGGGCAGAGCCGCAGTGCTCCTGGAGTCGGCGCAAGCCAGGACTGAGCAGTCCCAGCTCTGGGAGCTGCCCTCTGCGGCTCTTCCTGCATTTCAAATATAGAGGCATAGCGGTCCCAGACTGGCACAAGCCAGGACTCCTTAGTTCCTGCTTGCACCGGCTCCGTGAGCTACCCCTGCTGCGGCTCTGCAGTTTAAATGGAGCAGGAGCCAGGCTGCTGTGCACCCAGCTCCTCCTACATTGAAGCTGCAGCGGGGGTAGCTCCTGGACCCAGTGTGAGCCGGAACAAAGCGCCTCCCCTTATTGACTAATTGTGTAGTCGATACAAACTGATTCAGACCTTGCCAATCACTTGAGGGCCAGGTCAGTGAGGGGTATGGTTTTTTTTTTTTTTCTCACCTGTGTATGGCCCCTGACCCAAAAAAAGGCTGCCCGCCCTGGATTTTAAGGATAGAGAAATAGTCCAGAACTGTGACCATTCTCACCTGTAGCCACCAAGGGGCAGCCTTTGCAGCTGGCTGGAGTGAGCCGTTCCTGGCCAGGTGCGGATGCTGCTGCATATGTGACCTGCCACAGTTCAGGGCCCTTTTCCTGGCGGTGCTGAGCTCCCACGGACTTTGGCTAGAGCAGGGTGTGCTCGGCATCTTGGAGACCAGGCCCGGAGTGTGAGCTGAGCTTCCTGCTCGGGGCAGGTATCGCGCATGCAACTCAGTGGGCAGGGACCATACGCTGTAGGTCCCCATGCACTGGCCCGAGCCCCAGGCAAAGCAAATATTCTTAGGGCTCTTGGAAAGATGTGTGCAGCTCAAGCTGGCACCTGTGCTGCCCTAGCAGTGCCCTCTCTCCCAGGCGTCCCCGCCATCAGGGTGAAAGGCGCTTCCGGAAAGGGGTGATTTCATCAGTGATTTAAGTGCTCGCTCGTTCTCCCGTGAACGTCGTCCTTGCTGTGGGTGCGAGGCTCGTGGCAGCTTGTTGCCGTGTGTGTAAAGCGCTTTGAGATCCTCTTTCGAGACCTTTAACCAAGGAACAGATCTTTGAAGTCTGTACTCTGAGCACCCCCGCTTCCTCCATGACTAGATCATCTTCTCCTGAAGAGCTGGGAATAGAACCAGGGAGCCCTGACAGCCATTGCCCTGCCCTAACCACTAGACTCCACTTCTGCATGCTATTTTTTTAACTCACGGTCTAAGAGAACTCGGCCTGGCCCTCCGGATGAAGGGAGGGCAGCTGTGTTGGGTGCCAAGATGCTAACTGTGTTCGCCTCGCTCCTTCTTTCCAGACCCGCTGGCCTATGAGCCCAAGTCGGACTCGGAGAACCTACCTATCATCACGATCGACCCGGCCTCGCCCCAGTCGCCGGAATCTGTTGACCTGGTGAATGAGGAGCTGAAGGGCATGAGCCGCCTCCCGCCGTCGCCCGAGGAGGAGGAGGAGGAAGGGCTTGTGATGCACGTGAAGGAGTCTTCCTCCCCGGGCACTGACGACGTCTTCACCCCGGGCGCCGGCGACAGCCCCAGCAACCAGCGAATGATGCGGTGCCTGAGTGACCCGGGGCCTCGGCCTGACCCCGAGGAGGGCGAACCATTCATCCCCAAAGGGCAGTAGCAGCGGGTGCGCTGCTGCATCTGGCCTGCAGGGGGAGCTGCTTGCGCGCACATGGATTCTTTGATTTCCCTTTGCCTCCCCTAGTACTACACTGGGCCGGCTGCTGAGTGAGCAATTGGCTGGGGCAGGTGAGGAATCCCTTGCACCAGTGGAGGAGGGGACCCCAGTGACTTTCAGCAAAGTGGGGAGCCCGTGTGCGCCAGCCTGGGTCTTCAGCTTTCCTGTGCTGCCCTGGACTGCCTTCCCTGGGCCGTGCTGCGATGCTGGCTGAATGGAGGGAATCCCAAAGGAGATCTCTGACCTACAGAGTTGGCCCACCCAGGCGCTTCACAGCTGCTGGAGAACTGACCCCCTCCCCGGGCAGATCTGTGCTGTGTCCCCTGCCTCAGACGCAGCCTGCATCCATGCCAACTCAGGGACTGTTGCAACCCGCGTGTTTGTGAGTTACTCCCCAGCTGGTCGGTGGGAGGAAAGCAGGACTCAGGGCTTAGTCTCTGCCCAGCTTTATTCCCTGGTGACGGCGCGGCAGCCTGCCTCGCTGTGGAGGCTGCGGCACCCAACAGGCGTTCGTCCGCAGAGGAACTGGGAACTCCCACCACCCTGCATGTGCCGTGCTGTAGGTGCTAATGTGCACCCCCTGCTCTTTCCAGCACCCTCTGCCATGCTCAGCTCACCCTCTTCCCCCAACTCGGCTGGGGGCCAGCCTGGCTTAGACTTGCAGCGTCAGGGCTGCAGCCGCTGCTGCCTTGCATTGGCTGATGTCAGGCTATCACCCCCAGCAGCCAACTTTTTAAATGTCTTGGTTCAGGGTGGGTGTGTGTGTGCAGCGTTTTAGATTCTTGAAGGGGTGGGTAGAATTTAAAAAAATTTATATCGCCATAGGGGGTCACTGCGGTGTCAGGCCAGATCTGGGTAGTCCTGGAAGTCTCCTTTCGCTCTGTGTGCTCTCTCATTTAAAAGCTGTTAGAAATAGACTGCTGGGGAGCTTGCTGCAAGGCAGAACCCTGAGGAGCAAGGTCCGAGCTGGGATGGGCAAGACCCCGCCCAACTTTGTCCCTCCAGGACCAGCCCTCTCCCCCCTCCCTCCCCCCGTTAGGTCACTCCCCATTCTGGGCCCAGTCTCTGTGTGGAATGCTCTGACCTTGCCCCTCCGCTTGGTTGGGGACTTGGTTATCTGATGATCTATACTCTGCTTTTTACTCTTCCCCCCCCCCCCCCATCCCCCGGATCTAGAGCAATGAGTGTCTCTGAACCAAAGATGGCTGGGTGGCTTTATTGTAAATAGGGAATTGGGGGGGGGGTTGTGAGTTAGTGGTTTTTTTTTTGTTTTTTTGGTTTTTTTTAATGCTGCGTATATTTTCTTAGGGAACCTGGGCTAGGCCTTGACGTGTCCAAGCCTCTTGCCCTGCCTGGCTGGGGATGCCTCCTCCATGGCTAGGCATGGCACGTTCCTTACTGCAAAGCTTTAATGGCCTCCGACAGGCAGGGAAGTCTCTCCACCAGAGGGGAGGGGGCCAGGCTCCAGGAGCTAGTTTACCTGTGGTTCTGGGTGGGGTCCCATAGCTGGCATCCCTACCCCCAGTGATGGACCATTCAGGAGCATCTCGGGTTACTTCCTGGCATGTCGTTCTGCCTCCTGCTCCCAGCCATCCCCTGGGCTGTCCCTGCATTGCCCCTGCCCCTGTGCGGCTGGTGGGCTGCTTTCCTCCTGCCTTGCGTCATTCTCCCCACCCCCACCTCCCGCTGGTCCTGGGAGTCTGGCCGTGGTCTCCTCGGCTGCAAAGCTTTGCTCCCCACTGTGTGTTCAGGGAGGGGCTCTTAGGCCATTGTTGGCCAGGAGAGGTCCTTGGGGCTGCCTGTCATGTGGCTGTCACACACGGCAGCTGCTGCTTTGGGTCTGTGTATAGAAAATGGGGGCCGGGGGTTGCAGACATGGGGGGAGGGGATGACCATTCCGGAGCGGGCTGACGGCCTTCAGTTCTTGAGATCCCGTCGGTGCCACCTGTCCTGTAGAGGGCGCTGCAGGGTGTGCGGGGAGCGTGGCTTTCAGGGCACCTGCCCGTCCGGCGCCTGTCTCCCTCCAGTAGCGCTTCGCCAACCCTGCCGCGCCTGCCGGCGTGCTCGTCTCTCTGCCGTGCGTCGTGCCTTTTAGCCACACAGTGTCTGCCTGCACCAATGGCGGTGGCCTAGCCTCTCCGCCTTCTGCCAATGCTGCTTCTGTGTGTCCGCTGACGTCGGGGGTCTGGCCGGGGCACCTTCCTCCCCCCCAGCCTGCTCCATATGTGACTCCATTCCACCATCCACCCAGCGAGCCTCCCGCACGCCTGGTGGCCCAGCCCGTCCGCAGGGACCGGGCGGGGAGGGCGGGGTGGTGTTCCCCAATGTGCAATATCTGTCTGACATTGGGCTCTCTGCAGCTCATGGCTTCTGAGCGCCCGGAGGCAGGGAGTCGACCGGAACGGGGCCGTCTCTGGGTGCGTAAGCAGTGCTCCGCCTCCAGGAGGAACAATTAAGCAATGAAAATTCTCTCTTGTATAAAACACCTGTAAAGAGGATCTTTTTTCATGACTATTCTAAATAAATTAATGTTAATTTTTAGTGGCTTTCATTCACCTTGCAGCACTTTCCACCCTCTTCTCTAGAAGTTTCCTATCATAAGCAGCCCAACCCACTGCCTTGCGGCAGGTGAGTTCTGTCCTCCTCCTCCTATGGGAAAACCTGAGTTACCCTGGCTGCATTTTACCAAATGATGAGTCAGCCACAGGACTGGCACTAACAGCAGATCTCTTCACTCCTCTTCTGGGCTCTGCCTGCTTCCCTGTAATAGCCACAACCAGACGGTCCGGCTCCTTCCTCTGCACGGCGAAGGGCTGTTGTGGCACTGAAGATGAGCAGTAATCTAGAGCATTCTGGTCGTTCTGCAGCTAAACCTGGCGGTGCAAACCCAAAGCTAGACGCAATCTAAGCCCACTGGCACGAGTTCTGCCCTCCGGCTAATGGCCGCTCCTGTTCCTTGCAAAGCGAGACCCGTAGGGGATCTTCCTGAGACCAGGAACATTCCCAAAAGCTGAAGGAGGCAGGGCTCGCTTATAGTGATCTGGGGATGCTGAGTTCTTGGCAGGTTGGCGAGGCAGCAAGGAGCAGGCTAAGTTCCACCCAGCAGCTGGGGGTGTGCATTCACCGTGATCTCGCTGATGCTCAAAGATTGAGGGGCTGTCTTCACTCTCCCTAAACTGGGTTTAGGAGAATGACAGAACTATTTTAGCTTGATCCCTAATTTTTATTGCAGGCAGCCCTGCCTCTCCAAAGGAACAAAGAATCTCTTTTTGGCTTCTGTCTCCAATAGCCTAACTTCATCTCGGCTGGGCCTCCGGTTGGGAAGCTGGCTTTAAAGCATGGGGTATTGGGCAGATGATACTTACGCTCTAAGCTGAGAAAGTGGCCCCATTGTACAAGGTGCCGTCCTCCACTGGAGGCCGACAGTCCCTGGCAGAAGGCATTTGCAGCCTAGCCACCCAAGGCCAAGGCCAGCTGGGAGGGGGCGAGTGTTGTTATCCTCACTTTCCCCGTGTGCATGGAGGTGCAGAGAGGGGGAGTGACTTGCTCGTGCTCACACGGCCTCTGAATCAGAGCCAAGAAGTTAACCCAGATCTGCAGCCCAACCCATAGCCTCCCTTAGCCAAGCCAGCCTCCTGGAGTACAACCTCTCCTCCTTCCTCCACCATGCGCAGCTCCGATATTACTGCCTGGGAGGGGGATGCCAAGAGAGGAAACTCCACCTTTGTGTGGCCGTTTGGTCTAGAACTCAGCCCCCACTCAGGGCGGGTGAGCAGAATTTCCTAGGGCGTATCTGCCCCAGCCAGGACTTTGTGTTCCTGCGGGTTGCACCTGCCCTTGTCCTGTTGCTGTAGGGTGGGACTGGCCTGCTCAGGGATGATCAGAGACTTGCTGTCCTAGCAGAGCTCAAATGTAAGCACCAGTGTGTTCCTCTCCACCTTCTTCCTCCAGGCCAGGGCTGGCGTTCTGCTGACCTGCTGAGTCCTGGCTGTCCCATAAGAGAACCTGGGGGCTTGTCCCCACGGATCCGCGTGCCCCCTGTGCCTGGCTGCTGCAGCGTTGTCAACAGCAAACTCCGCTGCAGCAGAGTTCCATAAATCACCGCTTGTTCTAATGTCCCCGTGTCTGGAGCCCCGAAGCCTTGTAGGAAATCGTGTATTCCTGGGGGGCAATACCCTTTCTCCGGTGCATGTCTCTCTTTTGGAGGCCGGTTGGAGAGGCGCTTCTCTGGCCGAGCGGCTCAAGGCCTGTTTTAAAATGTTAGTCTAAGCCTCTCAAAGCCTGTAACCCAGGAAGGAGAGATGGGGAAACTGAGGCGCACTGAGCAGTGACACTCACACAGCGTGCCAATGGGAAGGGAGCCAGGAGCCCTGACTCACAGGTCTGCCCTTAGCCGCAAGACTAGCCAGAAATGGAAAAGGAAAGAATGGGCCCAACCGAGGGACCAGAGAAGTGGAGTTGGGGGTTCTGCCCTTGTCCCGGCAGGGGGGCAGAGCAGGTCCTCGCTCCTTCCTGGGGGCTGTGCTGGAGGAGTGGCACGAAGCCAGGTGGGACTCTGCTCTGGGGACTGGACTCCTGTGTTTCTCTTCCCCTGCCCCCTGGCGCCTTTTCTCTCCCTGTGGGTTTGGATTTGGATCAGGGCGCTGGGACTCTGGGACTGCACCAGTTTCCCAGGTGTTTTACAAAGGTGCTCTGACTCATAGCCAGCGGGGTGGGGCGCGGAGGGGTGGGGATCCTTCTGGAATCTGCCAGCAGCCAGGCCTGGCTGTTCGCAGGGAGGCTGCTTGGATCTTGCAGGCTTAGCAGGAGGTCAGAGGTCTGGCCAGCCCTGGCAAAACAGCTTGCTGGCTACACGCCCTGCTGCCCCCTATTCCCTGCAGCACCAGCTGGGCAGTGCGATATTCACTACCCTTGCCGCATTCCCCGCCCAGCTGCCTGGGTGTGATCATGTCCCTCCCACCCCTGATTCTGCACCATGAAGGGGAAGAACAAAACCTCCTCCAGTCCAGCATTCAACTCGAGGGTGCCAGCACCACCTTGTGCTGGTGAGCATGAGAGTCAAGGAGGCGCTGGGTCAGAAGCCGGTGGCTCCCCTGGCTCCTTGCTTGGACCCTTTGGAGGAGCACATGGTTCTGGGTCAATCTCTGCAGAGCTGCTGTATGTGCATCCTATTCGCCCCTGCAGCTGACCGGCACAGGGCCTTCTGCTGCCCTGGGCATGGAGCCATGAGAGCTAGCTCTGCCTAATGAGTGTCCAGCCGCTCCTGGCCCCGGCGGGAGACTGCTGGCTTTGTACAGAGCGTGTATGAAGCAGCCTAGGGTTCTGGGGCCGTGTCTTTGGAAACGGCTGCTCGCTGCAGGGCTGGGGGGAGAAGCGGTGTCCGTGTGCTCTCTTTGCATTGCGCCTCTTGGGCACGGGGGTGGCAGTGGCTCAGCACTCCTGCACGACTGCAGCGTCAAAGGAAACTCGCGTGCCAGGGGGAAGTGGGCACCCGTTCAGCAGCACCCAGCTGGAGGCTAGGAAGCGAACCGGCTCAGCCTGCCCTGCGTCGCTGGTGCTGTCTCATCCTTTGCAAGCCGGTGCCTGTTGGCATGAGGCCCCCCAGGCCTGGGCTGAAGGACAGCGAGGGGCTGGGGGTCTCCCATGCGTGCAGTCGGCCAGCCTGCCCCGGCTTCCTTGAGAGAGCCCACGCGCTCAGCTGGCGTTGCGTAGCTGCAGACTCAAACATCTCTCCTCCTAGCAACCTGCTGAGCCCTGGGCGCGGCGTTCAACACCGCACAGGAGGGGCACGCTGACACGGTCTGCCTTATTGAAATAATGAGCTCTAATTGCAGAGGCGCTAATGAGTGGTGAGCTTCCCTGGTGGAGGTCTCGGGCATGGCTTTAATTGAGTCCCCTCCTCTGTGACGTGAGCCCATTAGGACAGGAGTCAGCCGTCTAGAGGAGGGAGGGGGCACTGCAGAAAGCCGGCCTGGGAAGGGTTTGTTCATATGACCCACACTCATGAGTGTGTTGCAAGGGTCTTCCCTCCACTTCCTGTTCCTTTACCTGCTCCCCCCCAAGCACCTCTGCCCCATGTAAGGTGTTGTGCAAATACAACAGGAAGTCCCTTCCCTGCAGAGCTTGCAATCTGAGGAAGACATTTGTGTGTCATAGGCCCTGTACTGCTAACTGCCTGGGGTGATTCTCCTTTAGGTCAGTGGTGGACTCATCTGTTTCAAACATGTGTGGGCACCGTGAGTTCTTCATACCAGCAGTCCGACAGGCCTGGAGAAGCTGTGCTCTGCAGCAGAAGGAACAAGGAGTTTTCAAGCTGACACCAGGCTTGTGAAGATGGCTTTGGGCAAAGGGTTTAGGCTGTGGGATGGGGAGCTACCATGGACAGAGTCTCAGAGCTCGCTGGAGGCCAGGGCCGCCCCACTCTGCTCCTGGACACCTGGGCCCCCCACTTAGCAGCTGGGGCACAGAGAAGCAGACCCGTGCAGCGAGTAGAACGTGGGAGCGCCTGGCTCTCAGGCCCAACCCAGTCCTGTTGGGCTTCTGTTGCAAGGGCCTGGGAGTAGGTGGCTAAGGCGGCAGTGAGGTGGCCAGGCTAGGCCAGTCGCAGGAGGCTCCGTTCAGCCTATGTGCCCACCTCCCCTTAGCTTGGGCCGTCCTTTCTAAAGTGGCTGCTGGTTTGGGCAGTCTCCGCCTTTGGGGCCTGAATCTCCGTGGTGCTGAGCCCTGGATTTGGGGTGGGGGAGGGCCGAGCACCTTCAGTGGTGTGAGGTGGGCTCAAGCAAGAACTGGGAAATGTCAGACCTCCCCCCACCCCCCAAAATTCAGGGCCAGCCTTTGAAAATTCTAGTCTCTGAGCAGCCGCTGACCTGGGGCGGGGTGGCCAGTGGGACAGTGGGCCCTGGGGTGGAATTGCACCCCCAGCCCACTGCTCTGTGGTGTAGTTGCCAGGGATATGGTGCTAGGTGGACACTTGGTTGCAGGGCCCTGGGCACACGGGGTGGCCAGCATGTCCCCATCTGGCTGTGGTGGGTGCTGCGGCAGCAAGACCATGAGCCGCACAACTCGTTTGAGGGTGATACGAGCTCTGCCCCCCGGTCCCATTCACCCCTCCTGCCGTCGCCCCCCGCGCTGGCCCGGTGCCAGCAGGCCCCCTGCCAGGAGCGAAGGTGAGGGGGTTGGCGAGCACTCGGCTTCCCCTTCCATGGAAACGCTCTGGGGCACGTGGCTGCTGGAAACACACACACAAGCCGGGCTGTTTGCCTGCCAGTGGCAGGCTCAGCTTGGTGGCTGGCACGTCTAATCGCCTGCCCTCTTCGACTTTATTTTCCAGCCCTGGTGTGTTAAAGGGCCAGCCGGGTCTCAGATTCAATACGCACGGCTCGTGGCCCTGATTTTCTTCCACCTAACAGCCAGACACTGAGGCGGATGCTTCGCGGGGGGCTAGGTGCCCTCGACGCGGCTGGCTGGTGGGGTCCTGGGAGGAGGCTAGGACCGGTATTGATTGCTAGGGATGCCTCATGCCCCCCAGCTGCTGCTCCCTGCACAAATCGGATCTTCGTGCTCTACGGGAAGCACTTCTCCCACAACAGAGGAAAATCTTTCGCTGAGGACCTGAGGTTCCGTTGCTCTGCCCCATTTCCCCGTAGTCCTGAGGCGGGGGGGCTGGTATTTATCTTATTCAAATACTAGGCCAGGGAGAGGGACTCCTGGCTTGGTGCCTGGGAGGGGTGTGTGACTGGTTTAGCCCCCGAGGCAGCTCGCCCTGGGGGGAAGAGCGCAAGGAGCTGGTGACCTGTGGCAGAGCAGGGTGGGGAAGCTGTAGCGTTGCATACCCAGCTGGGCCTGGCACACCAGCCTGCCCCGGAGCAGAGAGGGGTCTCTGCCCTGGGGAGTGCAGCTCTTGGAAGGCTGGCTTTGCAAACTGGGTGCTGACTGGCCCCTGTTCCCTCCACCGAGATCCACCCCAGGGACAGCCCGTTTCCTCCTCCCCGTGGCCCAAGCGTAGCAGGGTCAGTTGGCTTCTTGTCTGCTTTCAAATGGCTGGATGCTGCCTGCTGTGGCTTCGGGCCCTGGCCTCGCGGGGGCGTGAACAAGACTCCGCTGCCATACGGGACTGGATGGAGTTTCCACGCTGCGGTTGGGACCGGTGCTAACCCCAGACCCGGAGCTGGCAGAACACTGCAGCGGCTCTTGGGGGTGAAAGTGGCCCCTACCGAGGTGACAGGGCCCAGCCTGACCAGCCTTTTCCTAACCCCTGGGACTAAGCGGCTTATCCAGATTTTGCAAAGAAACTCTTATTGACACTTAAACTCTCCTCTAGGGTGTGGGAAGCTGAAAATCCACAGGAAAATCGACAGCAAATAGGGCAGCTGATGGCTCTGATAACCGATTTTTAAGGTCAGGCAGGGATCATTCACTCCCAGCGGCTGACCTCCTCAGGGGCACCATGTTTAATCCAGTTTCACTCTCTTGCAGCCTGCCCTAGGGTGAATCCAGCACTTATCTGAGTGTAAACTGAGGACGGGGGCTAAAGAGAGTCAAAAACCCAGAGAGCTGCCAGGCAGGAGAGAGCGTTTGGCTCTCAAGAGACTTTCTGGTTAAATACTTCATCGTGATTGGCATTGAGGCCTAGTGAGATGGTGCCCTCCCTAGTGAAATTACAGTCTGAATGGCCAGAGCAGAGAGAGGATGGGAGGGAAACTGAGGAAGAGGAGGGGCTGGGACTTGCCCAAGGTCACAAAGCAGGTCGGTGCCAGAGCTGGGAATATGGGTCTTGATCCAGTGCCCTGTTCTCTGGCCCACACCAGCCCTCTGCATGCTTTAGTGGGGCATTAACATAGGGATGAGATGACGTTTCTTGCCACTGTGCCTTTAAAAACTGTACATCTGATTGGCTGGTTCCTTTGGCAGTGAGAAGGGTTTAAGAGGAGGGCTTATAGTGGGGCGGGGCTGGGGGTGAGGGGTGTAGAATGGGGGTCAGGACACTCCGAAAAAGAGCAGATTCAGGTTCTGCTAGAGGTTCCGGTCAGGCCTAACTGAGGAAATACACTGGGCGCAAAGAAGCTGGTGATTTTAGGTGCCCAAAATATTAGCTTGGCCCTTATTTTTTCAGGAACGCCCCTCCACTCCCAGAGGGGATGCTCGGGGGGTCTGAACATCAGCCCTCACCTGCATGGGGGTCTCACCAGCGGTCTGCATGTTGTCTGCTGTCCTATACCGGCTGCCAGGATCATAGATGGGGCAGCTGGGTGCGGAGCACTTGGGTGCCTACAGGGGCCTTGTTAAGGGTGCTGAGGGCTTGGCCAGATTTTCAAGGGGTCCCCCCAAATCTGTGGTCTCCTGGGTGTCTGTCTCCTACTCCACATAGAAGTGAGCGCCAGCGGTAGATGCGCGGGGCTGGAAACAGGACAGACCTGAGGTCTAATCCTTCCACCTCCAGCAGGGCTTGGAGAAAGTTCCTCTACTCCCGTTTCCCCGGATGTGAAGGGATCCTTTCTCCTGTGCACCCAGGGCTGGCCTGAGAAGGGAGAGAACTTGTGGAAGGTGCTTTGAACAGAAACCGTGCCAAGTATCCTGTGTAAACACATCGACTCTGGATGCAAGCTCAGCCATGGAGCTGCTGCTCCTGTTGCAGAACAATCTCTTATCTGCACTGGCAAACTGGAATCAGAAGGCGGGGACAGGAATCCTCATGTTACCACTGGCTCTATCCAGCGTGGACCAGCCACTTCCCTTCTGCATGCTGCAGTTTTCTCACCCATCAGAGGTAAGGGATTTAATACTGCAGGGAAATGGGAGGATGTGTTTGTGTGTGTCTCTCTCTCTCTCTTTTTTGCTCTGACTACCTCTGCTACTGACTTACTCCTTGGCCTTGCCCAAGTCACTTCATATCCTTATGCTGTAGAACAGTGGTCTCCAACCTTTTTACACCCAAGATCACTTTTTAAGTCTCAGAACAGGCGAAGATCTACTGCCCCGCCCCTTCCTTGAAGCCCCGCCTACATTACATGAGGAAATCTAATGTAAATGTACTGTGCAGGCGCGCAGTTCAGAGAGGGCTCAAGAGCTACTTTTAGAGCCCCTGAGATCTACCGGTAGATCGCGATCTACTGGTTGGTGACCACGGCTGTAGAAAATGCCTGCAGGTGCTTTGAGGTAAAACTGGCTGTTTGGACAATACAGAGATAGTGAAATGTAGGGCCTTTGAGAGGTCATCTCTGAGGTATAGCTCAGGCAAACACCTAAAACCCTTGGGCTACGTCTACACTGTGCATTGTTGTGCAAGAAGATATGCAAATGAGGCACGGCGCCGTACCTCATTTGCATACCTAATGAGCCGCCATCTTTGCAGAAGGGGCTTTTGCAGAAGAAGGAGCTGTCTACACTGCTCCTTCCTTGCACAAAAAGCCCCGCTTGTGCAGGAGCCGTTCTGCTGTTTATTTTCAGGAAGAACGGCTCCTGTGCAAGAGGGGTTTTTTGCGCAAGAAGGAGCAGTGTAGACAGCTCCTTCCTGCACAAAACCCCCTTCCACAAAAATGGCGGCTTATTAGGTATGCAATATTCATCGCCGTGCCTCATTTGCATATCTTCTTGTGCAACAATGCGCAGTGTAGACGTAGCCTTGGTGATCCCACAAACTCGGTCAACTCCTCACC
The DNA here is from genome assembly GCF_052426305.1 of Pelodiscus sinensis. Taxonomy (NCBI): domain Eukaryota; kingdom Metazoa; phylum Chordata; order Testudines; family Trionychidae; genus Pelodiscus; species Pelodiscus sinensis. Next base: position 12,820,688 of record NC_143077.1, on the reverse strand, counting down.
CTCTTCCAGAACTTAGCTGCCCTCAGGAAACTTCTCCTAATATCTAAGCCGGGGTCTCCAATCTTTTTAAGCACCAGATCACTTTTTGAATTGAAGTGCAATGTAAGATCTACCTCAAACCCCAATACCCTGGCCCCACTTCCTTCGTGCCTCTTCTCCGAGGCCCTGCCCCTGCTCACTCCATCCTCCCTCCCCCATTCTGCCTCCCTTTCACCAGGCAGGGGTAGAGGATTGGGAAGCAGGCTCTGGCCTTGGGCTAAGGGATTTGGAGTGTGAGGGGGGCTCTGAACTGAGCCTGTGGCAGGGAGTTGGGGTACAGGAGAGGGTTCAGGGTAGGGAGTTTGGGTCCTGGGGGCTCAGGGCTAGGGTGGGGCTTGGGGTGCAGGAGGGGGTTCATGACTGGGGCAGGGGTTCGGAGCTGTCTCCAGGTGGATGCTGCTTATCTCAAGTGGCTCCTGAGTGGTGGTGAAGCGGGGCTAAGGTAGGCTCTCCCCAGCCCTGGCCCTGTACCACTCTCAAAAGCAGCCAGCAAGTTCCCTCCATCCCAAGCCCTGTGGCTTCTCCCCCCCCCTCCCGCATTCAGTGGAAATAGAATACAGGATGGGAGGGGGCACCCTGACACCAGCGCCCCATCTCTCCCTTCCCTACTCTGTACTGTGAGCAGGAGGCTCCCAGGGCGGGGGGTAGCTCCAAGGCAAAGGGCAGGAGATGCACAGCAGTGGGGGGGAGGGACAGCTGAAGTGCTGCACTTGACAGCCTGTTGGCCACACCAGTCAGGATCACCTGCCAGAGGCTCCAAGATCTACCGGTAGATCCAGATCGACTGGTTGGTCACCACTGGCCTAACCCAAATCTCCTTGGCTGCAGCGTAAGCCAATTTCTTGTCCTACCTTTGCTGGACACGGAGAACAATTCATCGCTCACCTCTTTTCGCTAACTCTTAATATATTTGAAGACTTATCAGCCCCCGCCCTTGGCCACAGTCATCCTTCAAGATGAAACATGCCCAGATTTGTTAATCTTTCCTCACGGATCAGAGTTTCTAGACTTGATCATTTTTGTTGCTGTCTTCTGGCCTGTCTCTAGTTGGTCCAGAATTGGATCTAGGACTCCAGCCGGGGACAATCGCCTCCATGCAATTAACAAGGACACTCCTGTTAATAGGCTCTAGAATGAGATTAGCCTTTTTCGCAACGGTATCCCATTGCTGACTTATTCAATGTGTGATCCACTAGAACCTGCAGAGCCTTTTCTGCAGCATTACCCTCTAGCCAGTTAATCCCCAACTTGGAGCTGGGCATTTGATTTTTCCTTTCTAAGTGAAACACTGTGCACTTGTCATTACTGAATTCCATCTGGTTAATTTCTGACCAGTTCTGCCATTTGCCAGGGACTTTCTTTAATTGGAATTCTGTCCTTCAAAATGCATGCAACCCCTCCCAGCTTGGTGTCGCCCGCAAATTGTTGTCCAATTACGGAGGGGAGAGTGTGCTAAGTCGTTAACGAAAATGCTGAATAGCGCTGCACCCAGGACAGACCCCTCTGGGACTTCGTAGATGTACATGCCCCCTGCCCAGTGTGCCAGCCAGGCATTGATAGCTACTCTTGGCGTATACCCTTCCAACCAGTGGCGCGCCCACTGTATAACAGAGTTGTTGACTTGAGTCCCACGACTTGGACTCGAGTCCGACTTAAGTCGCCTAGGTGACTCGACTCGAGACTCAACTCGGGTTCATTGTTTGTGACTTCAGACTCGACTTGAGACTTCCTAATTTTGTTAAATCGACTTGGTGAAAAAATTGTCCGAAAATGCCGATATTGAGGGCTTGTACAAAAGTGATTTGACATTTTTTAAATTAAGACTTGAGACTCGACTTGGGACTTGACTCGACAGTGACTTTGGGGACTCGAGACTCGACTTGAGACTTGAACTGTAGTGACTTGAGACTCAAATTGGACTTGACAATCACGACTTGAAGACAACACTGCTGTATAATAATTCCATGTAGGCTTCATTTCCTCACTTTGGTAATATCGTGGGGGTCTGTGTCAAACGCCTCACTAAAATCAAGCTCTATCACTCTTCCTGCTCCCCATGACCCACCAGGCTGGCTCTCAGTGGGGGTTACGCTGTTAACAAGCCTCTGCTTGTGCATATGTCCCCCATCTCGGACTTTCTTCTCCTGTAGTCCAATGGGGCTTCAGGGCTGGGGCCGGTGACTGTGTTGCACCCCGGTTTGAGGCACTGCTGCAGTGGCAGGAACATGCCATGGCGTGAGCTGAGAGGAAAAGAGGTGTGTTACTCAGGAGAATTCCCCCAACTCCTTGCTGCTGGCAAACCTCCGAGGTGCTCTGGTCTGGCTAGGTCAGGAGGAGCTTGTTGGAGGACTAGGAGACTAGGCCTGATCGCTAGTGAGTACAGGTGTCGTCTAGTTCAGCAGCTCGCCAAGCCCAGTTCACACTGAGTCAGATTGTTCCCTGGAACAAGGGCCTTCCCCCTGTGGAGTCTGGCGGGAGGCTGGGTTAGGGTTAGGGGAGGAGAGGAGGAGCGCGCAGTGACGTGGATGCGTGGGGTCTCTGCACTCGCCTGTCAAGAAGAGGATGCCAAGCAGCCTGCAGGCGGAGGGGTGTGCTGAGCGGGTGTAGTTACCATGGCTTGGTGATGTTGCCATGGGGGAGAGACACAAAGGAGAGTGCAGACAAGGCTGTTCACCTCAGCAGAGTGCTGCAGGGCTGAGGGGGACAGAGCTGTCACCTGGGGCCCCTGGGGCCAGGTGACCTGTGGGACTGCAGTGCTGCCGCTTGTGTGGAGTCAGATCCTGTCCCTTGCACGTTGCACCCGTAGTGAGATGAAGGCTGGTCCCTTGGATTTCTTAGTGTGTGTGTGTGTGTGTGTGTGTGTGTGTGTGTGTGTGTGTGTGTGTGTACACTCTGCACATCCTGTGTGTGTGTGTGTGTGCGTGTGTACACTCTGCACATCCTGTGTGTGTGTGTGTGTGCGTGTGTACACTCTGCACATCCTGTGTGTGTGTGTGTGTGTGTGTGTGTACACTCTGTGCATCCACCTCCATGCATAGACCCATTGGCGTATGCACCTGCCGTTCCCTTAGGAACACAGTGAAACTGGCTTTTCAGGAACCGGAGCTTTGCAAGGTGCCTGATGCCTGCCAGGGACTCTTCTGCACCCGTGGAGTCGTTTTTGTGTTAGAAGCAGCAGCCACTGCTGAGCTGGGACCATCTCCCTCCACCCTGAGCCTTAGCTCTTCACACAGCACCGTTCAGCCCCCATGCCCCAGGAAGGTGTTAGCTACAGACAGGGATCCGGGTATGTCTATGCTGCAAAGTTAAAACCCCAGAGGAACTACTGGGGCGCATGCTGCAAGGCTAAACACAACAGGGCTGATGTTCCCACTCGGGTGGGTGGAGCTCAGACAGCCTCCCCCTCGCCAGATTTTAGAGCCCAGACTCCAGCCCGGTGGGAATATCTACATCCCTACATTTCACCCTGTAGCACAAGCTCCGTTAACCTAGGCCCCGAGACTCACTGCTGCAGGGTTTGGTTTAGTTTGTGCCATGGAGACATATCCAGAGCAAGCCTCCCTGAAATGCAGCTGTTTCTGGGGGGAAACCAAACCGCTCCCAGGCAGCGTACAGCCCAGCTATAAAACGTTTTAGGAGAGGAAATGGTGAATGCCAACGGTGGCAAGAAGATCAGTGTCCCATCTGGAATTTGTCCAGGCCACTAGACTTAATGTTGCTGTTATGTCAAAACGTTCCTGGAGATCTTTCACACTCCGGAATCTCTTCCGACACCCAGCAGGAAAGCAGCCAGGTCAGAAGCGCAGCACAAGAGTCCAATGGAGAGACTGAGAAGCCGAATGAAGCGCCAGAGAGAGGGGCTCGTCGTGTCCTTGAATGCACGGCTGGGGGGTGCTCTGTCCTGCCATGAAGGGAGTGGTCTCCAGAGAAGAGACTTGCCCTCAGCTCGGTCTCTAAGGCTGCTTGGGGGGAGCGAGAGCCGGGAACGTGCTGCTCTCGGAAGGCTCCAGCTCCCAGGAAGAGCCCATCAGCTTAGGTGGGTTTCTGGACTTGGCCTTCTCCGGGGTGAGCTCCAAGCTGAGTACGGAAGAGAGGGTGAAAGGCCCAAGGGATCCTCTCCAAGGCAGGCCTTGGCTGGAGCATAGGGTTACCAGATGGTTTGAAAAAAATACCGGACACACTTATCTCAGACGGGTGTAGGGGGGATTGGCTGGGGGGAACGGGACTGGACGGGAGGGTGTTGGGGGGAGTGGGGGGAGATTGGGGGGGGGAGGGGGGGAGTGGGGCAGGCTGAGGGAGATCGGGGGGGGGGGAGAACCGGCTGGTAGGAAACCGGGTTGGCTGGGGGCGATCGGGGGGGGGGGGCAAGAAGCAGGGCTGGTCGGGATGGGATTGGGTGGAGTGGGGCTGCCTTGGGGAGATTGGGGGGGACTGGCTGGGAGGGGGTTGAGGGGGAGAGGGGCTGGCCAGGGAAGATCTGTGGGGGGGGGGGGGAACCACCGGCAGGAAGCAGGGCTGGCTGGGATGGGGTTGGGGAGAGCAGGGCTGCTTGGGGAAAATTGGGGGGGGGGGGGAACTGGCCAGGAGGGGGTTGAGGGGGGCAGGGCTGGCCGGGGGGGGGGGGGAACTGGCTGGCAGGGAGCAGAGCTGGCTGGGTCAGGGGGAGTGGGGCTGCCTGGGGTGGGGAGCTGGCCAGAGGGGAACAGGGATGGCCTGGGTGCATGCAGATCTCGGGGTGCTGCCCGTCCCGTGCAGCGTACTGGTGGGGCGCACAGGTGAGTCTGGCACCGGGGATTCCATCCCTCCCCCTCCCCCTCCCCCCCCTCCTCCGTCTCCCCCCCCCCCCCTCCTCTCTACTGCGTAGTTGCGTACTTCCTGGCTGGTAGACGCACTCGTGCAGTGTGAGCGTGTCTACCGGCCAGGCAGTACACAACTACGTACTGATACTCCTGATAATAAAACTTCCTTCATTAGCAAATATCCGACATTTCTGTGTCTGTTTTCTCAATTTGTGTCCTGGACAGGAAGCTCAAATTCCAGACTGTCCAGTTCTAAACCGGACACCTGGCAACCCTAATGGAGCACCCGGGGTCAGGCTTGTGGCACCTCTGGGGAGCCACAATCCACCCCCAGGGTGGATCACTTATAGAGGAGGGAAGCTAGTGGATAGACCCCACCCCATCCCCTTTTCCTTGCCTGCTGCTGAGCAGCCCCAGCCCCGGAGCCTGGCCATTCTCTGCCCCTGCCTGGCGACAAGGGCGCTTCCCGCAGTAGTTGTTGCTTTAGGCCTGCGTTCCCCAGCTAACAGGAACCTTCTGTTTACAAGACCCGGGCCCCTCGCCCTCCACCCGACTCCTGTGCCTCAGCCTTGGTCTTGAGTCCGGCAGGCCCGATGGGTGTTCTAGGCTCCCCATTGCACCCTGGGTCTCCGTGCTGAGATGGCCGACTAGAGGGACAATCTGCTGCAGACGCTTGTCCCTGGCCTGAGCCCCCTTCCCACGCGTCTTGGGGAAGGAGGCGGATCGGTGACCAGCTTTCTCCAGCCCTGGCCCTGGGCTCACACAACAATTCTGGCACGCGCAGGCTCCCCCCCTGAATTTGTGCTGCTCCTTGGGCTGCATCAGGCCGGCAGGGCCTGGCTGGGAGTGCAGAAGCCAGGCAAAGAATGGGCAGGGTGGGGGAGTGGGACTCTTCTCTGGCCTTGGGGCTTGGGATGAGGGTTCCTCTGCAGGAGGGGAGCAGCTGTGACCTGGATTTGGCTGTTCACAGGCTGGTTCGGCCAGGCCTTGCTATTGAGACGTGTGGGCTTGTGGCTCAGGTGGGAGTCAGCGCCTGGGCACTGTTCCTGGCTCTGTGGATGAGGTGGGGTCCATTTCTCCAGCTGTAAATGAGATGCTAAATTAATAGCACCCAAACAACCCTGTTCCCGGGGGATTGCGAGACCGACACCTCGGCAGCTGAAATCTCTGAATGAATTGTCCTTTGCCATTCATGCAGCTTGTTATTTCTTTGCTAATAGCTGGGCTTGGGCTCCAGCAATTAATTACCTCCTAGTGCATGGGCATGAGCCAAGGCACCTCCATCCTCCCCGAGCTGTTAGATGCGGCTTTATTTTATATCAGGAGACAATGTAGCAAACTGGTTGTATTGGTAATTAACATAGGACTAGCATGCAGAGCACTAAACGATCCTGTGTTGTTGTTGGGCACTCATCTAATGATGAACTGGGTTGTGCTTGTGTGCCCTTCTGCCCTCTGCTTGATGGAATTGGAATGACTTGGGCTGTGTGTCATATCCCCCATACTGCTGACTCGTAATGCGAATTATCCTTTAAATTTTAAGTGGCAGGAGCATCTGCTTGTGACGGGGAGTGGGGACTGAAAACTGCCTTCTTTCTGCCATTGTGAAATTGTGGTATGCAGTGGAATGACAGCAGTGAGGCATTCAGGGGCCATGTGTTTTTAACAAGTTTTTAATTTTAATTTTCTTACTAATTGTTGATTCAGCCAGGGACTTACGCACTCACTTTATTCGAAGCACGTAACAAGACAATGTTCGTTATTATTGTGTATTACGTACCTAAAATTAGACGCCTGCTTAAATACCTTGCTGAAATGGGGCCTAATGTCGTTAGAGGGTGTGATTTTGCTGTCTGCATGTCTCATGCGGTATAGTTGACACAGAGACAGATATAGTCTGTATAGCTGACGTGCTCTGCCAGACTCCCAATTCCTAGCAATTTTCTGGGAGGCTATTCCACCTTCAAACCCTTGCAAAGATATTTGTAGGCAGAACAAACCACCACCCACTCCCAGGGACTTTTTTCACTAGGCAGCCTCAATCTGTTGCTTTCATGGTGCCCTTAGCATTGATTTCATGGCTTTACACTTTGCACTCTGAAAAAGTCCATCCATTTGACTGGCATTTTAGCCATTCGCTGCCTTGCTCTCCCCCACTTCTCTGAACCTTTGACTTGACAAGGTTCCCAGGCAGAATCCTTTGTACTGGTGGCAGCTAAGCCTCAGCCGGTTGGGGTGAGAGGATATCAACAGGAAAAGCATGAATTCGGATCTTTGCAGGTAAGTTGCAGCCAGATCCTGTAACCTGAGTCATTGCACTGACGATAATAGCAAACGTTCACAAACTGTGTGGCTGGCCTGCCAAGATATCTTAAAAATCCTGATTTGTGTGTGTGTGTGTGTGTGTGTGTGTGTTGTGTTCCTTGTCCTTGCCTCCCTGCCCCCCTTTAGATTGTGCTTGCTTCATCGAATCAGGCTTTTCTCTGCAACTATGGGGGCCAGAAACTTTCTTTTTTAAAGGCGAGCCAGGGTTCTCCTGAGTGCAGCACTGGAGGCTTTAAGAAAAAGTGAAAAAAGATAGCAAGGCTGCCGTGATCCTTTTACTGCCCAGGTGAGTGAGGAACTCAGGATCAAGCCTGAACCCCGAAATGCTTTTCATGTGGCTTGTTCTCCTGTGCCTGTGTGAAAGCCAGCGCCCGCTCTCTGCTCTGGAGCTGGGATCCTTATGGTGCAGTAGCCACAGCAGGCTCTTGGGCTTGGAGTGTCCCCACCATCCTGGGCATGTCCAGGGACGCACCCACGCTTTCAGCAATGGCAGATGGCAGAACAAGGAGCAACGGTCTCAGGTTGCAGTGGGGGAGGTCTAGGTTGGATATTAGGAAAAAGCATTTCCCTAGGAGGGTGGGGAAGCGCTGGGATGGGTTCCTTAGGGAGAGGATGGACTCTCCAGCCCTAGAGGTTTTTAAGGCCCGGCTTGACAAAGCCCTGGCTGGGATGATTGAGTTGGGTTTGGTCCTGCTTCAAACAGGGGGGTTGGATTCAACAGCCTCCTGAGGTCAGTTCCAAGCCTACTCTTCTGTGATTCTTGCTGTTTTAAAAGAGCTGCCCCATGGCTGAAGGTTGCCCGCCTAAGCCATCAAAACACCTCTCTGGCTGCAGAAACGCTTTGAGTCCTTTTCAGGGCTCAGCTAGCCCCAGAGCAGTTGAATGGCTGCAGCACAAGACGGTACCTGGTTATTAGCCATCTGAGTTCACCCCTCTGCCAGTCCTACTTCGCGCTTCTCTAGAACTTCAACAGGAAGACTTTGCCCCTCAACGGTCAGTGCCGTTAACCCTGAACTACAGGCAGGGAACATGAGATGGGGAAGTGACTTGCCCAAGGTTGTACAGCAAATCAGTAGCAGAGCCAGGCCTTCTGAGTCCTCATCCTCTGCTTCAACTATACTCCCTCCCGAGCAGGGAGTAGAACATTCATTTCCTGGCCTCTGGACCTGACTATGGGCCCCTCTGCTCCAACTTCGTTCCTGGCCATGCACAAGCAAACTTTCCACCGCAGAGAGAGTTTCCCCAGCCAGGGGATGTGCAAAGGAGTTGCAAACACCCTTCCTTTGCTTTCCTCTGTACTCTGGCACTCTCCTTCTCTCGCGGATGAGTGGGAGGAGAGAGGATCCCTTGCGAGGCTGGTCGGGACCATCCGTTGTTGAAGGGTGAAAGGGTTGGTTCTGGTTTCATAGCACGGTGGTTTTTGCTGGGCTGTGTGAACGGTGGCTTCCCAGCTGCTGGAGCAGCCAGAGCTGTGATGCAAAACTGGTTCTATGCCCAAGCTACCCGCCCTGCTGCTTGCATTGTCAGAGCCAGGGCCCCAGACAAAGCATTTGAGTCACTTGTCTTTGTAGATAAGTGCTGAGAGTGAAACGCCAGCATTTCTTAGGGGATCAGGCTGCAGTGCTGCCTCAGCACTGGGCTCCCCACACACATGCTCAGCAAGGAACCCCAAGTAATCCTTCTCTGGATGTGAAGCCCTTTCCTGTCCAGCTGGGGCTTCCGACAGCAGCTGTCTGTGGCATTTCCAAGCCCCCACGCCCAGGAATGAAATCTGCCCTTCTAGCTCCTTGTGGGAGGCAGGGAATTGCTAGTTAGCCCCATTTTATAGAAGGATAACTAAGTCACAGCATGATTAAGTGACTTGACCAAGGTTGCACCCTGAGTCTGTAGCAGGACTGGCCGCTGAACTAAGATCTCCTGAGTTCTAGGTCTGGGTCTCAACCAGCACATGCACATAGGAGTGTTCAGTCTCTATCCCTTTTACTAGGTTAAGGGAAAATAAGAACAAAAGTAAAGTCTCCTGGGGCAAGTCTGGAGGGAATGGAGATGAGGGTTGGGGGGCATCCCTGTAACTGGCTGTATCTCATCTGCCTCCCAAAACGGCATCTGCCCCTGCCGATTGGGCTTTCAACCTGCTAGGTGCCTGGGGCAAGTCATTCCCCTTTCTAGGCCTCCATTTGGCCATCTGTAAAATGGGGGTGACAAATTCACTGCAGGGGCTTCTGGCTGCTGCAGTAACACGTGTTTAAAGGTCCTCCCGGGAAGCGAATGGGGGGTTGGAGGGTTTCCATTGTACCGGCCAGGCTGGTAGAGGGTAGTGTCTGGGAACAGCAGCAAAAGGATTTAATAAAAACCATGTCCAGGCGCCAAGGGAAGTTTTCCAGCTGGGATACTGGTGGGAGGGGCAGCAGGCACTGAGTCTTGCTTCCCTATTGGGGGTGGGGGGCGCACAGGGTCAGGCCCCACCCCAACGGGGAAAAGAGGCTAGAACCGGGAATCCCTGGCTGCTTCCCCCCCATTTAGTGCTGGGGTGCATCCCCTGGGTCACCCTGTGTCTGACATCCATTCTCAGCCTGGGGGTATTCTTAGGCCACCTCACCAGGCATTTGGGGGGGCTGCAGCGAGGGGTGAGAGCAGAGCTGGCAGCAGGGCGAGGGACCTCGGCCGGGGGCAGTAACCTCTCGGAAGGGGACGGGGTAGATCCTCCGATGAAGCTTCTGGTGCTCACCCTGCCTGGGCTGAGCGGCACAGCACCAGCCTGCAGCTCCGCCAGCTGTGTGCGTGGGCTGCACAGGCAGGGTGGCAACATGCTAGCAACCGTCAACACTTGGCACAGAGCTGCCCTCTCTGGAGCATCGCTCCCAGCTGCTGTCTTTGGCGGCCACGCTGGGGCCTCACCCAGCAAGAGCTGCAAGCAGGTTTGGGAACAACTGGAGCCGAACCCTGCCAGGGAGGGGAGTCACAGGCTCCTATCCGGTGGGATCGGGCACAGCCGAGGGGGCTTGGCAACACCTGTCCACTAGTGGGTGACGCTGTCACACCTGCCGCCTGGCCAAGCAGTTGGCGGTTGTTGCTGACAATCGCAGCCCCTGAAAGCAGCTGCACTCCCCCGGGAGCCTATTGGGGCTGTTTAACTTACCCTGGGATCCAGAAGAGGGTCTCCCAGGCTGGGGCGAACTGTCTGTTCCCCTGAGCAAGCAGCTGCATACAGTGACGGGTGGGTGAAGGCGGATCTTAGTGGAAGAACCTGTCACCGTTTCAGGGCAACTGCATCTGTATTGCCCACTCCGTGGACCACGCCAAAGGTTCCCAGGCAGGTCTGCAGCCATCCTCTGTCTCTGGGCAGGGATGCTCTCCCGTGCCCCTTGGAAGGTAGCTTTTGAGGCTGCATGGCTCTGGGATGGCTCTCGGGACACCCAGGACTCAGAGGCCCCTCGTTAGCCCCCCCCCGCCGCTAGCACGAGGGAGTCTGGCTCAGAGATGTAGCGAGGGTGTTATGTGCCTGGGGACAAAGGCAAAATTAGCGCCCCCATTTGTTACTACCTGTGCGACTTTACACAGTCCAATCTGCGCTGGGAGGGGAACATGCGAACAGGGTTTGGCTTGGACCCTGCATGCTGCCCCTGTCTGGCCAAAGTGCAGAATTTGCCACGTGGGAAGTGGGAGCCCACAAGGAGAGCGGGGCCCAGCGGTTTGGGGTGACAATGAATTGCGCCCATGTGGGTGGCCGAGGCCGGAGAATTGCTTGAGCTCTGTGTGGGGGCAACGCGCTGTGAGCATCTGGTGTGTCTGCACCAAGCCTGGCCACACGACGGTGGCTCGTGGGAAGTTCGAGACCTGGGGCTTCTGAAGGAGGCTGATGAGGCCGGGCTGCAAAGGGACCGGGGTTAAAACTGCTGTGCAGGTCCCGGATGGCCTTGCGTAGCGAGCAGCCGCTGCAGCGTAGCTGGAGTGGGAGCCAGTCTCTGTAGGGCGCCGAGCAATGTCCCTGTCTGTCTTTGCTTGTGTTCTTAAGCAGCGGGATGGGACATGTAGGGGGGCTCAGGGCAGGAGGTTCTGGTGTCAGGAGGCGGGTTCGGGACAGGGAGTTGGTGTTTGGAGGGGCACGGGGGGAATTCAGGAGTCAGGCAGGGTGTTGGGTGGGGGTGCTCAGGGAAGGGGATGAGGGTGTAGGAGTCGGGATGGCGGTGGGAGGTGAAGGGCTCACGGCAGGGCGCTGGAAGGTGGGGGTAGCTTATCGGGGCTGGCCAGTGGCGAGTGTGACTCAGCTTTTGCAGCGGATCTTCCTGGGGGCAAGGGACTCCTGGAGCTGGCCCCGGTTTCCATCTACTCCCCTCCAGCGAGTGGAGAGGCCTAGCTCTAGGGGTCGACCCTCGCCTGCAACTCCCCCTGCAGCTCTTGGGGGTTTCGTAGCTCCAGGGGTCTGCCCGGCCTGCGGCTGCACCCCGACCTCCAGCCGGACCGGGAGAAGGTGGAAGTCGGAGTCAGCCCTGAACTCCAGCTGCCAGCCCTCCATCCCCCGAATTCAGGGTCGCCATGGTGGGGGCGCTCGCTGCACCACTGGTCTGGCTTGTGGTAGGTGGGTGTCGTGGCCGCCAGCCTGTCAGCCACTCGAGCGCTCTGCTCCAGGCTCTGCCCTTGCTGTCTTTGCCTCTCGGGGAAGTAAGCAGAGAACCTGAACCTCCTTGAGGCATCCTCGCCTGACATCCAGCCCCTGACGCTGGCTACTCACAGGCATCCCAGCTCCTCTGCCCCCCCGGAGCCAGGTACCGCTGTTTACCAGTGAGCACCAATGGGCCTCGGCTGAGATGCTCTCAGCAGGCCAGCCTGTCTGCAGTGTTTAGTTCCCTCACCGGGGCAAAGCCCAACCCGCCGTAAACCAGGCACTGACAGGGTACAAAGGTCCCCAAAGCCATTGCGTAGGGCTGCACTGTCTCACGTCCCACCTGACTGAGGCCAGCACACGGGTCACCAGGCCAATAGCTTCCTGCTCCATCAGCCCAGGCCGGGCGGGACCTGACCCCATGTGAATGGCTGTGTATCTGCAGCGTTCTGCAGCCCCTTTCTGCCCCCCCAGGCAAAGCCAAACGGGAACTGGGTTGCTGGGCGTGTGTTTGGAGCCACCAGACTGGGGAAGGAAGGAGCAGGTCTGATCAGGGAGGGGCCAGTGTGGACATGCAGGGTAGTAACTGTGCTGAGGTTTCACTGTTCCTGTGAGAGCTTGTAGGGCTGAGGCGGGTCCTGGGGGTGGGGGTGCCGTCAGGAGTCGGCGTGGCAATGTGCAAATTTCCAGCCCGCTTCCATGCCCAAGCAGAACTGCCCTTGGCAGCAGCAGGAGGTTAGCGGGAGTAAAGCAGGAGGAAGCAGTGAGTAAGGGAGGACACCAGCAGGAGTCTCAAAGAAAACCCAGAGCTGCAGGTTCAGGACCCAGGGATGCCACCGGCTACTAGCCAATGGGCATTACGCTGCCACCATCAACCCTGGAGCCAGGGCTGGAAAAAATGGAGCAATAACAGCCCAGTCCCTTGGCTGCCAGGCTCAGCTGCAACTGGTTTGAACTGGTGAATTGTCAACCAGGGCAGGTGCTGGTGAATTGCTGAAGCGAGTCTCTCAGGTTGCATCTAGATGGGCATGATTTTGCGCAAATACTTTTACCGGAAAAGTTTTTCTGTTAAAAGTATTTGCGGAAGAGAGCGTCTATACTGGCACTGCTTTTGCGCAAAAGCATCCATGCCCAGTGTAGACTCTCTCTTGCGCAAGAAAGCTCCGATGGCCATTTTAGCCATCGGGCTTTCTTGCGCAAGAAATTAACTTGTCTGTCTACACTGGCCCTCTTGCGCAAGAGGGCTTATCCCTGAGCAGGAGCGTCGGAGTATTTGCGCAAGAACCACTGATTTTGTACAGTACAAAGCAATGTTCTCGCGCAAATACTCGTGGCCAGTCTAGACAGGCGGCAAGATTTTGCGCAAAAGCGGCCGCTTTTATGCAAAATCGTGCCAGACTAGACGCACCCTCAGTGCCCTTCAACTCCAGTCGCCGTGGAGACGGGGAGCAGCTTGCCCTGGGCAGCAGAGGTGCATTTCTGTCCTACAAGGCAGCAAAAATAAAAAAAACCAGCCGTGGGCACAACAGCCAGGCAGACCTGTGCCCCAGTGCAGCCGGCCAGCATGGCTGTGCTTTGCATCTCCCTTGCTCTCTCGCTCGCTCTGCACAGGTGCAACTGAGCACACAAAACGCAGGGCCTCAGGGGACTGGGCCCGGGGCTTACTCAGCCCCCTCTAAGCACTGGAGAGAGGAAATCACTGATTTCCCAGGGAGGAAATCACTGATGAGCTGCCACCCTTTTGTGCTGGCCTGGCCAGCTCAGGGGGCGGTAGGCCGCAGCCTGCCAGGGAGATAATACTCCTGGCACAAGAGTCCGTCTCTCGGGGGTGGGGGGGCGTGTCTCAGAGCCAGGAGCAGCAAAGGAGGTTCAGGGGCAGAAGAAAGCATAACTGGGGGGAGTCGACGCCCCAGCTGCTCTGTGGCCCTTAGGAGCTAAACCGGCCTTTGCATGGGGCAGGCGCACGTCCCAGCGCGGGTGCAGGAATGGCCCTGGAGTCCAGGCCTGGCCGCGCCTGCCTATGATTTACAGCCCATACAATTCACCCCGGCTCTGTGGGGTTGGCAGGGAGGGAGGGAGGGAGCCGTTTCAGCCCAAGGACGGGGCGATCGTCCCTTTCGTCGGGTGAGGGCAGGGGCGGGAAGGAGTCATGAAGCCGAGGGTGGGCGAAGGGAGATCAAGTCCATGGGGCAGGCAGGGGCAAGAACAGCTGACAGGCAGCAGCTGGGTTTCGAGGGGCCAGTGAGAGCCTGCCCTGGCTGCGGGGGGCGGGAAGCAAGGGAAGGGCCTGACCAGAGAGGTGGGCGAGGAAGAGGCTTTGAGCAACGGGGTTTGCGGCCGTCAGACTGGTTCTGCCAGCCCAGGCCTGACTGAGCCGTGTCCAAGCACACTCGGCCTGTTGCTCCCACTGGTGAGTGAGTCTGGGAGGTGGTATCATGGCCAAGGCAAAGCGCCTGCAGCGCAAACGAGCTCCAGGTTTGTTGCCTCCTTGACGAGTGTCACTGTGACAAATGGATGGAGATTGTCGCTGGTAGCTAATTAAATAAGCCGAGCAAATATTTACCTGGCAGATCCCACTCGCTGGCCGCCTTCCTTAGGTAATGGGCTCATTGATTCAGCAAAGGTCAGTGTTTGAAAAACAAACCGATTGTCAACGGCTCCAGAAACGCGGTTTGGCACGGGCGCCGACGTCTCTGCCGGGTGCGCTCAGCGGCTGCAGGCAAAGTGCCTGGGATGGACACGACAGGTGGGACCAGGGAGGGGCCTGCCCCCAAAGCGGCTCACCCCTTAATTCTGCACAGATGGGAGGGAGCCACGTCCCAAACTGGCATCGGATCTGGATTTTGCGGGCCTATCCCGCGGAGTTAGGCGCTCTCCAGCGGGCCTATCTGTTGCTGGTTGTGGGAGGCAGCTGGATGCTGCAGGTGAATAGTGTAGGTCCGTAGCCAGGGCTGGTACATAGGGCACGAAGGTGATTCTTTGGCAGTGATCTGCACCAGGGTGGCTTCCCCCGCGTCTTCATGCTGCATAGAGAGCAAGGACCCAAGTGGGACCCTGAGCAATAGGCAAGGGATGCAGAGCTCAGCTGCACTTGGAGGCCTCTGGCCTAGCCCTGCTCCTCCTGAAGCGATGAGAGCCCCAGCTGAAGGGCCAAGCCTGCGGATGCACAGTCCCCTCTGGCAGCGGACTCTGCAGCACCCCGCACGGCCGCCCTTGCAGGAGCGGGGCCGGCTTGGCAGCAGCGGCCACAGGCCCTCCCAATGGCGGATGCTCACGGCCACTTAAAATGGCTGGTTCTTATTTCCAGTCAGGTCCCTTCATTCACTTCTTTGGGGGTGGCGGGGGGGAATCAAGCTGAGCAGCTGCTCAAAGGAATCATCAGGGAGCTGCTTATTGCGGGGCTCCTTGACTCGCTCCGCCAGGGCTCTGTGCCCCGGGCTGTGCTGGGGCAGGAAATGAGCCGCCTGCTGCCGCTGATCCTGCCTGAGCAGAGCGGGAATGGCAGGCCGTGTGCCTGGGGAGGACCCCAGCGCGCCCCTAAGGAAGGAGCTGGGAGGGTGATTTGACTCTGTGGCTGGAGCGGTTCCACATGCATCCGTAAAGGGGCCACTTTACCCAGCCTGCCTGCTTGTTCCCTTCAGTCTATGGGCCTGGCTGTCAGAGGATCAAACGTGTTCTGGGAGCCACCAGCTCCCTGCCCTCTTTGCAGCCGTACCAGCCGTGTTCAGGCAGCCCGGCCTGCGGCGTAGGTGGGTCCCTCTCCAAGCTAGCTGGGAACAGGCAGTACCTACTGTCTGCTCCCCTCCGGAGGCCGGGAGAGCAGGCTCAGAGCCTCTGCCTGGAACACGAGCTGCAGCTGACGCTGCTCCGACATGCCGAGGAGCGGTATTATCGGTCCATCTCCCTGCTCTTTGGCTGTGCAGAGCTGACGCACCTCCCCGCCCGGGCCTGGGAGCACGGCAATAGTGCAGCCCAGGAACGAGGGAAGGAACGTGAAACGTGGTCACCAATGACCAGCAGCATGGATGGCTGGGCCACTCTGTCATCGCGTGTCCCAGCTCTCACGTTGCTACCCGCTTGGCCTGAGTTAGGCTGGCTCCTGGTATGTTTGTTACAGGCAGGGGCTGCCCACTGCCCATCCACCAATAGCTGCACGGAGGTTTCATTGCACAGGCGGGACTGGGACTCAGGACACTTGGGCATGGGGGTGCCCATCTGGGCTTCCATTGTGGTATGCTGGTGGGGCGAGGGAGGGGTAAGGCCAAGAAGCCCCAGGTAAACCTGTGTATCTCGGCAGCACGGTACAATTTCTCCCCTGTCAAGTGGAGTGAGTGGATGAGCCCTGAGGTTGGGGGTGATTCCCTGGAAAAAGAGGCCCCCCAGGATTATTGCCTGGGTAGGGAATGCCTTGTTCTTGGCTAATGTGAGCTCTGACGGACAGGCAGCCTGACACCTCCTCTACCTCTCACTGCCACCTGAATCCAGCTCTCTTAACAGCAGGGGCCTGTGGAAGACAGAGGGGGTTGCCCAGTTCTCCCCGGACACATCCTGCAGGTGTCCACGATCCAGTCCTTAAGACTGTGGGTCACCGATTCCTGAACAGTCAGACAGAGGCGTCTGGTGTCATTCCAGGACTCTGCGTCACGGCTCATGTTTGTGTAATAACACCTTGCACTGCTGCAGCACCTTTCATCTTGGGCCCTCACCGCCCCATTACTGGCTCTCATTAAACCTTGCAGCAGCCCTGTAAGTATTAGCCGCATGAGGCTGATTATAATTTCCATTGTGCGGAGAGGTAAACTGAGGAGCAGACAGGCTTCAGCGACTTGCCTCAGTTCCCAGAGGAAGTTGGTGCCAGAACTCGTAATACGCAGGAACTCCGAAGTCGTTTTGCTCCTCCCCATCACCGTAAACGCCCTGCTGCAGCCCAGAACACGGTGTATGCTCTAATCCTAAACCGATGCAGTCTAATTGCTCTTGTGACATACGGGAGCTAGCCACAGCCAAGTCTGATATCTAGTATCATGAGCTTTCGTGGCCAAAACCCACTTCATCAGATGAGCTGGAGTGGAAAGAAGAGGAACCCAGAATTTATAACAGAAAAAGAAGATCCGGGGAGGGGGGGGGAAGGTTCCTGTCAATTTTAGGAGGGGTGCTAATGAGGCTAATTGAGCGGGCTGGCTAATTGAGCATCCCCTACTTAGCTTTCGATGTAAATGAGGTGTTAAATGCAGGGAAGGATGGAGATATAGTGAATGTACATTAGGCCTCTGTATGCTCTAACACAGTCTTACTTCCAAAATCTGATCCCACCCTTTCTAAGGCCAAAATATCTTTTTTGAGGTGGGGAGACTACATCTGTACACAGTATTCAAGATGTGGGTGTACCATAGTTTTATACAGAGTCCCTGCCTCATGAGCAAAATAGATGAGACAGGCCAAGGAAGTGGGTGGTTGTGCCCATTTTACAGATGGTGAAATGAGGCCCTGAGTTCGCATAGGCGAGTCAGTGGCATAGGTGAGAACTGAGCCTCTTAGCCTCAAGACCAGCCTTCTTCTCTGTGTGTCTCAAAGCCCCAACCGGCGGCAAAGCACAGCTCTTGGCAGCTACCACGGGCTGGGGGAAGGTGCTGAAATAAGCATTTTAGCACAGTCTGGGCAATCTGCTTGTGCCAGGTGTAACCGCTTTGCTGACGCTCTGCCAAAATGCTGGCAGGGGATATCTCAGCTTGTCCTATTTGGGTAGATGTCAGTCCAACAGGGGTTGAACCCTGTGTAAGCGGGGGAATGATCCCGCTATTGTGGGGAACTTTCCTGGCTTCTATACACCCTGGTGAAATAAACCAGCGAAAGGATCTGAGTCCCCGCTCCCACTTCCTTTACCCCACGGCCTCCCTGATCCTGAGGGCTCCCCCTCCACTCTCCTGAGTAGCAGAGCCCTTGAAACCCCAACAAGGCTGGGCCCAGGTTTCCTGGGACTTAATCCCCGACCTTGTAGTCACTAGGGGCAGGAGTTAGGGTGTCCCCACTCCGAGGTGCTCTCTTTATACTGCAGGCCTTCTTGGCCCAGTGATCACTTCATAAGGTTCAAAGCAAATACAATTTATTAAACAACAACTGATTAAAGAGAAAAGAATAAGAAAAAATGAGAATGGTTAAATGAGAACACACAGCCCTGCTCTGTAGCACAGGGACATCAAAACAGCAGTTTGCAGAGTGTAAGGACAGTCCACAGTCTCTTTCTTAGCGGCCCTGGATATGCTGCAGGGGGGCTACAGGCAGGACACGCTAGCTCTGGTAGTGACCACACAGTCTCAAGCTCGAAGTGGCCAGACCCCTCTCCCAGTCCAGAGCCTTTCCCCACACTTTGCTGGTCCCAGGTGCTCACCACATCCAGCTGCAGGCTGTGCAGCTTGGCCAGTTCCAGCTCCTTGTGTTGCTTCTCTGTTCCTTTTGGCTCTCTGAGCACTGCCAGTCTGCTGCTCAACACAGGGTCTGCGCTCCCTGTGCTGTGTATGCCTGGCTCTGCTGTTGCAAGACAGTCTCTCCACACAGCTTGTACTCCTGGCCTGTCTGTGTCTGGTTCTGTCGCTGCAGGACTTCTTCATACAGCTTGCACTGCTCTTTCAGCTCTCTGTCTTTTTAGGACCTCTTCTGCACACAGCTTGTTTGTTCAGAGAGAGAGCGAGCCAGAACAATCCCAGCTCACAGGGAGGACGGGGCCTAGCCTCTCCCCTTCCTCACTGGCCTATCCAACCTGTCAATGAGGCTGAGCTGGAGTGTTGGCTGCTTTCCATTGTCTCTGGGGTCTGTCAGCCTCCTGAACCCTTCCCCCTCTGAAAGTGGGAGCTGGCAAACCAAAAAACTCCCACAGAGTTTTAGTAAGGGGTAACAGTCCCCTTACACCTGCACAGCCAAGTGTGGCCTGGGAGAACTTTAGCAGTCTGAGCACAAAACTAGGAGTCAAGTACTCACTCAGTGGAGGGGTCTGATCCCAGCTCTGATGTACACTTTTCTTGGGCATGCACCCTTTCTGACCGCGGCTCCCCCTGCCATACAATAGGCCAGCGGTTGCCCCCATCTTACAGTGCTGGGAGCCTTTAATTAGTTCCAGCGTTGAGAAATTACGCCCCCAGCGACCACATGGGAGAAAAAATTTCCATGGAATGAGAAACCAGGATCCTTCCTGAGAAATCAGCAACAGATTTCCCTTGGGGGCACTTCTGTTCTTGCCTCCATTAAAAAAAAAAAATACCTGCAAGGAGAAGGGAATTGTGGAGACTTGCAGAAATCAGGGAAGGCAGGAGCACAGATTGTCAGTGTGAATTCACAGCAAGGGCAGAGGTGGGAACGCTGCCCCAGGCCAGGTGAGCTGATCACACATCCAAGGCTGTTCTAAGAAGCAGTGCCCACAAATCAGTGGTGTCAGCAAACCCTCTTGCACATTCTGACTGTGCCTTCTTCTCCAAGGCCTGTGCATTCACAGAGCTGCTGCAAAGAGCTAGGAAGAAGGAGTCAAATGCTGAAGAACCCCTCCCGATGGCTTGTTGCCATCATCTCAAAGGGACCAATCCAGCAAGTCTAAGCGGAGCTGAATTCAGGTCAGTCGCTCATGGGTCGACTGAATCTCGGTGTCCGACTTAGCAATGATCTCACCCTGGAGGTCCACTATCCACAACAATGGCAGGAGTCTTCTCCAGCCTCAGGAATTCACGTGTCACCTGTAGGCCACTGAGCATAGGTTGGATGGATCTTGACCAGCCACCAGAAGGAGAGAGAGCTCCTGGTGACCCCCGAATGTGCTCAAGCAGATGGGCTGCCTGGCCAGAGAGGTATGAAGTGCTCGTTAAGTCTGCTCAGCACATTACGAGCCAAAGGTTGAACTGTCCAATGCAGCTGATGGCGAGAAGTCCAGCCAATTTTGGGAAGGACTTCGCCACAGATCCTGGGCTATACTAGTCGTTAATGTACGGGAAGCGTCAGCTCATATGCACCTTCGCCCACTCCGTGCTTCACCTCCTCCCCTTGCAAACCACATCTCTCCATTCTGCTGGGGCAGATCTTGTCAGTGCCACTTCAAGGCATTGGAGTCCGCTGAGGGTGAAATTCACCACTGGGTCAGGGGACTAGCTACAGCAGGGGTCTCCAACCTTTTTAAGCAGGAGGTCACTTTTTTAATTTAAGTGCAATCCAAGATCTACCTCAAACCCAAATACCTTTGCCCCGCCTCCTTTGTGACCCTTCTCCGAGACCCCTCCCCTGCTCACTCCAATCTCCCTCCCTCCTCCATCCTCCCTCCCTTTCACCAGGCAGGGGCAGTGAGTTGGGGTGCTAGCTCTGGTCTTGGATTAAGGGATTTGGAGTGTGAAAGGGGCTCTGACCTGACCTTGGGGCAGACAGTTGGGATGTGGGAGGGGGTTCTAGGTGCAGGGAGGGGCAGCTGAAGTGCTGGCACTTAGTAGCCTCTTGGCCAAACCAGTCAAGATCCCCTGTCCCAGACTCCAAGATCTACCAGTAGATCCCGATCTACTGGTTGGTGACCACTGAGCTACAGCATAGGCACCAGTAGCAGTATTCAGAGCATATAGGACTTGTGCTGGCCCCTTGCATGCAGGTGGTTTTTGTCCTCTGATCTCTCAGAATTTTGGCTTGACAAGAGGGATGTGAACTCTGAGGTCTCCTCTCATTCATTCCATATGCTGGAGCCACCCAAATGAGACCTTACCCATCCTGAGAATGAGGCATCCTGATCCGATTCCTAGTGAATCACAGAAATCCTGACCCAGATCAGATGGCAATCCAGACTGACAATCTGAGCTGTTTCTATAGTGGAGGACACAGGTAATCTCAGTGACAACTTCGTAACCAGACAATGGGAATTCTGACGCCCTGGCCTGTTCCAAAGTCCACCAAAAGTCACTGGAAAGCCTCCAGCTTGGGTCAGCTTTGGCTCAGGCACTAGCTGTAGCTATCTAGTTGTAGAACAACCTGTAGAGCTTATTAATACTAGCACCTTCCAAAGTGCTTCATAGCCACTAATTAACCAGTACTCACAACACCCCGGTGAGGAATTTGAGGGTTGTTATCCGTCATTTGGCAGCCGAAGCTCAAGGTTACATGGTGAATCAGTGACAGAGCTGTCAACAGAAGCTAGGCTGTGCCCTAACCACTAGACCACACTTCCTCCCCAAGTCATGCTGTGGTCTAGGGGCTCGTGCTCACAGGTGCTTTGGTAGCACGACTGGCACCTGCAATGCACGTCTCTCTCCTGGCACCTTTTTTCACGCACCTATCATCCCTGCCCCATTTCCGTTGGCTTATTCAACAAAAATTGTCCCAATTTGCTGGCGCACTCCCTTAGGCAGATCTGTGTTGTGTGTCTGTAACTCTCCTAGCACAATGGGCCCATGTTTCCTGCTGAGGCACAGGAATAAATAACACCTGTCATTTGAAGCTTTCAGGCCAATGGAGTGTAATTTGTTTAAGCTTACTCTATCCCCCCCTCTCGGCTCTTGGCTGGGAATTTAAAAAAAAACATCACCGTGGCAAAGCTTAACTCAAAAAGAATCTGACTGGTCATTTTCAGGTGCCGGTTGGCCCATTCCTTCAGGGATTTTTAAGCCCCTTAGTTCTTGGATTGTCTGTGAGATTGAAGGAGACCCTGGCGTCTTTAGTGCAGGCACTGGAATTCAACAGGAAGGTATGTGTATAAAGGGCTTTACTGATTGTATCTACCCTCCAGGTGAAATTCACCGGGACAGAAGTTCCACTGTTGTACTGAAGTGGGGGAGGGGAGCAGTGACGCAGTCTGTTGTGTGCATAGCTCCTTATCTGCCCTTCTGAACTGCATCACTATTCTGTGCATCAGCATCTGCAGTGTACTGGAGAACTCCCATACTGGAAAGGCAGCAGTGTCTTTGGAAACATGACAGGCATTCACGGAACAGGAGCTAGCGCAAGAGATCCGTTTGTTCAGGGCGGTTTCTGGCACAGAAGTGAGAGAGCGCGCTCCACCTCCTAAATCCACATCCACCACCTCAAAGGCAGCTGTGTTTGTACAGAGGGTGCCCTCTGCGTTTGCATCCGATCTTGGGAAATCACGCCCAGCTACGTGTTTGGAGAGGACCAGCTGGTGTCTGGACAGTGCAATCAAGTGACAGAAGAAGCCCCCATCTCATGGGATGCAGGCAAGAGACATCTCCCCCCATGACAGTGTAGTTGGACAGGCTCCCATGGGCTTATCCCATTGACATTGGTGTGAATGAGATCAGAACATGGCCTCATTTCGCTTGGACGTTGTGGCATTCATTTGAGTAAGAGCAGCTTTTTTTAATGCTGGAGCCCCGGCAACTGGAGGAAAGGTGTTTAATGATGTCCTGCTAGGACCAGAGAGCCTCTGAGATCTTCTTTTCCTCCCACGTAGGGTACGTCTACACTAGCCCCCTAGCTCAATCTAGGGAGGCTAATGAGGATGACCGAAATTGCTAATGAAGCGTGGGATTTAAATATCCCGCACTTCATTAGCATGTTCCCAGGCGGTTGCCGTTTTAGAAATTGACTAGCCCGAAGTAACTGCCCCTGTCTACACACGGCAGTGAAACGGGATTCTGAATTAAACCCCTTAAATCGAATTAGCTGGTAAACCTCATTCCAGGAGGAATACCAGCTAATTCGAGTTAGAGCTTTAAATCGGAATCCTGTTTCACTGCCGTGTGTAGACAGGGGCAGTTACTTCGGGCTAGTCAATTTCTAAAACGGCGACCGCCCGGGAACATGCTAATGAAGAGCAGGATATTTAAATCCAGCGCTTCATTAGCAATTTTGGTTGCCCTCATTAGCCTCCCTAGATCGAACTAGGGGGCTAGTGTAAACGTACCCTCAGTGGAGTTGTTCATATCTTATTTTTTCCCACCTCTTCCCTGCCTCCTGGCCCCAAGCCCAGCTCTGGCTATGTCTCATTGCTCTGCAATGTTACCTCAGCTCCCTTTTTCTCTCTGGCAGCCATCCCCATCCCTCATGGCTGCGGGACCCAGGACATCCCCCTACTTTGCCCCCATTTCACCCCTTCCCTTGAGCGATGTGGCCTGGGCATCCAGTGGGGGATGGGGTGGCTGACGATCTCTGCTGCTTCCCGGCCTTGCTCCTGCCCCTCGCAGCGTCTGCCCCAGTGGGCCTGTGTGCAGCCCCTCTGACTCTGCAAAGGCGCCACCCCCACTCCCTTGCAGGGGGCTGTGTGGAAAACCAAAATGTCTAGGGACAGCCCTGCTGAGCACATACACACTAGCCAGGTCATGGCCGTCTCAGAATTACAATACATTTCATAATTACACTGCATGCTACCCAGCACAGAACCCAGTCCCAGTGCTGAGTGGTTGCTCTGCCAGTTGGATGCATTTGCCATAAATAGCAGCTGAGATGGACTCCCAGCTCCATTACACTCACCACTCACTTTATATGGGGCAAAAATCTACATGCTTGAGGGTCATTTGTTAAAAACGGCACATTTGTTGCTCAATGAGTGGCTGGGACAGTCATTACGGAGCAAGAAAGCAACCAAGCCTGGCCTGATTTTTTGCCTCTGAGTTTGCTTTCTGAATTTCTTCAATGGCTCCCTTTTCCCACCACATCCGGCACAGACTCCTGGGCTGTGTCTAGACTGGCCAGTTTTTCCAGAAAATCAGCCACTTTTCCGGAAAAACTTGCCAGCTGTCTACACTGGCCGCTTGAATTTCCGCAAAAGCACTGACTTCCTACTGTAAGAAATCAGTGCTTTTTGCCGAAATACTATGCTGCTCCCGTTCGGGCAAAAGTCCCTTTTGCGCAAAAGGGCGAGCTGAGATTTGTTTTGCGCAAAAAAGCCCCGATTGTGAAAATGGCAATCAGGGCTTTTTTGCGGAAAAGTGCGTCTAGATTGGCCACGGACGCTTTTCTGCAAAAAGTGCTTTTGCGGAAAAGCGTCCGTGCCAATCTAGACGCTCTTTTCCGAAAATGCTTTTAACGGAAAACTTTTCCGTTAAAAGCATTTCCAGAAAATCATGCCAGTCTAGATGTAGCCCTGGAGTATATTCTTAGGTCCTATCTCCCCATGGGCTAGCATCTCGTACACATGACCAAGCCCCCAGGTCTGCCTCCCCTCGACCAACAATGCCAGCTTGGAGTGCTCTTCTAGTTTGTCTTTCTCCCATGCCACCCCTAAATCACATTAGCTGGTAAACTCATTGGAGGAGGAATACCAGCTAATTCGAGTTAGAGCTTTAAATCGGAATCCCGTTTCACTCCGTGTGTAAACGTGGGCAGTTACTTCGGGCTAGTCAATTTCTAAAATGGCGACTGGCCGGGAACATGCAAATCAAACACGGGATATTTAAATCCCAGGCTTGATTTGCAATTTCGGTCGCCCTCATTAGCCTCCCTAGATCGATCTAGGGGGGCCAGGGTAAACATACCCTTGGGGAGTCCAATGAGCTCTACATGGACTCCGCAGGAGCCCCAGGCAGGCACAGGTGGCTGTCTGTGTAGAACTTATTGCAAGCTTGGGGCTGAAGGCTTTGGCATAGATTAAAGCCAGTTATCTACAATCTAAAATGGAGCAGAGCTCCAATCATCTTGGAGTCCCCTGTGTTGTGAGCAGGTTCCTGGAATGTCTGACGCTCTGGGGCAGATGGACTTTTCGATTGTAAGTTCCCCAAGTTAGTGAACGTGTTGTGTCTCACTTTCTGGTTCATCAAATGCTGCATGCATTTGCCGTGCCATCGCAGCATATACATCACCTGCTGTAACAACAGTAACCATTATGGTTAAAGGATGCGTTTCAAAAGCACCAAAGGGATTTAAGAGCAGAAGTCCCACTTGCTTTCAGTGCCATCTGTGCTCCTAAATCTCTTAGGGTATGTCTACACTACAAAGTTAGTTCGAACTAACGGACGTTAGTTCGAACTAACTTTCATAGGCGCTACACTAGCGCTCCGTTAGTTCGAATTTAATTCGAACTAACGGAGCGCTTAGTTCGAACGAGGATTAAGCCTAGTTCAAACTTACTAGTTCGAATTAAGGGCTGTGTAGACCCTTAATTCGAACTAGTGGGAGGCTAGCCCTCCCCAGCTTTCCCTGGTGGCCACTCTGGCCAACACCAGGGAAACTCGTCTGCCCCCATCCCGGCCCCGGACCCCTTAAAGGGGCACGGGCTGGCTACGGTGCCCGTGCCAGGTGCAAGCCTGCCAGCACCCAGCCAGCAGACCCTGCACCTGGCACGGATCGAGCCACCAACCCGATGCCCCCCAGCCCTCCCCCTCTTCCCGGGACCAGGCTGGCGGCTCCCGGGAGCTTGCCCGGGACCGCAAGAGGCGGGCACCCGCCTGGGCTAGTGCGGACATCGTGGACCTTGTCCACGATCTCCGGACTAGGCACAGGAAAGTGGACGGCTAGGGCAGGAGAGCTGCCAGCCTGGCCACCCAGGAGCAGGTGTGCAAGAGAATCAAGGGGGTCCACTGAGACCCCCGACCCTGAGCTTACAATGGCCGTCCTGGGTCAGACCTAAGGTCCATCTAGCCCAGTAGCCTGTCTGCCGACAGCGGCCAACCCTAGGGACCCTGGAGGGGATGGACTGAAGACAGTGACCAAGCCATTTGTCTCGTGCCATCCCTCTCCAGCCTTCCACAAACCCTGAGCAGGGACACCACTCCTACCCCCTGGCTAATAGCACTCCATGGACCCAACCTCCATGACTTGATCTCACTTGCCTTTAAACTCTGTTCTAGTTCTAGCCTTCACAGCCTCCTGCAGCAAGGAGTTCCACAGGTTGACTCTTTGCTTTGTGAAGAACAACTTTCTGTTACTAGTTTGAAGCCTGCTACCCATTCCTTTCCTGTGGTGTCCTCTAGTCCTTCTTTATGGGAACTAATGAAGAACTTTCCTGTATGCACCCTCTCCACCCAACTCCTGCTTTTAGAGACCTCTATCCTGTCCCCCCTCCGTCTCCTCTTTTCTAAGCTGAGAAGTCTCAGTCTCTTTAGCCTCTTTTCATATGGGACCTGTTCCCAACCCCTGATCATTTTAGTTGCCCTTCCCTCTCCCAGCCTCTCTCTGCCCCTCTCCCACCTCCTTTTCCCAGTCTCCCCGAGTTTTGTTCAATAAAGACAGATTCCATTTTTGAACACAATTGTCCTTTATTTTGTACATCAAGAAAAGGGGCTAGGGAAGGGTAAGTGGAAGGAGGTGAGGGAGGAATGGGATACGAGCCCCTGATGGGGAGGACTGGGCTGGCTCTGCGGGCTTCTGGAGGTGGAAGCTCTCCTGCAGCCCCCCGATTGCCCCCTCTCCCCAGATGGCAGCCTGCGGCAAGTGCAGCCGGGCTGATGGCTGAGTGCTGTGATGTGCCCAGTGTGGGTAGTCCGGGCACTCCAAGCCAGGACTGCTTTGCAAGCGGGGCACCCCTGAGAACTGTCTGTCCGGGGTGGGGGTCGGGACCCTTTAAGCGCAGCCCTCGGCTAGCCTGAGACAGCATCTCCACGCTCTAAGTCCTCCTCTGATGCCCTGCCGGCACTGCTTCCGGCCATCCTTAACCCCGGTTCAGGGTCCACTTAATGTGGACATGCTAGTTCGAATTAGCAAAACGCTAATTCGAACTAGTTTTTTAGTCTAGATCCGTTAGTTCGAATTAGCTTAGCTTAGATTCTGAAATGCAGCATAGAGCTGGCTGCCTGCCAAGACTTTATCACAAGATAACAGCCTCTGTGGAACAACAATGCCAGGCTAGACAGAGTGTTACGTGAAAACTACCCAGCTCGAGAGCATTGGGGCCAGTGTTATGTGCCGTCTCCCGCGTGGGATTCCTGGTTGGTGACGGAGCTGAAAGGGTGGAACTAACCCAACGGAGGCACTTTTATGGGCTACGATCTTCTTCGCACGTCAGGTCCAACTCTCTTTCGTTTCAGGTTGTTCTGGCTTATTGTAAAACACTGAATTACACCCTGGCAACTCCATTGAAGTCAAATGGATTGAATGGGTGTAACTAAGGGCAGGGTTTAAGCCACAGGGACATGTTTAGCCCTGATGTAGCAACAGAATGCCCCTGGGTTGTGCTGACCCAGAGGAAGTTAATAACTCGGAAGCAGGTGTGCTTGTGCTTTTAAGCAAAAAGCAGCAACTATCATCCCTGTCTGACATACCTGTAATCCTCTGTTCCAGGTGTTAGGATCATCTCTTGGCTGGAGGGAATGATCGATTCCATCACTCCGTCACAGTTCAGGGAGGAGCTGGGGTTTCCATGAAAGACAGGACACTGCTGGCTCTTTCCCGCTTTCCCTAAAGAGCACCATCCGGGTCTTCTTCTCCAGGGTTGGGTGGAATCTGCGCTGTGAGATGTGCAGACACCACGGGCAGATAGGCATTGTTTTAACACTTTTAGGGATGCCACTGTACCCGAGACACTAGCATTCGGAGTATCGCAGGGTGGCATCTCAAGGGGTACTTAATCTTGCCTCAGTGCAGGGTGGACATCTTGGCTGGTCTCATGAGGTCCCTACATATCGATGACCATCTTCTTCCACAAGTAGATGAGTCATTTCTCATATTGACCCATCTGCCAGAATAGCCTCCTGTGCACGACAGAGTCTCCTCCTTCATATCCTCCTTCCCCAGCCCAGAACTTGTTCTGGATGCCGCCCCCAAACTTTAATATATTACAGTAATCTGCATAAATAATGCTAAGGACACCACAGGCTTCTACTGTTGCAACCTTCCTTCCTCCATATCCACCTCCTCTACTCTTTATCACTTCTGAAGAAATTCCAGTTTCCGTTGTAAGATCCTTGGGATGGATTAGCTATTGCTTTGCTCTAAATTCCACCACTTGCAAGTCAGGGGCTGCATAAATGGCCTTTTTGAAATGTGGACCCTTTAGAATCCAGAAATAAAACGCTGAAAAGAGAGAAAAAAACCATTATCATAGAATCCTAGAGCTGGAAGAGACCTCAGAAGGCCATCAAGTCCAGCCCCCTGCCCAAGGCAGGACCAATCCCAATTAAATCAACCCGGCCAGGGCTTTGTCAAGCAGAGACTTAAAAATCTCTAGGGATGGAGACTCCACTACTTCCCTAGGGAACCCATCCCAGTGCTTCACCACCCTCCTAGTGAAATAGTTTTTCCTAATATCCAACCTGGACCTCTCCCACCACAACTTGAGACCATTGTTCCTTGTTCTGCCATCTGTCACTGCTGTGAACAGCCTTTCTCCATCCTCTTTGGAACCTCCCTTCAGGAAGTTGAAGGCTGCTGTCAAATCCCCCCTCACTCTTCTCTTCTGCAGACTAAATTGACCCAACTCTCTCAGCCTCTCCTCGTAGGTCATATGCTCCAGCCCCCTAATCATTTTTGTTCCCCTCCACTGAACCCTCTCCATAGGCGTGCGCACAGGGTGTGCCAGGTGTGCCCAGGCACACCCTAATGTTTCAAAGGGGGCGTGAGCAAAGGAGCACCGCTTGGGCGCTCGGGGGAACGGATGCCGCACCGGTTTGCCGTGCATGCTCGGCCAAAACCGTCGGGTCTTAGGACCCTTCAGAAAGAGGCAGCAGGGATGCAGCAACGTCACCCGGCCACCCCATCAAGCGAGGTGAGTTTAAACCCTGGGTGGGAAGGGGGGGGTGCAGCGGGCAGGGAATCCGGTGCAGCGCGGCTGGCCTGGGGGGGTAGTGCGGCTGGCCAAGGGAGAACTGGGGGCAGGGCAGCGTGGCTGGCCTCAGGGAAAGAGGGGGGGCTAGGGCTGGGGGCAGTGCAACTGGCCTTGAGGAGGAGGAGGGGGGCCAGGGTCAGTGGCAGCACATTGTTGAAAACACGTATCTTATTTTCATTTTGAACTTCAGTAACTCCTGAGAATGGATTGTATAATGCCTTTGTCTACTAGATTAAAGAAACGTCTAGTAACAGATCTCTTTTTTTCCTGTGTAGGTAATTGTAGACTGCAATCAAGTTGACTGTTAACCTTCTCTTGATAAACTAAATCGATTGAGCTCCTTTAATCTCTCCCCATAAGGCATATTTAACTCCTCATGACCAGCAGTGTAGATGGTTCAGACGCAGGCTTATTCACAAAATTCCTAGCTGGGGAGGGATGCAATGGAAAAGCCTTGAAGCCATGCACTGAAGTAAACTGCGCATCGCAATATATTTAGCAAATGTCATAAAATGCAAGCTATTATTATGACAGGGAGCAAACCACAGAAACTCATCGGGTGGAGAAGAAATACTTCCTGGGCTGGGAAGCTGCTGAATGTTTAGACCAAAGGGACAGATTATGTGGAGTGGGGTGTCACAGGCTTCCCCCTGGGGCAAATAAATCACCACAGTAAGAGCATGCAGGTGGGAAAAGAGTGATGCTCCCTGGTGCCTGTAGAAATAAATTGTTGGGCCCTCTCCACCCTTGGCACTGGTGTTCCCAGCTGTTGTAGGTGTCCCCAACTTCCTCCCCTCAGATCCCCTCCTCCATTTCCATTCTCCCAACGCCCCTCCCCCCACTGTCCAAACCCCCCTCTCCTCTCTGCCCCCCAGCTCTTCCCCTCCCTCCTCCTGCTCCTCTGTGTTTTCAATGCAGCCCCACCCCCTCGGGCGGGTGCCTGTCCCTTTAAATCCCAGGTTTCTTCCCCTGACCAATCGCAGACGGGATTCCCGTCCAGCGAAGGGGCCAAGTCTTTCCCCTAGCCTTCTCCTCGGCTCCGCCTCTTTCCCTCCGCCCCGCCCTCTGATTGGCGAATCTGGAACGCAGCTCCCCGCCCTCCCCTCCGTCCTGCCAATGAGAATGCTGGGAGAGTTCGGAGCGCGGCAGGGATTGGTGGCTGGGCCGGGCCAATCGGGGCGCGGCCGGTCGGGTATATAAGGCGACTCCGGGAGCGGAGGCGCCTGCAGTGTTCAGCGTAGCCGGTGCGCGACAGGCGGGGTTCGGACGGCGCCGGCTCACACGGGTTTCTCCTCAGCCTCAGAATTATTAATTTTTTTTAAAGCCCCTCACTTCCGGTTGGTTTCCGGTCCGCTTCCGGGTGACTTCGGCTCGGCTTCCGGCGGCATCTTCCACGGGGGGCGGGTTGCGATGCAGTCAGCGGGCGGCTCGGAGCGGCCCGGCCGGTTCAGCGTGCTGAGCTGGGAGCAAGTGCAGCGGCTGGACCACATCCTGGGCGAGGCGGTGCCCATCCACGGCCGGGGCAACTTCCCCACCCTGTCCGTGCGGCCCCGCAGGATCGTGCAGGTGAGGCCGGGGGGGGCCTGGGCCGCGTCCCTCAGTCCCCACCCCCGCGCGGGGCAGGGGGCCTCGGCTGGCTGGAGCCTGGCGCGAGCGTGCACGGCAGGGGGGAGGGGCGCCTGGCTCTGTGTGGCATAAGGGGGGGGGTGCCCTCGCCTTACCTAGGGGGAGGGGTGCCCTCCTCCTCTGTGGCAAAAGGGGGGGCGCCCTCCTCCTCTGTGGCAAAAGGGGGGGTACCCTCGCCTTACCTAGGGGGAGGGGCGCCCTCCTCCTCTGTGGCATAAGGGGGGGTACCCTCGCCTTACCTAGGGGGAGGGGTGCCTGGCTCTCTGTGGCATAAGGGGGGGTGCCCTCGCCTTACCTAGGGGGAGGGGTGCCCTCCTCCTCTGTGGCATAAGGGGGGAGGGGTAACCTTTGCCTTACCTAGGGGGAGGGGTGCCCTCCTCTCTGTGGCATAAGGGGGTACCCTTGCCATGCATGGCACTAGGAGGAGGGGCACCAGCTCCCCACTCTGTATGGCATAGGCAGGGGGCTTGCCATCATGTGGGGGGGGGGGGGGAGAGAGACGTGCCCCCTGTGCATGGCTTTGGCAAAAGAGGGCACCTTGTAGGCCCTCCTGCAGCCCAATCCTCTGTTAAAGGTCACCCCTCTCCTGTCCAAGGATATGGAGATTCCTGGCCCGGCATGGGCGAATGTGGGTCTGCTACAGTCCTGTGTGCTGGCCCTGTTGGAAGCCCGCTGCTCAGTTTGCATGGCTGCTTTCAGAGGGTTCCCCTCCACCCGAGCGTTGCAAACTGGCAAAGGCAGCGCTGCTAGGGGAGCTGTTCTGATCCCGCTCCTGTGTGAGACACTGCCATGGTTGCGGGTAGAAGCCTGGGATATGCTGAGACCCAGTATCGTCTGCCAAAGGGTGTCTCCCTCTCTACAACAACTTGTGTTTAAATCCCCTTGTTTGATGGGAGACAGAATGCATGTTTGGGCAAGGGCAGCTCCTTCATAGTTGAGCATGCTGTGGGGCAACCTGAAACTCATCCAGCTGCTCCCGACCAGCTGGTCAGCTCATGCACAGCAAAAGGTCACCAGAAACTTCTGAGGCCACTATTGATGGACTGACTTTTTTTTTCATAAGCAGTTTGTGCAGAAGTGTTGGACTTTGCCCTGATGAGGCTGCACTCGCACTTGCTGTCTGCTTATATGGGGCTTGAAGTCTGCTAGCAGAAAATAAAACTGCTGAGACTGGGATATCCAGTCACTCAGCCTTGGCATCTTGCCACCTGGGCTCAGGAATTCTCCAGCAGAAGCAAATACTCTTACTAGCCAGATTGAAGGTGGTAGATTTTTTCACTCTACATCCGTCGCTTACTATGCAAGCCTTCCAGTTCTTGCTGCTGTCTCACCCAGACCGAGGCCCATCATGTCAAGAGACTGAAGGGTCATTCCAGGCAAAGTTATTCAGAATTGCTTTGGGATTACATTTCCTGTGTCTATGAACATTCTATTAGGTTTTGATATGTCAACTCGAAGACAAGGATGTATTTTCCTGTTAATCTAAAATTGAGCCATGGATACAGGAGGATGTATTAAGTTAACAAACTTTTATTTATGTAAATAGCAAATAGCAGAGTTCATGTAGAACGACATCTGTAGAAGGCAACATGAAACTACTGCACAAATTAACAGATGTTTGTCTGACTTTAGTTATTACAATCAGCCCAGGCTAGCACTTATATCTAGAAGACTGAGCAACTTTACAGTAGGATAGATGCTGCAAGTATAATAGAAAGGCATTAATGGTAAATTCCTCATTAGAAATAGCTTAGACTACTTTTACCCAGGTCAAAGCAGTACAGTTCAGTCAACTGAGTTCAGCCTCAGTTGTCTGAATGTCAAAAGTGTTGAAATTCTGGATCTGTCAATGTAACTTCATGTTGGGACCTGTTTACCCAATTTCAGAGCTAAGCTGTAGCTGTGTTGGGACAAAATGATGCAGTTAGGATGGCTTGCATAGTCCCACTACTTCTAATGCAGTGTCAGTAGACATTTGAGAATGTTCTGTTTTTAACATGCTATTGGAGGATTTAGGAACACTACAGATTAAATCTGCTCCATTAGTAACTATACCAAAAGAAGTGCTTAATGTGAAAGGGCTACTAATGCAAAGCAAGCAGGAAACATTTTTATAATATTTTTACCAAAACATAATATGAAAAATGAATTGTAAAATGTATATTTACATATGCTGTTTACTCTGCCTTGTCATCTTTCTAGTGGTTCATGTTGCCGCCAAATGGAGTTTCTCAGAGCAGCAAAATCTAGGTGGTAACACTGAAGGGGAGAGGCTTCTGCAAGAATGTTAATGCATTTCATGAAAACAGTTTAAACACTACTTTAAAGGTTTAATCCCATTTCAGCGTTCTTCAGTTTTTCAAATTGACTTACATTTGGCATAGAGAATGCAGATTAAACTTTAACCAATCCCTATTAGTTTGGTAACCATAACCAATGTGCTTTTAATATAGCATTTCTATATGGCGATAGCAACACTCAGGCTGTCTACACTGGTAAGTTATTCTGGAAAATCAGCTGCTTTTCCGGGAAAAACTTGCCAGCTATCTACACTGGCCGCTTAAATTTCCGGAAAAGCACTGATGATCTAATGTAAAATCATCAGTGCTTTTCCAGAAAAACTATGCTGCTCCCGTTCGGGCAAAAGTCTTTTTCTGGAAAACTGTTCCGGAAAAGGACCAGTGTAGACAGTGCAGTAGTGTTTTCCGCAAAAAAGCCCCGATCGCGAAAATGGCAATCGGGGCTTTTTTGCGGAAAAGCACGTCTAGATTGGCCACAGATGATTTTCTGGAAAAGGTGCTTTTCCGGAAAAGTGTCCTGCCAATCTAGATGCGCTTTTCTGGAAATACTTTTAACGGAAAACCTTTTCCGTTAAACTGTGAGACTACGTCTACACTGGCATGATTTTCCGGAAATGCTTTTAACAGAAAGATTTGACATCATTTGAGGGCTTCAGGAGATGCAGAATACTAGATCTCCTGGAAACGAAAAGATTGGATGCATTGTGAACAAACCATTTGGTACTTCATGATCCATGAGCCTCTATTTGTCAGGTACACACCACTTCCATATAAGCATCCTAATACGGATTCTGATTGTAGTTCAGATAAACTACTGCATGCTCAAACAAAGGAGGTTTCTTCATTCCTTAGTAATATCTCATCAAATATAAAATCAAGTATGTTGGCTTCTAATTGAAAAGCCTGTTCACAAACCAAACTGACTTTCACAAGAAACTAATCTAGGATTTCACTTAAGTTTGAAAATTGATGAAATGGCATTTGATAATAAGTAATGTGACTTTGGCTAATATAGCGCTCTTAAGGTCATGCAACTCAGTTGGACCTTCAGATTTTATTGAAGTGCATCTGACATTGAAAGATTTAAGGATGCAAATGATCGGAAGCTACTACTAGAGTGCAAAGCTCGATACGTCTAGAGTAGTGGAAAGCTGACAGGCAGATGCCAGATATCTGGCAAAGTGTTCCACCAATTGTGAAATTTAAAACCCAGAAAAGTAACTAAACTGGAGTGAAACTCTCTTCTTTTAGTCTCAGCTGTGTAAAAGCCAATTAAAAGATGTTTACAGTCTTGCCACTAGCTACTTACTGTAAATACCAAGGACAGTAATTCTAACCAGACATATTGGCAATCTGAGCTTAGGTCTGATGAATCTGAAACAACCTAAAAAGGCAGTCATTAATACTTGGTTACGTAGACCAGCTAATCAAATGATGTAAAGAATACCAGACCAAAATTCAGGCAGACTTTCAATGCCTGCCACCTGATTGTCAAAAATGCTCCGCTGTGCCATATATAGTGAAGTACACTCTTACTGACCTGTTTTTAGTGAAACTGACAATTCTCTTAGGAACACATCTGTCCTCCTACATGTTTTATCCAAGTGCCAGCAGCAAGCAATAGATTTCATATGCTCTTCTCCCTCTATGGTTTGGACAATGATCCTGCTACCCATACCTGCCCATGCAGAAGGCTGGATATCATTTGGAACAGTATGGTGTGATTCGTGAGAACATTGACACTCCACACATTTGAATCCTCCTCCAAGGCTTCTTTCAGACAAGGACCTATACTGCAGGAATTTATCTAGTTCATCAGTGGCCATTGGCCAAGATGAGTAGAGGTGGTGTCCCTAGCCTTGGTTTGCCAAAGCGTGGAATAAGCAATGGCATGGATTGCTTAAAAATTACATGTTCTGTTCATTACTTCAGAAGCACCTGGCATTTTCTATTGTCAGAAAGCAGGTTACTGGCTTAGGCTTTTGGTTTGACCCCGTTTGACTATTCTTATGTTCAGCTTGTGCCTGATTATGTTGTCATTCATGGAACTTAAACTTTTTCACTAATTTGTTAGGAGCAGGCTTGTGTTGGGCAACTGGACACACAGCCAGTGTCCTACCTTCATGGGCTGATCAGTGTGTGAAACTCTTCTCTGGCTAGTCCAAAAACTGTGGCCAGAGCTGCAAATATAAACCCAACTAGATTTCAGGGAGTGGGGATGTTGAATAAAGGATCAAAAAAATCTGTTGTACATTTTTTTGGATTAATTGAAACCCAGCAAGGGTACGAGTTCCTATTTCTTATATGCAGCAAAAATCTCTGATTTGAGACTTTAGTGTTAATTTAATGCAAACCCTTGTCCTGATTCTGTATCAATCTTCTTGACCTATATCTAACACTAGACCTAGTGATGACACAACTTGTAGTACCAACATCAAATTCAAAACAATGTGCCCCTGGGAGAAGATACAGAATTGTAACTCGGGTGGTCTAACATCCCTTCATTGTGATTGACCATAATTGATGTGAAGTGTCTTATCCCAAATTCATACTCAACTTAATTGAATTGATTTTAAACAATTCCTACATCAAAAGGGAGATGAAAATGTCCACTCAGTGTGTGAAAACAAATAAGCCAGCTGCATTGTTCTGAAATCTGGTGGGATCTTATTCCTGACTCCTTAGTTAGCTCTTCTACCTGACCTGTCAATAAAGGTGCATGCACTGGTTGGTATTCTACATTTCAAATAATGGCTCTCTTACTCATTCACTGTGGCTTGATATTTGGATTTTACAATTTGGCAGTGAGAATCCTCTAGGAAAAAGTCCAACTTCAGCTACAGTAGCTCTTGCCCAAGAATAATTAGGAAATGCCAGCATGAGAGCCACAGCATAGAATTTAACACCTTTTTACACTTGGGACTGTACAAGTTTTCCAGCATTTACAACTTTACTGGAATACCTTGTCCCTGCTTAAGTGCAGTTTCAGGCTTGGTGATACTAGCCTTCACAAAATGAGCTGATATAAATTGATTAGTGAGGCTTAAACCTTCCAGTAAGTGTTCTTGGCTCTCTAATTTCTTGTTAAGCTTGACCCAGGTCTAAAGTCCATGGGCCTGACGTTGTCTAGCAGGATTTCCTTTTCCTGCTGGAGAGGGTGAGTGACAGTGAGCACTAGATGCTATAAATGCAGTGCATTATAGTTTAAATTGTTAGTATTAGTGGAAACTACAGTTTCAATTCAACTAAGACAACTTATTGGACTGACACTGGTTTCATTTACATTCAAAGTTGTGGCTGACTTATTTATTCTGAAATAGTCCTCTTGTCTATTGGGCCTAAACTCTTACAGCAATTTCAGGAGCATGTTAGGCAAAGTAGACTAGCTTTTTTAAAGGATTCTTAGACTTTCTTGATGTTAGTTTCACAGCCTTAATTGTCAAATTTGTCTGAATACTCTTGTACTAAAGAAAGATGAAGAATGAAACTGTGCTAAGGTACTTAGTTTCGGGTCCTTTTGTTTAATACAGGCAGTCCCCGAGTTAGCGGATCCGACTTACGTCAGATCCGCAGTTACGAATGGGGATTTTCTCGCCCCGGAGGACTGGAGCGGCAGGACGCCTGGTTCCGCCGCCCGCCTCCTCTGGGGCGAGAAGCTGCTCCCCATCTCCCTGGTCTGCTGGGGGAGCCAGCAGACCAGGGAGATGCGGAGCAAAGCGGTGGAGGACCCGGGCCGGACCCGCGGCGCTTCCAGATCAGCGCCGCGGGTCCGGCCCGGGTCCTCCGCCACTTTGCTCAGTGTCTCCCTGGTCTGCTGGGGGGGGGACGCAGCTAGTGCCCCCCCAGCAGACCAGGGAGATGTGGAGCAAAGCCCGGGGACTGTGGTAAAGCAGGTGGGGCGCTGCCGGTTGGTCCCGCAGCACCGCTCCTTGGCGCTACTGGACCAACCTGGCAGCACCCCAGCTGCTCTGCCCCAGGAGTCCTGATTCAGCTGCTGCTGATCAGTTTCAGCAGCAGCTGAATCAGGATGCCTGGGGCAGAGCAGCTGGGGTGCTGCTGGGTTGGTCCAGTAGCGCCGAGGAGCGGCCTCGCTACTGGACGAACCCAGCAGCACCCGAGCTGCTCTGCCCCAGGCGTCCCCAAGTCAGCCGCTGCTGAAACTGACCAGCGGCTGACTACAGGAAGCCTGAGGCAGAGCTGCTCTGCCCCGGGCTTCCTGGAATCAGCTGCTGATCAGTTTCAGCAGCAGCTGACTTGGGGACGCCTGGGGTTCTTAAGTTGAATCTGTATGCAAGTCAGAACTGGTGTCCAGATTCAGCCGCTGTTGAAACTGATCAGTTTCAGTAGTGGCTGAATCTGGATGCCAGTTCCGACTTAAATACAGATTCAACTTAAGAACAAACGTACAGTCCCTATCTTGTATGTAACCCCGGGGACTGCCTGTACAGCACTCAATCTTTTCCTAAGAGGAAGTTAAAACCTCAATTGCTAGGTGATGTCTGGAATAGGTAGTTCATATTTTATTTTAGTTCAGCCTAATGCATGTTTAAGTAATCGGGGAAAAGGGATTCATCTTGATTTAATATGAACAAAGCTTCAGTGGTATATTTGTGGACATGTCACCATTAAGGAAGCTGGATTAAAATTGCTCAGGGTAACACCTGTAAGATTAAAGCTGTCTTTTAAAGCTGGCTAGGTGTCAAATGCAGAACACTGACACTGGAATTTATGAGGATACACTTAACTAGTTAAGACATGCACTTGCCATGAGTAAGCAAGTTCATTTCAGCAAATCTAGCTACATCTTACTTTGCCTCTGAGCCTTGGCTAGTTTAGGAGAATTTCGAAAACCTGTACAAATACAGCTGCTCCAAATAAACAGAGGCTTCTGTTTCTACATCTTGACTCTCTCTCTCTCCCTGGATTGGTTGCAATTCCAGATTAATGAATCAGAACCCTTACCTAGGACTCTGTTTGGGTAAGAATCAAGGGACTTGAAAGATCTTGCAGTAAACGTCCTCCCAAGTGGCTGCTGCCTGGAGATAAGGTGGGAGCAGTTACCAGCTGTAGCACAGAATCAGAAGTACAGCTGTGTTTTTCCAGGAGCACACTAATGTAAGAATGAATATTGGAGGCCCTTCTAAAATTCTGAGATACTGCAAACATGTAACCTTTGAAAGGTACAGTTCTTCGTAGCTTTTCTTTTTGGGTTACAAACAGGGAAGTTTGGAGGTAATAGATTATTTTTCCTATCTCCTTTTCATTATGCTGGCATGACCTATTTAAACATGCAAGCCCATTCTAAGAACACTACTTGAATACTCTATAAACCATGACACACTCTCTCTCTCTCAGGTGGTCCGCAGCCGTTTGGAAAAGAAGGGAATTGGCGTCCATAATGTCAGACTGAATGGGTCAGCAGCCAGCCATGTTCTACATCAAGATAGTGGCCTGGGGTACAAAGACCTGGACCTCATTTTTTGTGTTGACCTGAAGAGTGAGGATTCTTTCCAGCTAGTTAAAGATGTGGTCATGGATTGTCTCCTGGACTTCCTCCCAGAAGGAGTAAACAAAGATAAGATCACCCCCATGACTCTGAAGGAGGCGTATGTGCAGAAGCTAGTGAAAGTATGCAATGAAACAGACCGCTGGAGCCTTATATCACTGTCCAATAACAGTGGGAAAAATGTGGAACTCAAATTTGTGGACTCTCTCAGACGGCAGTTTGAGTTCAGTGTGGACTCCTTCCAGATTATATTGGATTCACTGTTGTTGTTCAGTGAGTGTTCAGAGAACCCCATGTCTGAGAACTTCCACCCCACAGTCACTGGGGAGAGCATGTATGGGGATTTTGGGGAAGCAATGGACCATCTCAGGAACCGAATCATCGCCACCAGGAACCCAGAAGAAATCAGAGGTGGTGGGCTTCTGAAGTACTGCAATCTCCTGGTGAGAGGCTTTAAGCCCAAATCTGAAGTTGACATGAAGACACTACAGAGATACATGTGCTCTAGGTTTTTCATAGACTTTTCTGACATTGGAGAACAGCAGCGGAAGCTCGAGAGTTACCTTCAGAGTCACTTTGTGGGGATGGAAAGCAAAAGGTACGATTGCCTTATGACCCTGCACAAGGTGGTGAATGAGAGTACAGTGTGCCTGATGGGACACGAAAGGAGGCAAACACTGAACCTCATTGCCATGCTGGCTGTGAGGGTGCTGGCTGAGCAGAACATCATCCCGACGGTAACAAATGTGACATGCTACTATCAGCCAGCACCATACGTCAGCGAGATAAACGTCAACTACTATGTCACCCATGTGCAACCCCTTCTGCCTTGCAGCCACTCCTACCCAACGTGGCTTCCTTGTAACTGAGCATGGACAACACTCTCCAGGATCTGTATTCCAGGGTGCTCCCTCACCTGGGAGGCCTGTGGAAGAACTGTGACACAAGGAAAAGTACTGGATCCTTTTTTTTTCCCCTCGAGTGTCTTGTTCCCATGATTGTTGGAACTAGCTGCGTCTGCTGTACGCTGTGGAGATTGGATGTGCAGTGTTATGGAAACTGTAGATTGTTTGAGATGTTTACAGGAAGACTTATGAATTATGTAAGCAACGGGGTGGGGGTTGTAGGGTTAGAGTAAAGGTAGAGCTGCACTGCCCTGAAATGCAAGTCAATTTGAATTTCCTTTTTGTGCAGGAGGTGTTAAGGGTTGTGCAGACTCATGGTTTCTGAAGCCAGAGTGGCTGATTCCTTTGAAGGACCAAAGAATATTGTTCTTAAGTGCCTGTAACAATATAAACACAATTGTACTGTACAACTTTTTTTTTTTGCAGGGGTTGAGTTTCCCAATGTGCTTGTGTGAGGATGTCTCAAGATTAAAGGGGTGCCTGTTTCAATGGGAGGGAGTAATTTGGTCGCTTTTAGTGACAGAATTGAAACAGATGTTGGATTGCAGGTTGCATATTGCTAAGGCTTTTGGCATTGCTTGCTTGCGAAGGACCAACTAATAGTATCTAAGGGCAGTTGAAACGGAGTTCCACAAGGTGGGGGTTGGCATTGAATGACTACATGCATGTGTCTAATGTAACCTGCGACAGTGGGGCTGGGGAAGAATTGCATTGTGGAGAAAGCTGTGCGGAGCTTCATGGAAATGGGAAGCAGCTGAGGCCTATCCAAGGATGTGTTAAAAGCTCTCAAATCTGCAGTGCCAAAATCTTCAACTAACTTATGTACACAAACAGTAAAGTGTTGGCTGTGTTTGGGCATCTGCCATAGGGTACACTAGTACAGAGCTATCTGTCTTATAGGGAATTTGAAATGCTACTCTCTCTCTTTTGGCATGCCATGTGGTTTTAATGCACAAACAGCTAGTGGCCAGCTGGGCATCTGAGAGACAAGGCTTGTCCTGAAGCACAAACCAGCTATTGGCTCGTCAAACCACTAACCATAGCAGTCGTTTTTATGTAGGTTGGAGCCAGTTTTAGGTCAGATGCTTAGAGGTCTGTCCCACAAGTATTAGAACTGACTGAATTTAGCAGATTCTCTTGATCTTGCCCTGCCTTGGCTGGAGAAGAATTCTCCCTTTCTGTACCTTTAGTTCCCTTGTCAAAAGCAGCCTGTTTTTCAATTCCACGTCTCTGCAACAGATAGCAGTTTGCATTTGTAATCTAGTTAGAAATGAAACATGACTTAGTTTAGGTGGAGAAAAACCACCCCTAAGCCTTGGCTTTAGGAAAAGGTATGTCCTCTTCCAAAAAACAAACCTTCATGCCTCAGAGCGTTTTGGTGTATTTATGCAAATGTTCTGCCTTTGAAGTTGTGTGTATGTATGTATGTGGAGTACAAACAGTCCTGCCCTGAGATGTCTGGGTTGCATATCCATTCTTTTGCAACATTGCATTTCAGATGTAACTATGCATGGGTCTGTAAAGCTGGTACAACTGAGATCTTGGGCATCTTCTGATCAAAAAGTGCCCAGTTCTGGGAGTACATGACACTAGTCACTTCATAGTGCTTCCGCAAAGGCTAATAGACTTGAGTATTTTTACTAGTTTTCTGGCTGTGATAAAACTGTACCACAGCTGGGCAGACTGAACAATCTAATAAAGATTAGCTACTTGGAATATGTATAACCAGATTTTACCTTCTTGGGCGTGGGTGGGGGGATGTGTACAGGGGAGAGGGGACTGGGGCTTGTGCATGCATTTCTGCGTACTAAAACTTAAACAAATCTTCTCCAACTTTGCTCCTTTCATCTTTATCCTGTAAGAACTGTGAAGAGGGTCCTGCCACTACCTGCTGTAGTTAGTAGGTGTAACACTAACAATGACCTCGTGCTCGCAGGCTGTACAAGGTTATTTACAAGAGTGATATTGATA
This sequence comes from Pelodiscus sinensis, assembly GCF_052426305.1. NCBI lineage: Eukaryota > Metazoa > Chordata > Testudines > Trionychidae > Pelodiscus > Pelodiscus sinensis. The sequence continues at coordinate 12,779,945 of NC_143077.1, read as the reverse complement.
AAGCTAATGGGTTAAACTCTGCTACATGTAACTTCTTGATCAACCCAGAGCTTGATTTCCGCCTCAATGCCTGACAGAGGGCTTTGAAACTAGTTTTCCTTGTGCTGAAACTAGTTTAAATGCATGTCAGGAGACCCTATCTGGTTTCCAAAAAAGCAACCCTCACTTTAAAGACTCACTTTAAGGGGAGATCTGGCTTTTGCACTTTTAACTAAACTTCATATTAACACAGCTGATCTGTAGCATGCTGCACTTCTGTTTAGGTTACTCTTTACCACAGTGTGACAATAGATGCACTATACTAGGATCTTTCCAGGGCAGTGATAATTCCCTTTCTCTAACAATGTAAAGTTTCCCTGCAACTAAAGGATTAATGGGGAAAAACTTAAAGTAAGGTTGCACTTTTGATTTGTGGAATGTGTGGTATCGCACTGTTGTGAATGGGAGTGGTTGATTAACTGTCAAATTACTTGCAGTGTGAGATGCTGCCGTATGTAGAAAATCTGAAGATTCCAATAGTCGGGCACTCTTTTATTGTTTCAAATGTGCATTTTTTTCTGACTCTGTATCACTTGTCATGCAATGGGCTTGACATACTCACTAGATTCTTTAGAATCTGTTATAATAAATACAGTGTATTAAATTCAACAGATTGATTGCTTGCTTCCAACACACGGATAGGGTAGCTTCATATTTCAGCCCCTGCCCCTCCCCTCAAAGTCCCATCTACAAGCTGGCTGAGTTGGCATGAGGTTGAAGGACTGTCCACCCTGGAATACAGATTCTGTAATCTTTGTTCTTTAGGCAGTTTAGTCCCTAAAACTGAGGCTACTCCAGAGACTTGGAGTACCCAGGGGTCAGGGGAGAGGGACCCAGCCATACCCTCCTCCCCCAAATTTTTTCAACTTAAACGTTCTTTACTATAGGGCACATTCCCTTTGCCAGTACTTTGACTAGCAGCTAGGGGAGGGAGGATGTCAAATGGCTAGTAACATTGGGGAGGGAGTGTAGCTTATCCTACAGAAGTTTGTGTGAGGAGCCCCTTGCTGGCAGTCTTAGCAGCAATGGACTGCAAAGCAGTGATGGAGCCCCAAGTGGGGAAATAGCTCCCCTTCTACAACTAGATGTGCAGATGGCTGTAATGTCTTGGGAGCGGGAGGGCTTAGAAAGCTTACTGCCAACTTTCAGACATGCTTAGCTCCCCTGCGCTCACTTGAGTTTAACGTTCTGTATGCTCTAGTTCTGGCAATAATTCCCATGCCTAGGCAGAAAGAGAAGGGGAAATAGAGCTAGAATAGCCTGAAGGCCAGGATGGCATCTCCAGCAGCAAGCAACAGGCATTTTTCTAGACACCTAAACACGTTGAGGCCCAATTCCTTCTTTGTCAGCGGGCTGGTGCTCGTTTTCTCAAATACAGCAGACCAGCTTCCTTTACTGCTGTTGGATTCAACTGAAACCTACACCTAACCCTGCGTGTTAAGGTGCTTGCCCACTGCTTACAGCTGATGCACCTTGTTGGTATGTAACTTCCATGAACTGGAAAGGTTCCAGTTCACAACTCCTTCTACCCATCCTGAACCTGCCTTAAACTTGCAAGGGGTGGGGAAGAACAAAGTCGTCTTAAAGTGAATCTCTCTCCACTTTTTTTAGGTTGTCTTCTATGCCCTCCTGCAAAATGACTGTTTATGAACTAGTGAATGAGCTGCCCTTCTGAACTAGTGACCTCAAGCAGAGCAGCCAAACCTCAGTTGGCCTTTCATTGTTGGAGTGGATCAAGCCATGCAAAAGGAGGGGGGTGGAAAGTACTAGTTGCAAAGGAGCTATCCGTGTTTGCAGCTGAGATTGGGGTCCCTCTTGTTCGATCAAACATATCATTTCTCAAAACAGGTGGCCTCATTCCTGCTCTGACTAGATAGGTCCACTGCTGAGACAAGTAGGGGCTGATCGAAGGGGTTGCGTTCAGTTTGTGCACACGCCTACACTCCAGCAGTGTGTGGAATCGTAAGACTAGGTTGGGGATGCAACAGTTCCAACAAGCCTCAAACATTGTGTTCATTGTTGCAGTGTTAAGCTCCCATGCGATTGCAGCAGCACTGCAACCAGGGCCAGGGAAGTGTTGCAAGGACACAATCCAATTGTTGCTCACCACATGTTGTGTCCTATCTCCATCTGAGGAGGCACCAGTTGTCATGTCCCAGCTCGGCTGTTGGGGGATATTGCCAGGGCTGTTTTGAGGAATTCATTGCTGCTTGACCCTTGGGAAGGGCATTACTCCAAAGCTGACTCCTGGTAGCAGGTGCAGGTTCCTACTTTGGCTCAGCATCCCTCCATGCCTAAAGGAAAAGGACAGCCATGCAACTAAGGAGGTGGTGTCAGTTTGCTAAAGGACACCCCTCTACCTCACTCTATTTGATGGTAACTGGCTCTGATTAGGCAGCTGTGGATGTTCCCTCTGCAATTACATCCCTCTGTGGTGAGGCAGGGCTGGGGCCGTGGTTTCCTATGGGCTGTGTCACTGAGCTAGGGTGGTGGCATGGCTGTGACTCAGTGTAAGGCTTGTGTGCCTTTTCAGGGAACGCCTCCCTGTCAATTGCTGCAGGAGCAGCACAGACGCTAGAGATTGAGAATCTGCTGTGCTGTGGGATTTCGAAAGGGGGGCCCTGGAATTCTTAAATGCACCTATTATGCTGGTGTCCCCATTGCATAAGAGACAGTGATCGGCTAGCGATGAGCTGCTGAGGCTGCTGTTGTAACAGTGGCTGGGTGGCAAATATAAAGATAGATTTGTCACTCCTGCTTGGTGCCATGGAAAGGCAAATCATTGCTCTTGATAAAGTGGAGAAGGTGAACTGTACCGCTGAGGCCCAAGGATGAGAGTCAGCTTGGGCTTTCTTCCTAGCTCTGCCACAAATTGTATGTGGCCATGTCCAAGTCACTTAATTCCTTTCCCTATCTGTCCACAAGATAAGCTTGCCTAGGAGGCAGGTCTGGTTTGGCACTCCCGGTCCACAGCAGAATTATTACAATATTCCCAGTGGGTTGGAATGTACAGTCTAGTCCTCAAAAGGCTGCTGTGGCTGCTGTTTCTGCAGACACCTCCCAGGAAGTCATGGGCTGTGTCTAGACTGGCAAGTTTTTCTGCAAAATCATCTGCTTTTCTGTTAAAAGCATTTTCGGAAAAGCGCGTCTAGATTGGCAGGACGCTTTTCCGCACAAGCACTTTTTTTTGCAGAAAAGCATCAGTGCCAATCTAGACGCGCTTTTCCACAAAAAAGCCCCGATCGCCACTTTCGCGATCGGGGCTTTTTTGCGGAAAACAAATCTCTGCTGTCTACACTGGCCCTTTTGCACAAAAGTTTTTCGGAAAAATACTTTTGCCCGAACGGGAGCAGCACAGTATTTCTGCAAAAGCACTGACGATCTTACATGAGATCGTCAGTGCTTTTGCAGAAATTCAAGCGGACAGTGTAGACAGCTGGAAAGTTTTTCCGCAAAAGCAGATGATTTTGCAGAAAAACTTGCCAGTCTAGACACAGCCGTGATGTGGACCAGGCATCTCAAAATATGAGCAAACAGGGCAAATGGGAATCTCAGGCTGCCGTGCGGTGTTTTGAGGAGCCCCGATCTTGTAACTCTCCGCTGTGTTCCTTACTGCTTGTGTTCACAGGGCGGCACCCACTTGTATTAACACCTGCAATTAAGATGCATTTTGAAGGCTGCCAGAGGTCTAGTCTCTGTAGTTAGAGGCAGTAATTAGCTGAGCTTTTACACCACGCTGCCCCCTTGGTGCTGGGGGTGTTCAATGTGCTAATGTGAAAGTACGGAATGAGGCCCACCTCTGTCTGCGAGGCTCCTCTTTCCATTTATAGCCATGCTTCGGCGAGCCGGCGCACGGAAGCTGTGCAGCCTGCCCGTGCCAAGCACAAGACAAATGGCTCATTGATCTGCAGATACGGGGAAGGCAGTGTGTTCCTCCTGCACCCGGGGCAGCAGGGATCGGTCAGAGTTGTGCTGGTGGAGAACATCACAGAAGTTGTCTGTCCCTTGACTGTGCTCCTGAGCACTGAGGCAGCATGCCCCATGACTGCTGTCTCAGGCCGGAGCCAGATGCATGCAGCAGATAACTTGTTCTGCCACTGCCTGGGACTGGCACATCTTGTCTTTTGGCCTCCAGCCAGTGGGTGCTCACTTGAGATTATAGGTGAGGCTGAATTCCCACAGATGAGATTTAATTTTGTCCTAGCACAGGCCCTTGGGAACACTTGAGAAACTGAAGGCTTGGCCCGTGGTACCGTCCCAGTAAGATCAGCTGTCGAAGCAGCGTGTGCCGGCGTGTGGTCTCTGCTTGTAGACCTCTTGCCCGGCTTCCATGACTCTGCTGGGCTATGGCTTCTTATGACTCTTGAACCTCTTCCTCAAAGATCGTTAGGCTCCCTCCTTCCTGGTGCTAGTCCCCGTGGGGCGGTTGGTTTTTTGGTCTCCTTTTCTCAAGCAGCAGAGACGGGCTGTGGCCCAGGAAGGGCCATTGCTCTGAGAGGGCATGGGGGATGGTGTGTTTCTCGTGTGTGTGTGTTCATTTGCTGGGATTATCTGGGCACTTAATCAATTCCCTGGCATTGTAGGGGTCTTGGGCACTAGCTCCCTAGTTCTGTGGCACATAATAGTCGATTCTCCTGGGGTTGTAATACTATGATCTAATTTCGGGTGTTGGGGTTAGTGTGCAGGTGTTCATAGACTCAGAGCCACCGGAGCAGATGGAACAACAAGGCTCATTTAGTTGAACCCTTGCAGAGTGGCTTGAGATAGGCAGGCGGCCTAGAAGAGGGGATGGTCCTTTCTGAGCTTGAAGAGCAGCTGTGTTGTCTGAGATCGGCTTCTAGGCTGGGGTGGGGGCTGCTGACCCACAGAAAACTTAGTTGGGGGCTATGTGAGAAGCAAAAAAAAAAACCCCAAACCGTCACTGATGTGGCTCCTGACTGAGAAGCAGAAAGACCTTTTCCCCCCTATTCCCCTCGCACACCAGAGCCTAAAGGCTAGTAGATTTCAGGGCATGCAGTGGGGAGGGCTAGAGCACCAGCACAGGCTCCCCGATGCTGGGGGGAGCTCCCTGAGCCACAGGGGATGGATCCAAGCAAGCTGGGGACCAGATCCAGCTCCCTGGCCTTAGGTTCCCTACCCCTGCACTAGGAGAGCCCGGCCTCATCCTATTGGTTTGTGTTTCTCGGGGATTGGGGCTGGAAATTGGGGCATTTCCCTTCACGCTGAGCCACTGACTTGCTGTGCGGCGATGGGCAGATGGCATAAGCCATTAGCTCAGCCATCCTAGTGCCCCTGCTTGGTCACGTTACTTAAACCAAATCAACAAAGTAAAACCCCCTTGGCCCATTGATCTCCTGCATCACGTAGGCAGCCCAAAACCACAGAACCAGCCAGCAGCCAGGTTCTACTGGCAGATCATCCGCCACGCACGAGTCTCTTGCTGTACCATTCCTCAGCATCCCTGTTTGGAACATGAGGCCAATGATCCATATGGAGGCGGGGCATGTGCTATACAAGGGCTAGGTGTTCCCAGGGAGCCCTGGTTTGGAAGTGGGTGCACTGATGGCCACTGGGGAGGTTAAGATGTGATGTGATCAGTTGTCCACTGCTTCTGCCATGAGAGGGAACCAGCATTTTCCCTCCCTTGCTCTCAATTCCCTCCAACTCAGGCCTGTCTTTACACAGAGCATGCAGCTGCATCGGGCACCCAAAACTTCTCAGGGCATCACTAACCTTAATTCCCATCTACCTACTCTTCCTACCCCTGGCCTGTAGCTCAGCTTCCTCCAGAGCAGATCTGGTTAACTTAAAATTGAAAAAGACTGCCAGGCCTATTAGCAGAACATGGAATTCATGGAAGTCATTTAAGTGGTGCTAAAGCCATTTAACAGGCATTTCCAACCTCAGATACATATGGTCGGATTCAGACTTTCCTTTATTAGTTGGCAGGACCTTAATTAAAGCAAAATGTAAACTTTTTCATTACTGTGTTGCTGAAGATCAGAAAATCACATCTCTTAAAAGATCATCACATACACATGCCCCGGGCTGCTGTCGGGCAGAGGGGCACTGGTTTAATAGCCCTGCGTAGGGTCCTGTGAATCGTAGGACCCTGTTCTGACCTATCCCATCCTCCAGTGCCGTGCTCCACTCTGCCAAAAACGGGCCCGCTCTCCGAGAATGCTGAACTGGGCAGACCACCAAGAAGTGTGTGTCTCTTTCCAGCTGAGCTACCCTTATGGCCCCATCCGGGGAGGGTCTGTGGGCTCCTGACTTCTGTCCTGTTGTAGTCAGTGGGTGCTCGGGTGCCCTGAGCACCCCAAAGGATCCACCCCAACGCCTAGCGTGCTGGTTGATCCTTGCCCTGTGCTGCCACCGCTGCATATTTACACTGCTTATCTTGGCGGTGTCCTAGTGTGGTTTCGCTGAGAGCAGTGTCACCCTGCCTTGGTAGCACAGGGAGCAAGTGGTGCATGGAGTGATGTTTGTGTGGCCGATGTTTTGTCTCCGAACATGAGGAGTTACACCCCTTACCCACCCCTTCTCACCGCCCCCCCCAGCCCCCCAAAAAGCTGGCAAGGTGGCGTGGCTGGAACATCTGACTGCTTTAAGCATCCTTCTTCCAATGTGCAGTTATAGGTTGCTTCTGCGTGAAGTCCCTGATAAATCCACGTGGCCCCAGAATGACTCATGTAAGTGCAGCCCTCATACTGAATGCTGCATAAATTCATTAAAGATTGGACATAAGATTAACAGGCTACTTACCAACCCGCTGCCTTCCCCACCTTTCAAATATGGGTTGTGGAACAAGCTGAGCTGGCCCTCCTTATCCTCCCCCCCCCCCCCACCGGCGTGACAGCAGTCAATGGCTCATACTATAGCAATTCCCGTCTACTCGCATGGAAATGGCAAATCACAGAGCATGAGACACTAAGGGTGTAATTAGGCTTAGCAGAGGGGTTTTCTCATTGCTGCAGCATGGCTCTTCTGAAAGCATTACCCTCAGCTCCAGGAGAGGACCATTGTCTGCCTCTGTCCATTTTTGGTCAACCCCAGGGGAAAAAACCCGCCCTGATTTTCAGCATGGCTCGACAGCCACAGAGCAAGAGAGTTGCAATGTCGTTTGCAGCACTGGATCTACGTTAACGTCCGTGATGCTCACATGGGTGGTAGTGGCGGGAAGTCCGTGCTGCTTTGAAGGCTCAGGGCCCGTCTGCCATGAGGGCTTTGTACTGGACCTGATGGGTCTTGCTTGCAGAATTTGGTCTTTGAACTTGAAATTCTAACTTTGGGCCAGACTGTGGTACATTGGCCTCCACAGAGTAGCGCCTTACTCCACTGGTCATCAATGGGCCCTCTAATAGTTTCCATTCATGTGCGGAATAAATGTTATGTCCACCAAAGCGCGCACAGATGTGCACCACCAGTAGAAACACATGCTGTGGGCGCTCTGCTAATCAGCTGGGCAGTACTGGAATCTCTCCTGGGTGGCCGCCCAAGGGGACACTGCTGGTCATCCCAACCAGACTACACGGAGCGTAAGGTTCTACTCAACATGAGTAAGGGCATCACAGTCTGTCCCTCAGTGTCCAGCCCTATGCGGAGCCTCAGACGTTCACATCAACAGAAACTGAGCCTCAACATCTGTCAGGATCAAGCCTGTTAGCACTAGTATTTACTTGAGTATTTGAATTGTGGTAACCAAAGGGAATAACGCCCCTTACTAAGGGTCAAGCAAAGTTCCACTGTGCTGGGGGCTGTACGTTGTAAAGACACATACAAGAGCTTACAGTCGGAACGCACACACCGCGGGAGAAAAGGATTATTGCTTCCATTTTGCAAATAGGACCACAAGGCACAGGAAGAAGCGTCTTTTCCTAGTTACTCTGGGAACTTTCAGCATAGCAAGCAATTAATCCCTGGCCTTTTAAGACCTGGTCTGGTGCTTTAACGACAACCCCTGTTTCAACAAGTTTGAAATAAGCCTCTTTGAGCTGGTCTGAGATGATCTGGTTTGGGCCAGAGCTTGCAACTTATTGCTTTTGTCCATCTAGTCCACTGGAGGTATTGATCTGTACCAGTCACCAGCGTCTAGCAATCTACAGGTACAAAAATAGCTGGGGAACCGCATCCCTATGAGTGGTGGGAAACTGAAGAAATACAGCAATTTACAAATGATCCTTGAAAAGATGCCTGGTTCGGGTTTGCTGGTCTCATTCCCCAACGCTCAGCATGCAACAGGCATTCGCAAAACAAGCAGGAATTTCCTTTGTGTGCACCGATGACAAACTAGCCATCTAGCAGAGACCCTCTGGCTTCTTCCTTTGTAATACAGGAGCATCAACACGGATTAGACGTGGACCATTCCCAAGTCTCAGGCATTTGCAAAACCACTGACAGGCCCGGAGGTGACCTGGGTATCTAGCCGGCCCTAATGGTGGGCAGTAGCAATCACAGGCCTTTGGGATCTGGGGGTAGGTGGCAGCAGCCCCTGTCTAGGGTGGATTTGAGCTCTTGGAGCTGGTGTGAGCTGGAACTGAGCCAGGCTGCCTGCCTACCTGGCTCCTCAAACACATTTTAAATGCAGAGCTGCAGCAAGGGTAGGTCCCGCACCCATTGTAAGCCAGGACTGAGCAGGATTGGTGGCCCGCCTGCTAAAAATTTTACTGTCAAGTGAGAGGGAGGGCAATGCGTATAATCTCTAGCATTAACCTATAAGCTTTTGCTAATTGGTTAATCAACTGCACTATTACATCCCTAGTAGGTGGGGATTGGGTTTGCAAACTAGTGCAACAGGCTTTTCCCAAGACTTGTGCTTTTCACCTATGCGGCCTGGGCGGGGCGGTGAGAGCGGACTTTCTAATGACTCTAGCTTCTGTTCTGCTCCGTTCAATGCGCCATCTCCTCCTCTGCCTCTGGAGAACACGGTGCTGTCATGCGGACTGCAGCTGGCGAAGCCATGCTCTGCCCCCCGACCAATCCAGCACCGGACCCATGCTGCAGGGATCCAGCTGGGGCAGTCCTGTCTGACTCTGGCTCCAAAGCGCCATGGGAGTGACAACCCTGCCTAACCATAGCGCTGTGACGAAAGCTGCCCCGTGCTCCGCTCCCATGCCCTGCAGAGCGCGGAGCCTTACAACAGAGCAAGCACAGAGAGCTTGCTGCCCCGGGTGGGTAGCGTTATCGGTTCTTGCAGGCAGAAGGGGCCCACATGCATTGGTTTGGAGGGAGCCCCTGACTGCTACATCAGTCCAAAGGCAGCGAGCCGGTTTGGCTTCATGAAGCCATGTGCACCGCAGTGTCCGGTCATAGTCACCTCGGTGTGCCATTCAGCTGTCCTGCCTTCCTGGCAGAAACCCAAGGAAATTCCCCAGTGCAGGGCATCGACCCCTCCGAAGGTCACAACAAGTGGTTCCAGTCCTGAGCAGAGCGGAGCTAGCATCAGGCAGCCCCTCCCTGGCAGAGCCCTCTGTTTGCTTTTGTGGAAAAACTCCAGCCTACCCGGCTTAGTATTTTCCAGCGACAGTTGTCAAGTGCACACTCCTATCGAGTCCTGATGGGCTAAGGCTGGCGAGGCCAATTCCAGCAGCACAAAAGCCGCCCGGCTCTGGCATTAGTCTCTCAACCGAGAAGGATTTCTGCTTCCCTTGCTCCTCTGGGTAAGGAGAAAACTTTAGTCAGTTACAGCGGGCTGTTGCGGCCTCTGCCCGGCCAGCCACATGCTCATGAATAGGGCCGGGAGGGGTGCTGGTTTCAGTGCGCAGGCCAGTGGATGAAGGGTGAGGTTATGTAACAAGTGGCACAGGCCACGGCTTTTAAATTCCTGAGCCTGCTCAAATAAATGAAGCGGTGGGTTTTTTTCTCTGCCACTTCATCAAGTTGTCCCCGACAGGAAGCATCAAGCAGCAGTTCTGTTTTAGTTTTGGAAGCTGTGTGTTGGCTGCAGAAATAGGTCACTTCCAGCCCCAGATGGGCCACATATACCCAGTGAATAGTCTCACTCCATGGAATGTATTGTAACTAATCCAGCATTGGCCACTCACTGCAGCGCTGTTGCTGGTCTGCCCCCCACGCCCTCTGGGAATGTTGCAGCCAGAGCAGGGAGAGAACAGGCAGACCCTCCCGTACTCCCCATGCTCTGCTCTGGGCGGATATGAAAGAGCTTCAGGCCATTTTAATAAAAGCAGGAGCCAGGTTGTGCTGATGCCTAATGCTCCCAGGAGTGGGGATGGATCAGGAGAGGCCCCGAGTGAGATCAGAGCTCCGTTGTGCTAGGCTTTGCCCACACCCGGAGTGAGAGACAGTCCCTGCTACTGACAATGTCATAGACAAGGCAGACACATGGCGGGGAAACAGGCAGGGAACGGTGACGTGAGCCAGCCAGGGTCATGCAGCAGGATGTGACCAAGCGAGGAATGGAGCCATGTGTCCTGTCTCCCAGTCCAATGCCCAGTTCAATAGTCCACACGCTCTCCTAACTGTGTGTTGGGGAGGGGGGGATTTTAGACCAGGCACCGATGGTTCATCTCAGACCGTTATAACAAGAAGGAGCAGGCTCTGCATTCAAACGGCAAACCTCCCCTTCCAGCGTCCTCCATACTGACGTTACCAGAGGAGCGCGGCTCATGCTAGGTTTGTGTGGTCGAGAGGAACGCAGGGCCCCACCCATGGGAGCTGACACTTGCACAAACCTTCGAGGGCAGAAGTTACCAGCATTGTCCTAACCGGAGGCAACCTGCCCTCGACTTAGCCTGCCAGGCGTCTGCTGTTTTGCTTTCTTTCCTCCTTTCTTCCTCGGTTTCGTTTCACTTTCAGGAGGGGTGGCTCCTCCCCCCCCCCCCCCCCCCCGGTGCTGGAATCCCCCTCGTGTCTGTGACATCAGCAGGTGCCGCTGGGACCGCGGCAGGGAGACAGAGCGCACGGCCGCCTCGGAAATTAAATCTGGCCTCCCATTAGGGAACTTTGCAAGGCGCTCCGTCATTCTGTGCCAGCCTCATGGCCGGCTTCTGCTGCCGCGCCAGCCCTGCGCTGCCTGGGTGAGAAGGAGGGACGTGAGCACTGCAGAGAGGTGTCAGGACCAGGCCAGCGGCCCAGACTTCCCTTGCAGCCGTGGAGGGACGTGAGCACTGCAGAGAGGTGTCAGGACCAGGCCAGTGGCCCAGACTTCCCCTGCAGCTGTCTGCCAGCCTGCCTCCCTCTGGGCCTTTATCAGGGATCATTCAATCTCCGCAGCGAGGATCTCAGCTAGCCCGGACAAATGTGCTCAAAGGGATCAGGAAACCACTTCTATATGGAGAGTTAATCACAGACACAGGAGGAGTGTGATCCACCTGCATCGTTATGTAGGCCCCTAGCTGCATGTCATGGAGCATCTCAGAGTTTGTCTTTCCCTCTAGGAAAGGATTGTAATCCCCATTTTACCAGCAGGGAAATCGAGGCACAGACTGAGGGAATGACTCGCTCAAGGAGAATGTGGCAGAGCGAGGAATATAACCCGGCACCCAAAGCACCAGGCTAGGACCTTAACGGCAAGGCCGTGCTGCCTTCTCTACGGGAATTGGAGGAGAAGGGAATGAGGTTAATTTTCCACATTGGGGGCCTCGGGAGGCGAGGCGGCAAATCTTCAGCTCTGGAAGCAACAGGTGTCTCAAAGACGTTTGGGTTTGTATTATAGCCATCTGATGTGCTAGCACCGCCAAGCGCGGCTCCGGCTCTCCGATACACAGCGCACGCCGGCTCTGGGCATCTCAGGGCTTTTCCTGCACCTCCAACAACGTGTAGGCCTTTCCCTACAAAGCCCATCTCTCTCGCTGCCTGGCCACCAGCTGGCCCTTTAAATCTGGGAAGGATCTTACCCTTAGGATACATTGCCTTTGTTCAGTTTCAGCCTCTTACTCCTGTCTACCCCCCCCCCCGCTCCCCGTCGCTCCCTTTTGGCCTCAGCATTTCTACACCTGAGCCATCGCCACAACCCTTCGCTCACACTCGGCAGTGTGTGAATGCCACTGGCGTGTGACAGCCATGTGACCTCCTCAGCTGTTGTTTTTTAATGGAGCCTCCACTTCCTGCATGTGTGTGTGTGCGTGCGCACGCAGGGGCCGGGAGGAGGGGAGCTACTAGGATGGGGCTTTGGGGAGCCGAGCGATCCTGCAGTAAATGGTTCACGGTTGAGCCTGTCCCGTTGGTTTCAGAAGGAGTTGGCTGCGTGACTCCGCAGGCAGGTGCCGCTCCAGGGTGAAAGGGGATGCTCCAGCCTCTGGCCCCACAATAGTACAAAGCCCAGTTCAGCAGCAGTCCTTGGCTTTGCTAGGGGTTTGTGGTGGGTGCCCGGAGGGTCTGATACAGTTGCTTCCATGGCAGTAACCCCGGCCTAGAGTGTAAGAGTAACTGCCACCAAGCAGGCGGATTTGAACCTGGAACCTCGGTAGAGAGGCCTCTGCCCACTGAGCTAATAGCCAGGCTGTAAAGAGCGCTTGTTCTTGGCTGTTGCTATGGTCTCAGTGCCGCTGCATGGACCAGCGAACCACACTAGGTGTGTGGGTTACATAAGCACTGCCTGCTTACACGCTATGGGGCCACCCCCTCCTCTGTACAGCTTCTGCCAGCAACAGGGACTTTCCTTCACCCCCCAACCCCCAGTGTGGCATCTGCTGGGGGCATATAGGGCTCAGGGCTTTCTACCCGTGTGGCTTCTACTTGGGCTTGGGGCCTTCCCTGGGGCCAGAATGGATCCACAGAGGCTGAGGGCTCCTCTCTGCCCCCAGCCGAGCAAGAGGGAGCCCTCACTAGCCGCCTGCTGCTGGCCAAGAGGAGCATGTGGGGCCCTGCAGCTGTGGGCAGGTGAAAGTGGGGCAGGCTGCAGCAGAGGTGATAGGGCCATATTTAGGCATACAGGCACATGTCCTTGCCTAGGGAAACCTGAAAATTTGGTGCCCCAAATTTCCAGGGACTCCACACAACCATATATTGCGTGTGTGCCTAGTGCCCTGTAAGCGGGTGTGAGCCTGGGGGCTCAGATCCAGTCTTCCCCAGCGTTCAAGGCAGTTCATAGCTGGTAATCAGATAGGCTCATTGCTGCTGGAAGCCTTCTCTTCCACGTGCATTGATCTGGAAGCAAATCTGCCTCCGATGCCTGCCAGAGACCTCTTCCCCGGTCTGTGCCTGTCCTGGCTGGCTCACTGCAGAAGCAAAATCTACTCCCTGGCTTCCTTCTGGCAGGGTATTTCTGTGCTGCCCAGGCAACTGCCCCCTTGTTTGCTGATGACCCTGCAGGTACCAGGGGCCTAGCAGCAAAGCTGGCGCTGAACTGCAGAGACCTGGAGGGATTAGCACAAGGTGTGGGGGGAGGGAGGGAAGGGCTGCACGCACAGAGGCAAAACTCAATCAACACGCAGCCCTGCCCCTAGGAGGGGAAACGTGAGAGTCCTGTCCTGGGGAGAGGTTTTACTTCCTTCTCTGAACTGGGTTCTCACATCCTCATACCGTGAGGTGAAGCCCTCCAGCCATTGCCGGAAGGGGAGCTGACCAACGCAGGAATGTGGTTTTAAGGAATGCGACCCCCTCAGCCTGCCCAAAGGGCGTCGGCGTACTTTGGCCACCAGTCCCTTGACCATTCCCCGGGGCGGACTGGCCCGGCGGGATACCAGGAATTTCCCAGTGGCCGTCGTGTCCGCACGCTGTTGCCCCTCACTCCGAGCGGCTCCGTGTCCGCGCTGTATGCGGCACGCAGCGCCCGACCCGCCGCCTGCACCGCGTGCTGGACATGACGCTGGGGGCGGGGCTTGAGGGGCATGCAGGGGTGACGTCATCGGGAGGGCCATTCTCAACCCATTTCCTGGGCCTATTTTGATTGCCAGTACGCTCCTGCCCATTCCCATGCCTGCACTAGGTTAATTAAAAACTCCCCCCAGAGACTTTCCCCAAATTAGAGCAGCCCTCAAACGGATTGAACTTATGCCCGTGGTGCAGATTCAATGGGGGCACTGGAATGGTGTAATTCACACCCTGGTATCTCCCCGTGGGGTGAGCACAGGAGAGGATCTGTTTAGAGAGGGATCCTAACCCTGAACCCCTGGGGAGCGGGCCTATGGGCCTTGGTGTGTTTGTACATGTTGGTTGTAAGCTACAGGCATATTCTCACAGTCACCGTCTGAACCAACACCCCAGAGCAGGGCTGGGGAACCTCAGGCCCAGAGGCCGGATGCGGCCCCTGGCTTGCCTGGATCTGGCCCCTGAGGCTCAGGGCTCTAGCCCTGCCCACCCCCACCACAGGGCTGGAACACACACAATCTACTAGCCTGGACCAACCTCGGCTCTGGTGTGCGAGGGGAATGTGGGGAGGGTCTTCCTGCTTCTCAGTCGGGGGCCACGTGAGTGAGGGTTTGGTGTTTTGGTCCTCACTTTTGTGTGTGGCCCCTGACAGATTTTTCCGTGGGTCAGCGGGCCCCCGGTCCACGAAAGATTTCTCACCCCTGCCCCCGAGACTGAGCCAGGGACCTCCAGACACAAAGGCTGTAACTGTGACAACAGGAGTTACAGCGGGGGCTTGGCAGCAGGGGCTGTACGGACTCGTATGCTCAGCAGAGGTGCGATACCTGCAATGCACACTCACCAGCGGGGTGCCCGCATTCTTAATAATGAGCTGGGGGGGGGGGGGGGGCTCTTTCTGCAGCTGGGGTTAATGAGCATTGCCCCGTTCCGGGATCTATGAAACAAGCTACATGCTGGGAAGGGGTAACCCCCCAACCTGGGTGTTTCCAAAGACAAACGGTGACGTGGGAAAGGAGACTGAAACTGGAGAATCCAAACTCCCTTGTCCTGCGCTCTTGGTGGTAGGGGGATGTCGTGTGAGAAAGACCAGGGTGGGGGGAAGAAGGGAAGGCTGCAGCCAAAAGCAATGGAGCAGGAAGAATCTTAAATTCCCTCCCACATTGATGGCCATGCCAGGTTGCACGGGGGGCTTGCTAGAGCTGATGAGTTCAGTGGGGTTGGTGCTTGGCTGGGAGATTTTGAGGACTTGGTTGCTGCAGGAATTGGAGCTGCTGGCTCAGTAGGTAATGTGCCAGCCTCTCTGATCTTTCTGCCCTAATGCCCCAGCGTGATGCTAGAGGATTCCCAGAGGGCTGGTCTTCCAGATGAGGCAGCCAGCGGGGACCTATTTGACCGGTATTAGCACTTGAGCTCATAAACGCTTGGCAGCAAGGACTGTGTCTTTGAATGACACTGTACAGTGCCTAGCGCTGCGCGTGTGCTGGCGTAAGGCCAGTTTTAAATAATCCTGGCAATCGAAAAGGAAGATGGGAGAGTGAGCAGAAATGACCACCCCACGGGTGTAACAAACCTCTGATTTGAATAATTACGTTCTACTTCTCTCTATTGCCCCTCCTTGGACCTCGTATTTTCCTCCGGTTTTTTTTTGGCCCTCAACATTTGTGCAATGTTGCTGAATGCTGTTACAGAGCTGCTACGTTCCACGTGAGAGGTGGTTGCATTCTGAGTTGGACACGCTTCTTGTTGATATCAGCTAGCAGTGCTTATGAAAGCCTCTTGAGCTCTGTCTGGGTGAAAAAAAGGAAAAAATCAATGTCTGATTCATTGTTTCAAAGTGTGCCATTGAGCATATTCTGCCTCTAGAGCCGTGGTCCTCAACCAGGATACCCCCTGGTTCTACACAGGAGTTTTCCAGGGAGACATCAACACATCTAGATATTTGGCTAGTTTTACAACAGGTGACATAAAAAGCACTAGCAAAGCCAGTGCAAAACTAAAACCTCATAGAGATAATGACTTGTTTATACTGATCTATCTATCTATCTTTAGAGCGTTTGTGCACTTGTCTGTCTGTGAGCCTGTCCGTCTGTCTGTAAGTCTGTTTATTCAAGAATTTCTCCTAAATGGTAAGACCTAGGACAGTGTTTCTTAAACTGTGTTCCGCGGCACACCGGTGTGTCGCGAGGCAGTCAGAGGTGTGCTGTGGAGAACAACAGAATTCAAAATGGCCTCCCTTAATGCCATTTTAAAGTTTTTTTGCTCAATAACCCCCCCCCCCCTTTTTTTTTGCTCAACAAAAAATCCTGGGTGTTCCTCATAAAAAAAAAATATTGTTTGCTGTTCCTCGGTCTTAAAAGGTTTAAGAAACACTGACCTAGGACCACCAAATTGGCTATGCAGTCTTCTCTTATCCTAACTTAAAGCAAGGTCAGGGTTTGGTTGTGCCAGGACAATGGGATGTGCCTGGAATCCGATTGTGTTCCATACCACAGAAAGGGAGGGAGCTGAGAGCTGGAACAATTATGCTCTGCAGTGACCACAGTGGGCAGTGAGCACGGGGGACAGTTATACAGCAGAGTGACTGGGGTGGGGTGGGGTGGGGGTGGGCAGGCTGCACCAGAAAGACAGTGGCCAGCTGGGGCCCGGGCTCTCCATATTGCCAGCCACCATGCCCCAAAGCCTGAGCCCAAACCCCTTCGTACCAGCCCATGGCCCCACCACTGGACGAGGGGAGCCCTGCTGCCTAATGCCCCCTCCCCTCAGGAAGCTGGAAGCAGGACAGAGAGCTCAGGACAGGGTGCTGGGAAGTAAGAGGGGGCTTACTGGTAGCATGGGTGGTGCTGTTCTGGTAGTAGGTCCTCCCAGTTTGCTGCAGCTGTGCTGCCCAGCTGGCAGCTCCTTCTGGGGGGCAGCAACTATGCTGTCCTGGTGGTGGCTTTGCCCACCAAGGGGTTCAGAAGCACAGCCCCCACTGATGTGCCCCCCCCCCCCCCGAGAGCACCGCAGGCTGGGGATTACAGCCCGGGGTCATGGAAGAAGCCAGCAGCTGGGCAGTGCAGTCCTGTCTCCCTGGAAGGAGTTGGCAGCTGGGGCTTAGCAGCCTCGAGCCCCACACCCTGAGCCCCCCCATACTGAATCCTGTGCCTCCCACCATCTACCCTCACTCTTGCACTCCCATCACCTGCCCTCAGCTCCCTCACACATCCCAATCCCCTGACTTGAGCCCTCAACTTCCTATCCTGAGCCACCCCACACCTTGCAGCCTCCTGCCCTGAGCCAATCCTTGCCCCTGAACCTTCATTCCAGCCCCCCACACTAACCCCTTGCCCGGAGCCCCTTCTCATCCCTGATACCTCACTCCAGATGCCCCCACACACCAACCCCTGCCCTGAACCCCTCCACACCCCCAAACCCAGGCGCTCAGCTCCTGCCCTGAATCCTGCACCTCCCACCCCATTCCCTGACTCTTGCTTCTTGGGGAGAGGGGCAGGACTCCCCTCTGTCCAATGCTGGGGGGAGAGGTTTGGCCTGAGGCTTTGGGGTAGGGAGGCCACTTACCCATGGCCCGTGGCCTGCAACATGCAGAGCTCCAGTCCCAACTGGCCACTCTCCTCCTGGTGCAGCCCCCTCTGTGGTCACTGCAGTATAAATGTCCTCGGTGCTCACTGCCCCCCTGTGGTCATTGCAGAGCATAATAGTTCCAGTGCTCAGCTCCCTCCCTTTCTGTGGTATGGAACACAGTCAGATTCCAGGCACATCCCATTGCCCTGGCACAACCAAACTCTGGCCTTGCTTTAAGTTAGGATAAGAGGGAGCTGCATATCAAATTTGGTGGACCTACCTCATACAATATAGGAGGAGTTCTTGAACAAATGACTCAAGTACAGACAGATGCACAAACTCTCTAAAAAGATAGATAAATAGGGTGTATGGAGATGGATAGATAGATTATATGGGACAATGGGAAAGTCAGCAATTTTTCAGGAATGGTGTGCTGTGACACTTGTATTTTTGGGTCCAATTTTGTAAGCAAGTTTTTTTAAAGGGAGGGGAAACTTGGGGGGTACATAAGACAAACCTGAAAGGGTACAGTAGTCTTGTAGGGTAGAGAACTCTCTCTCTGGAACATTAGGAACATCCTAGCCTGTGGATTCCAGCATGACAAATTCTGATCATGGATTGTCTCGAGCACCAATGTAGTTTCTAATTCCTACTTCAGAGTTAGTGCCCTTTCCATAGTTCTGTACTGGGTAATTCCATTCGTGGTGAACCAGCACAAAAATAGCTGATGGGCATGTGCCATAAGGGGAGTAGATCTGGTTACTGGACAGCAAGAATCACCCACAAGGGAGCCCTTGTATTGCCAGCATAGAAAAGTGTTGTTTTAATGACGTGGGGATTGGGCATCTAGGAGCGACAAAGCCACAAGTCCAAACAATGACAGTGATAAGGGAAGGCAGATACTAAATATTCTATTTATGTTAAATATCGCCCGAGTATGTTAAATACTGGCTGCTGCGTTAAGCAGATTCTTAGTCCACTTTTACCTGAGAAGGGCCTGGGATGGAAAGCTAAGCAGAGAACTACAGCAGACGACTTGTTTACCTGAGCATACGCAGGCCCCCCATTACAGAAAGGATGTGGACGCATTGGAGAAAGGCCAGTGGAGGGCGACCAAAATAATCAGGGGGCTGGAGCAGGCTTATGAGGAGAGGCGGAGGGTTTGGGCTTGTTTAGTCTGCAGAAGAGAAGAGTGAGGGGGGATTTGAGAGCAGCCTTCAACTCCCTGAACGAATGACCAAACAAGGAGCAATGGTCTCAAGTTGCAGTGGGGAAGGTCTAGGTTGGATATTAGGGAAAGCTGTTTCCCTCAGAGGATGGGGAAGCACTGGGCTGGGTTCCCTAGGGAGGGGGTGGAATCTCCATCCCTAGAGGTTTTTAAGGCCCAGCTTGGCAAAGCCCTGGCTGGGACGATTTAGTTGGGGTTGGTCCTACTTTGGGCTCAGTGGCTTCTGAAGTCTCTTCCAGCCCTAGGATTCTATGATTCTATCTCAGCTGACCCCCTCTCCCAACATGCCTATGGATCGGGCACCCCCATCTTTGCCGGTGGAGGTATGCCACCCCCAATGGGCTGTTGGGAACAAAGGCTGTTTTCCAAAGCTTCGAGTTATTTTGGGTGCCCAGCTGAAGACGTTTTAAAAGGGTCTGATTTTCAGTCAGTGCCCAGCATCCGCCCTCTGACAAGGCTCCTACACCTGCCTTTTTGTGCCATGCGGTGCACCTCATCTATCACACTACATGCCCCAGGGGCAGCCGTGCGGGTGAAGCCAAGCCTTCGCTCCGCAACGAATTCACACGGGACAGAGACAAAAGACAAAACCACCCCATCACCGGCGGGTGAATGCATCTCCTAAAGCTGTCACTCCATTTCCAACCTGTCCTCATCCGCAAAGGAAACCTCCAGGCGGTTTCAAAGGACGAGCCTGGGCTTTAACTTTGATAGACACTGAAAATCCTGGATGGAACAGAGAGAGGCAGAATGTGAATTTATGGCCCCATCTGCGGCGCATCCTCTTTCTTTTCCTCCCTATGCCAGGAGAGCTGTTAATGGACCCTTTTGTCCTGAATGTTCCCTCGTGTTAACCACGAATGCTAAACAATCTGTTACACCTTGTACGGAGCCGTGGTGCCGGGAGCAGAGTTTCCCAGATTTACGGAAGTGCTGTATGTGGTTGGGAAGTTGGTCTCTCTCTCCCTAAGGCACCCAAATTCACTTGCTGCTTTTGACCATCTTGGCCATGTGTATACGCACTGGTCGGGGTAAATGCTGGGTTCAGCAGTATCTCAAATGGAAAGAAACGATGATACTAAATATATCTAGCAGGAGCAAACATCAATGCATTGGAACTCTGCCTGGGAACTGGAGTGAAAGGCCATTGCAGAGGAAAGATGGCGCAATGGTTGGGGAGTTAGTTTGGGACATAAGAGACCTGGATCCCGTTGGGGGTTTTGCTACCAACTCCCTGTGAGACCTTGGGCAAGTCCCCTGGTTTCAATGTACCTCAGTTTCCCCTGTGCACATGAGGGATGGTAGCACAGCCCTGACTTACCCCTGTTAGCGTGTGAGGCTAAATGCACTAAAGGGTATGTGCTGCTCCGAAGCAGTGATCATGGGGGCTGGATAAAGTGTTAGGTTAGCTAATCGAGGCTAATCTTCTTTAAAACAGAGGGGAGAGAAAAGGATCCCCAGGGAACACTGAGACTTGAAGTTTAACTGCCCCACAACCTGCCTTCGACTGTTCTGCTTCGTTGGGGGAGAGAGGGTGCTTCTTGCTGGAAGAGGTGTGGCGGCTCTGTCCAATAGAAGAGGGCAAGGGCCGGTGGCTGGTTTTTCTATACCTATTGTACAAAGTGTCAGCCTCCCATTCGGTTGTTTACTCGCTGCATGACTGATCTGAATTTTGCCCTGTCCCGCATGGAACACAATCTGCCACTTATGGTGCAGCAGCTGGTCAGCCTGGAATCCACTGGCCTCACTGGGCCCTGGCCAGCTAGTATTTCAGGATTACAGCCGCCCTTCCGATATGACGGTTGTATCCCCGGGCAGGTTATGCTGCACTATCAGCCATTGCAGCTACTTAGCATTATTTATACACATAACATGGAGGTCATCAGGAAAGCCAAGGGTAGGGAGATAGCTGCGTTCAAATAGCATTAGTCTGCAGGGCAATTGTAAGGCGAAATGAATGTGTTTTTAAAGCACTTAAGCCATAAAATGTGCAAACATTGTGGCCATTTAAGCCTCTGACTGGGGCAGCCCAGCAGCAAGGCAAAGCCCTGCAGCCTATTTTAAGTTCTTAATTGGCGTCATTGTGCCAAAAGCAGCTGTATAATTGTGTGGTTATGATTGGCAAGGGGCGGGGGAGGGCAAATACAGCTGTTTTCTCTGCCAGCTGCGGATGCATTGCTTACTGACGGGAGACTAGCAGGGTGTGTGGTAGAAGCTAGAGATGAAAAAGGCCGATTACATCCCTTTGGGTCCATCCACTACCAGCACCAGATTTTTCTATGGTGCTTTGTCTTGTCTGATTTATGTTGCCCAAGCCAGGGCTGGGCAAGATGCGGCCCAGGGGCTGGATCCGTCCCACCTAATAGTGGATTGCATCTGGATGCTTTCTATTTATAATCCCGCTGCCCATGTCTCCAAATTTCCAATCAGATAGTCCCCAACCCCGCCCCTTCCACTTTAGTCCCCGCCCCTTCCTGAGGGTGGAGCCAGCCGGGGACCAGTATCAAAATTCATTATGTGCCCCCACCCCACTGTGAAAATGATTGCCCACCCCTGGCCCAAGCAATGGGCTTCCCTTCCCTTCCCTTCCCTTCCCTTCCCTTCCCTTCCCTTCGGAGGCTGTTCTACAATTTGTCCACACTGGCGAGTTACTGCGCAGTAACATCCTTCCCCAGGGGTGTGAAAAACCACCCCCCTGAGCACAGCAAGTGACAGCGCTGTGAGGTGCCCGTGTGAACAGCCCGTGGCGCCGGGAGTCGCGCAGCCCGTGCTGTGAGCTCCTCTCCTGCAGGAAGTGGTTTATCTCGGGCCGGGGGGAGAGAGTGCCCTTCCACAGTCTTGCCTTGACCACACGGCCATGTCGAGGCGCTGCCGTAGTAGCGCTTTTAACGTGAACACGTCGACAAAGCCTGAATGACAGCTCCCAGGGAAGCTTTCTTGACTGTGCGCGCGCAGAGGGGGAGGCCAGGCTGTGCTCACGTCCTTGGAGAAGGGCTTGTTCCATAATCTCTCTGACCGGTCCAGGTCTGGGGTAATTCCCTGCACTGCACAGATGGGACCGGCTGTTATGATCCGTGCACTGGAAATGCCAAAAGCAGGAGTGGGATCAGGCTATCCCAAGCCCACCTTGCTATCTGCACAAAGATGGCTCCACAGGACCGGCAGGCAAAGGGTAGCCTGCTTGGTCATGCGGCACGGGCGATGGGCTGGCAATACGTACAGCAATGGACCAAGGGAGCTGTTCTTTGGCTGGCCTCTACTGGGGGTGCGTTAATGCTGCTTTCCCAGCGATCATGGATGCCAGAGTGGGTTATGCCAGTGTCTGAGCACCTGTGCCATCGAAAGTGCCCCAAATACCTCTGATACGGGTGTCTTAGGCCTTCCTTGCCCCTTGCTATAGGCCCACCACCTTTGCACCCCCTGCCCTGACAGGGTGTGAGTTCAGATCTCCAGGGGTTGCCTCAAGAGACTTCCCAAGCACAATTAGCTGCAGGCAGCACCAACAAGAGGCTTATCACAGCCCAGCAGGCCACATAAAGAGGGCTGCTGCTTTGACTAGGGGACAGTTCTGGGTGTGCCTAGAGCAGGGACAGCCTTCCTTGCCCATCCTACTCTAAAAACCTGGCCTACTCAGGGCCTACCATTGGTCATGGACCTCTCTGAAGGAGCTGTTTATATGAGGGGACCATAACACCATGCTGGTTGTTTTGAGTTGAAATTTCATTTGTTTTCTGTGCACCTCAGAAGGGGTCTGAATGGAAAACTGTCCCGGCGGGAGGTTGAGGTTGTGGAGGCAGCAGACCATTGTGGAACGCGGCCACAAGGGGGTGCTAGCGAGGAAGACTCCCTGCAGTGCTGCACCCTGACATGAAGGGGCGCTGTGGTGGCGAATGTAAGGGTGAACACCTGGACGTACAAAACACGATTAGGCATTCCTGAATCACGTTTGTCGCCCTCTTTCTGTTCGCTCACTTGGAACTGAGCTCCACGGAGTCCGACGCAGCCTGAAATAGATGCTGCATCTGAGTTTATTTTTGGCCTCACTAGTGGTGTCAAGTCTCACACTGTTTGGTGTTTTCTTAAAAGCTCTAGCTTCTAGAGTCCTGTGATTATAGAAAAACTTCAGCTTAGCATCCTCTTCTTTTTTAACGTATGTTTCTAGTAAAGCTGGTTGGGAATGTTTTTGACAGAACATTTGTCACTGAAAAATGCTGAGTCTTTGAAAGGGATCTATTTCCCCTCTTTGTGAGGGAAGGGGTGGGTTCTGAAAAAATTCTTGACTCAAAAAAGTTTTAGAAAAAAATGTTGTCTCAATCTCCCATCCTGATATTTTCTGAATGAAAAAAAAAATTCCACATGTCTGGTGCAAAAATGACTTTTCATTTCTAAACAGAAGCTAATTTAGAGTAAAGAGATTATTCAGAATGGTTGAAATCGGAATGAAATGTTTTGAACAACCTGGATCACTTAAAAAAAGATTTTCAGTTTGCAAAAACATTTTAGACTTTTGACTTTTTGTCCCAATTTAGGATAGGTGTATTGTTTCAAAAATCTTGGAAATTTTAGCAGGATGAGGAAACTGTTTCCTTTCCCGGCTCTAGGTTCTAGCCCTCCTGGTTGTTCAGAAGCTTGAAAATGTGAAACCACAAGATAAATATAAAGGATCGCAATTGGGTTTTTTTTAAAGTGTTTTTCTGTTAAATCTAATTTAATGATTTTTGTGGGGATCTGATAGATTATTTTATGAAATCTTGGGACTCGGACCAGATGACTTGTGCTGAAATTTGCATACCCACCCAGTGTTATCACTCACCAATGGTTCAAAAATCATGAGCTGAGACACAGGAAGTCATGAGATTGGCTACAAAATCATGACATTTAATAAATAACTAAATAAATAAATAACTAAATAAATAAAGTGTGGGTTACTTGTATTTATCATTAGGCTTTGGAGCTGCTAGGGTAATATTTTCAGGATTTTCTCCACTATGAGAGCTAGAAACTTACTTTGAAAAGGAAAACAACTAAAAAAAAAGAGAGATTATCATGTAGCCACTGGCCCCAGGAGCTGGACCTTCAAGAAAAAAACAGTAAAATTACAAGAAGCCTTTCCTGCTCCAGTTCCCCCCCCCCACTAGATAAGAATTTAGCAGTGTAAATGAAAATCCCTCCAGAAGAAGCTGGTCCATACCCCCTTAACATTAATAGGAATCTTTCCAATTTGGATCAGGCCTTGTGTCAACTGGTCCTGCTGGCAAGTAGCGGGCTAAGGGCTTTGCGCTCTCTGGGTTTGTTTAATGTCAATCTGATTGGGAAAGGGGCGTTCTAGTGCTATGCACCTCCACGGCCTCTCTTTGTTTCCATATTTACTGTTCTAACCTGCAGTTCCAGGAGCAAACCAAAACGCCCAGGGCTTCTGCTCAGCCTGTCACTATGCGGTGGGTTCTTTTTTCCTCATTAGCAGCAGAGGGTCACGCAGATAACGATGATTAAATATTGACACTTGGGAGGGCTTTTATTGTTTTTAATGCCAGGTACCCTGAAGGGAATGCATTGTTCAAGAGCGGGCTAGAAGTTAATGCATTTCAAACAGCTGCTCCATGGTATACAGTGGTAATAAACAGGCTCTAAATGTAAACCCTGCATGGCAGAGATGAAGGGAATTAAGTCTCATCTTGTGTGTAGAATTGTTACTCAGTGAGGTGATCCTAGCAGGTCAGGACAGGGCGATCTTCCTACTGAGTCACATCTGAACTAAGGCGCTCCGGTTAGACTTGGTGTTTTGGTGACTCATTTGGCCATGAGTAAAAGACCCCAAGCAAGGAGTAAGGGTGTTAGCTCTGACACCTGGTGGCATGCTATCTGGACAAGTAGGGTGACCATTGTAGCCTCAATTAGATGTTTGCCATTGGCTTAGAGCTAAGCTTTTGCTCCCAGCTCCTGCCTCCTTAAAAGGCTCTTGTAGTGGCAGCTGCAAAAGGCAGTCTTCACTTCCCATGGGAACTGCAGTGTAATAAGCAACTGTGCAGAGGGCATCCTTTCACCCCAGAGGTGGCTGCATTTCAGAGAGGGGAGAGCTGAGCCCTGTGCAGAGTCACTGTAAGTGTGTAATGCACCCTTGGATACTTTGGTATGAAAGACTCTGGACCTTCTTTGTTGCGGTTTCTCCATTGCTCTGAGTCACCAGCTCCAGATGAACACTCCCCTAATAGTTGGAGCCTTAGAGATGCATTGTTGGTTAAATCCATTACTTCGACACAGGCCAGCTGTGACATTCAGGGTTGGACACAACATTCTCCAAAGACCCAGAGATGTTTTGGTCGTGGATGGAAAATGGTTCATTTGTCTCCTCTAAGTTCTGCCATGGGAGCTGGCTGCCTTGGTCACTTCCTGCCAAGTTTTGTGCCTTATGCGTTTATGTAGTTAATGACATGTGCGGTGAACTCCCGAGGCTCCCATGTCTGGTGCTGGGGTAGCTAAGGCTTGTTTTCTGAAGTGTTGGATTCTCCATCGCTTGGAGCCTTTCAGCTGTTTGCCACAAGTTGGGAATAGGCGACAGATATTTGATGATTGCTTGTTTTGCTCATTCCTGCTGGGACACCGGGCATTGGCTGCTGTCGGGAGACAGGACACTGGGCTAGATGGACCTTTGGTCTGACACAGTATGGCCGTTATTATGGACATCTTCCCAAAGAGATGCTCTAGTTCAGTGGTGAACAACCTGTGGCCCATGGGCCACATCTGGCCCACTGGGGCTCCACCTGTGGCCCGTGGGACCCCCTGGCTGCCCTCCTTCCGCACACACCTTGCACACTAGAGCACCGGAGCCCTGCACTCCCTATGCCTTCCCCCTCCCACCCAGGACTTTTGAAGCACTCAAATCAGCTGATTCATGCTCCGTCCCCACTCCCCCCACCTTCACCCCCCCCCCCCACTCCATCCCAGAGCTAGACTGTCATGAATCAGCTGATTTGCAGCATTCCAGCTCTGGGAAGGAGGGGAGGAGCAGAGATGCAGCACGAATCAAGCAATTCGCGGGCTCTGAAAGTGCTGGGTGGGAGTGAGAAGAGCAGATAGGCCGGCACATGGAGGAGGAGGGGAAGCTAGGGGGGCCACAGGTGGGTCCCTAGCGGGCCGTGGGCTGCTGCGGCCCACTGAGGTGAAGGAGAGCCACTCATGTGACCCACATTCTATTTGTGGTTGCCTATCCCTGCTTGAGTTCAACAGGGGATATTGGATTCACTGGGTGAAATTCATGGCCTGTGTAGGCCAGAGGTCAGACTAGTTCTATGGGCCCCAAACTGTGGGGCATAGCTCCTAAGGGAGCATGGAGGAATGTTAGCGGGTGCGGCAGGGTCTGGCCCCAGCCCCACAGAGCATGGGGAGGGAGAACCCTCCAGCCCCATTCTGCCCCTAGCTCTTTACTGACCTGACCCCACCTCACCTCCAGCTCCATTTTTTGTGGGGCAGGGGAGTTAGTTCTCCTATGCAGGCTATGAGTGACATTTGGGGCTGGCTCCTGCAAGCTGCGAGAGGTGAGAGCCATTGTTTGACTGGATTGTTTAATATTCCAGGGGAGAGTTTATCGGTACAACAGGAAAAACAACTATCTCCCCCCCTACGATCTGCCTCTGTTTTGATACCAGGGGCAGCAAAGTGACCACAGTGCCTGGATCAGGGGGCACAAAGGCTCCCTCCCTATGGAAAAATGCTGTTTGCTTTTCCTAGTGGGAGATAAAATGCAGATGAAAAATAAAACCAGAGCTGCAGGGCGAAGCCTCCAGTGACTTCCCCTGCCCTGCTGGCATTGCTTAACTTTCCATGGAAACTGGCAACACCGGGGCATACGCTTTGCCCCGCACCCACTCCTGGAGTAAGGCAGGAGTGAAATCCTTGCCTCCTAGGTGGGGAAACTGAGGCACCGAGCGGTGGCATGACTTGCCCGAGTTCTCACAGGAAGCACGTGGCCGGAGCCAGGTTTGGAGCCCAGAGCTCCTGACTCCCTGCCCTGTGCTTTCCTCTCTGAGCCCTCCCGAGGACACATGCAGCAGCACAGTGGCTGCGTTCTCGCTGGAGCATTCGGTGGCAGGTGAGCCGTTAACCTTGACGACAGTGAACTTTCCGGAGGACACTGGGGACACGTTCCAGGTTAGTTCTTGGCAGGAGGGGGCAGCAGCGGTGGGATCTGCCGATCTCTCTCTCTGCCCTGATGACAGGGCAAACTGGATCCACTGTGTGGCCTCTCGCCTGCACTCCTTGTGCAGGACACAGCCCCCTGGTGAGCACCCCGGTCCGAGAACATAACGCCGTGTGTGAGGAGGCCAGAGTTGTAAGAGGTTACCTTGCTTCAGCACAACCCCTCGCTTTGCGGCTGTTGTCCCAGGGGGTCTGCACCAGCACTTTTGTCAGTAACGTTGTCATCAGTTGGGGTATGAAAACAATGCACTCCGACTGACAAAAATTTCACTCGCAAGAGCCCTGGTGTGGACAGCACTGTCAATGGGTGATGCACTCCTGCCGACATAGCGCCTGGTGCTCGTTAGGGGTTGTTTAATTATGCCAGTGGGTGAGCTCTTGGCTACACAGGAGTGTCATCTGTCAAAAAAGCAAACAGAATGTTAGGAATCATTAAAAACGGGATAACGAATAAGACAGAATATCTTATTGTCTCTTGTAAATCCATGGTAAGCCCATCTCTTGAATACCATGTACAGATATGATGGCCTCATTCCAAAAAAGATACCTTGGTATTGGAAAAAGTTCACAACAGGGCAACAAAAATGATTAGGGGTTTGGGACGGTCGCCTTATGAGGAGAGATTAAAAAGAGTGGACGTTTTCAGTTTAAGAAAGAGGAGACTCAGGGAGGATATGATAGAGGTCTGAAAATTATGACTGGTGTAGAGAAAGTGAATAAGGAAAAGTTATTTACTTGTTCCCAGAACATAAGAACAAGGGGTCACCAAATGAAATGAATAGGTGGCAGGTTTAAAACAAACAAAAGGAAGTTTTTCTTCACACAGTGCACAGTCAACCTGTGGAACTCCTTGCCAGAGGAATGAAGACCAGGACTTTAACAGGGTTCAAAAAGAGCTAGATAAATTCATGGAGGTTAGGTCCATCAATGGCTGTTAGCCAGGATGGGTAGGAATGGTGTCCCTAGCCTCTATTTATCAGAGGCTGGGAATGGGTGATGCGAGGAGGGATCACTTGATGGTTCCCTGTTCTGTTCATTCCCTCTGGGGTACTGGGCATTGGCCTCTGTTGAAAGACAGGACTCTGGGCTCGACGGACCTTTGGTCTGACCCAGTCTGGCTGTCCTTACACTCGGCTGAGAGCTTACAGTGACACAGCAGTACGGTTGTGCCACTGTAGTGCAGGCCTAGCCTAGGAGGGTAATAGGCTGGTGCTGCACCAGAGCCAGGGGCTGGACTACATGTCCTCTTGAGGTCCCTTCCAGCCCTGCATCTTTATGGTGCTGCTGCAGGTATCATCATGCATCTGTCTCAGGCACATGAGACAACAAAGCCACTGACTGCAGCCTTTTCCAGGGACTTCCGATGCTGCGTCTCTTTTAGCTTCTAGCTCACGGCCCTGTATCATCATCCACCATGCACCCTTGCTCCTCCTCCAGACCCACTCCCAGGAGTCCTTCCTGCCTTCCTGGCCTCAGCGCACAGTGTCCTGCATCCTCCCTCTCCTTTTCTGGTTATAAGGCACCTGGACTGAGTCAACTGTGGGCATCCAGGATCAAGTCTCCCGCTTTTTGCTGCAGGCTGCACTGCAGCCGTGATTGTCAGTAACAGGCTATTTTGCTCCGTCACTCACCACGAGTACCTTGGTTGGGATTTTTCACAGGGGCAGGCACCTAAGGGAAATAGTTGCCTGAGTCCTATTGAAACCCCATGGTAGCTGAGAAAGTCACTCTCATAGGTCTTGCTGGGAGATCAACGCACTGGAGATCGATCTTCCGGGATTCAATTTAGCGGGTCTAGTAAAGACCTGCTAAATCAACCGCTGATGGTACCTCCGTCAACCCTGGTACTCCTCAGAGTCACGAGGAGTAAGGGAAGTTGATGGGAGAAACTTTCCCATCAACTTCTCGCAGCCGGGAGGGACGTTGCAGAAATTCAACATAACGTACGTTGATACCAGATACACTATTCCCATAGCCAGAGTTGCATATTTTAAGTCGACTTTCTCCCGTAATATAGACCTGGCCTTAAAAAGAGAGATATTAGTGTGTTAGCCAGTGATTTGCTCCTTGCTTTGAGGTGAGTCTGTCATTCAAGTGGAGTGCAGACAAATGGCACTTTGATTCACCCTGCGATTTTGGGGCTGCTCTGAACTCAAGTGAGACACAAGTGACATATTCACCTTTCCCCTTGACTTAGGGAGAGGGGAATTTGCTTCACCGCTTCTTTTCCTGTATTTGGAACCAGCCACTTAACGAAGTAAGGGGAGGCAGCGTGGCCCAGCAGTTAAAACTTGGCTGTCAGGGCTCCTCAACAATGTTCCCTCTAATCTTTTCCATCCACGTGTGCATTTTTCCATCCATGTGCAGAATAATGTTATGTGCACTGAGGCATGGGCAAATGTGCACCACCAGTAGAAACAAAATACCTAGCTGTGGGCGCTCTGCTAATCCACTGGGCAGCATTTGAATTGCTCCTGAGCGACTGCACAAGTGTTCAGCTTGCAGGAAACACTTCTCCTTGGGCTTATTCTTAACTCTGTCATTGACTAACTTGGTGCAAGCCATTTTATCCCTTTGTGCTCCAGCCTCTCCATCTCTACCACAGGGATTAATACTATTTGCCTGCCTTCCAGGGCCATGGGGGGCATGGGGAGGAATACAGTGTGGAAAGAGCTTTGAGCTCCCAGCTGAGAAGTGGTATAGATGTCTGGATAGCAGCTGACCAGTGGCTCGAAGAAGAAGCAGAACGTCAGGGGTAATGTCGGTAGACAGCACATGGTTGTTTGCCTCGGTATTTGGCCAAGAAAATGCACCTGCATCTGGGTAGGCGTGCCAAGGGCCGGCACCCCTGAGGGGAACAATTCGGCTCTCACTCAGAGGGGAAGCCCACCCCTGGGGCTGCTTTTGAGTAGGGTCCCTGGGTACTGACTCAGAAGAGTCTCCAGCACAACCTTCCAGCAGCATGCGAATACTCCTGGCCAGTCTCCCATTCACACTGTGACTCAGAGCAATGCCGCTTCAGTTGAGATCAGAGCCTATTTAATAGTACGCTGTGCTCTTCTTGGCCAGGGCTGCAGGCCAGATCAAAACGCCCCAGTGCAACCCCCCCACGCACACCATGGGGAGAGGCTAGCGAAGGCTCTCTGTGCAGGAGCAGAGGCGTGGTCTCCTTTTAGCCGGCATGTTTTCAGTATCATATAAAGTTCATCTCTGACTCACCAACCTCTTGTTAAAAATGTTCAGCAGCAAAGAAGCGCCTTTCTGTGGATTGGGTCCCTCCAGCTGCTGCAAGCTTGTGCCTTGGGTTTTTAAAGGCCAGGGGCAGGTTTTTTGTCCTGACTCCCTCAGTTGACAAAAGACTATTGGGCTACGTCTAGACTGGCATGATTTTCCGCAAATGCTTTTAACAGAAAAAATTTTCCATTAAAGCATTTGCGGAAAAGAACGTCTAGATTGGCACGGACGCTTTTGCACAAAAGTACTTTTTGCGGAAAAGTGTCCGTGCCAATCTAGACACGGTTTTGCGCAAGGAAGCCCCGATCGCCATTTTTGCGAACGGGGCTTTTGTGTGCAAAACAGTCCTGAGCTGTCTACACTGGCCCTTTTGCGCAAAAACATTTCCGGAAAAGGACTTTTGCCTGAACAGGAACGTCAAAGCATTTGCACAAGAAGCACTGATTTCAGACAGTAGAACGTCAGTGCTTTTGCGCAAATTCAAGCGGCCAGTGTAGACAGCTGGCAAGTTTTTCCGCAAAAGCAGCTGCTTTTGCGGAAAAACTTGCCAGTCTAGATGCAGCCTTGCAGTCTCAGCCTGAGCAGTTATTTTCAAAATGCCGAAGAACTTTGCCACATCTCCATTGATGTGAGCTGTTTGATTCCAAGCGAAACTGGGACTCAGCTATTTTAATTGGAGTTCCAGTAGGGGACTCTGCCTGGTGAGACACAGCAAGACAGGAAAAGAAGCACATGTATCCTGGATGGGACCAATGGTCCATCTGCCCCAGGATCCATCAGAGGGAATGAACTGGGCAATCTAGCAAGTGATCCATCCCCTGTCCTCCAGTTCCAGCTTCTAGTAGCCAGCTCAGCCCTGCACCTAGCGCGGCCTGGCTCTTTAAGCCAGACAAAGGGAGAACTTGCCTAAAAAGAGTGATGGGGTTTTCTGGCTGCTCCGAGTCTTGGCCTGTTTGTTCCCTCCTGCCAGTGTGTGTTGGCAAGTTCGTGAGCTGGCCGACTCGTGCTTCATTATTTCCATCCTTCCTTTTTCTTTTTACACAGGCCACTTGAAAGAAGTGACTATTAGCGAGTGAGTCATGTTTTACACAGGGTCGAGGGACTGGCAACCTTTGACTAGCCGTCTCCGTTCTTGTCCCACGGCTGGGAGCTACATGTTCCACTGCAGTATTCCCACTTAGGAACCTGGTAGCTTGTGGCCTTTCCGAAACCACTGTTTTCTATGCAGTGACCGGAGCAGCGGGGAGTCCTGCCATGGTGTTTGGGGAGAGCAGCTATCTCTCTCCAACACATACTGGGTGGGGAGGAGGGGCTTGCTACGGTCCAGGACTCTGGTACAGGTGATCTGGGTTTGATTCCCACCAGGTAAATTATTGAATCTGCTTTTCCCATTTTTACAAAGGGGCTCATAGCTGGGTTCTGCCTCCAGGCACCACCATAATACAATGAGTGTGTTAATTTCACTCCTCCATGAGAGATCACTCTGCACAGGGCTGAGGAACCTTTTTTTGGGGGGGGAGGGGATGCTGACCCACAGCAAAATCAGTCAGGGGCTGCACACAAGTGAGAACCAAAATACCTCCCTCACGGATGTGGCCCCCGACTGAGAAGGAGAAAGACACTCCTCACATGCCCCTCCCACGCCAGAGCCTGGGGGGGGAGGCCCAGCCTGGGAGATTTTGTGTGCTCCAGCCCCATAGGGAGACTGCAGGGGGGCTGGAGCACCCTCAATGCTGGTGGGGGCAGGGGGGAAGCCCTGAGCCACGGGGGCCGCATCCAGGCAAGCTGGGGGCTGCATCCGCGTCTCATTTAGCAGGTGGGGAAAGGGAGACACAGACAGGGAGGTGCCTGGCACAGGGCATACAGGGAGCTGAGGCTGAACCCTGAGTCCCAGCTTTTGGCCAGCGAGAAGCCAAAGGCCTCCCTTGCAGTAGAATGGCTCCGGTTAGGACAACCCAGGGGCTGTTTGGAGTCAATCAGGAATCCCCCCTGGCTCCACGTCGGAGGAGTCACAGTGGTGCAAGAGAATAGGGCCCGCAGCCTTCCCAGGGCCGTGATGGAAAGCAGCCCCGAGTGGCGAGCTGCAAGACGTGCCTCTTGCTCCAGCAGCGCAGCAGTGAAAGGCCATTGTAGCCCGGCCAGTATAAATCATCTCTGCAGCCACACAGGGAGGCATTTCGCAGAGGCCGGGCAGGGAGGCAGTGGCACAATGCACAGGAGGCAGATCTTGAGGGGGCAGATAGTTCTGTATGGACCAGCCCGCCCCCCGCCCCCAGCATTTTCCGCCCTCCCCCCTTGTGGCCCAGGGAGTATTTTTCTTGGCCGGAGAGAGGACACCAGGCCAGGAATGTCCCCCCCTCCCCCCCCATGGCAGAGTGAAAGTGGAGGCTGGAATTGTTGGAATAGCAGCAGGCTGAGTAACAGTTCTAACTCTATTCTCTGAAACAAAGCCCAGTGTCCCAGACGCTGAGATCTGTTCCAGCTCCCCGCTGGCAGCGTGTCCTGGGGCCAGCGCGAGGGAACACGCCGGGGTGGGAAGAAAATGCCGTATTTTAACAGGACAGGTCTCCCCCTGAAAGTCTCCTCAGGAAACCACTCAGTGGCCTCTGATGACAATGGGATCCTCCTGCCCCACCTACACACCAGCCCCGGGGTAGTTTCTAGGGGCGGGCAGGGCGATATTTAAATCCCGGGCTTCATTTGCAACTTCGAATGCCTACATTAGCCTCCCTAGTTCGAACTATGGGGCTAGTGTAGACATACCCCCAGGGACTTGGAGAGGAGAGACGGTGGGGGGGAGGAAATAACCTTTTCCTTTAAGGGAACCCCCCCATGTTTTCTGGAGGAGCCTGCTCTCCTAGCCCGTGGGGCGGACGGATGCTGTGTAACCCACTGCTCAGCATGTGGGGCGGCCGCACTTGGCAGGCAGGGGAGTCTCTTAGAGCTCACAGCTCCAGGCAGTCTGGCTCCTTAGCTCAAGCAATAGCCACTGAGGCTTATTAGTGCTCAAGAGGGCCCCTCTTCAATCTTCGGCGCCTGTCAAGAAAGTTGCTGCCCTACCTGAATGCTCCTGGTGTGGAGGGGAAGCCTGAAACATTCCATCCATCCGGTCCATCCAGTCCTAGGTGTGATCTCAGCCTGGGGCAGTGCAAAAAGGTTTGGGACAATGTCCCCTCTAATTTTTCCATCCATGTGTGGAATAAATTTTGTTAGGTGCACTGATGTGCACCACCAGTAGAAACACATGCTGCCGGCGGCGGGCTCTCTGCTAATCAGCTGGGCTGCATTTGAATCTCTCCTGGGTGTTTGCCCAAGCACTCCGCTTACAGGGAACATTGGCGGAGGGGGTGCAACTCAGCACCCTAAAAATAATTCCAGTGCCCCTGGTCTAGAGTGTGGATTGGGAGGAGGGCACTCAGGCATTCCTGGACATTCTGGTACTTCTGGGAACAGCATGCCCCTACCCCTGCTGGCATGACCTTGGATGTATGGTGCATGTGCGGTCACACCGCGCAGGGGGCACCGTTTTTTTAAGAGCGCGCTGTCTTGCCCCGTCGTACCAGCGTGATTTTGCAGCTATCAGTGCTCTTCAAAAGGGGCACCCCCAGGCCACCCTATACTGCCCAAAACCATGTCTGGTGTTATCTGGGCACTGGACAGGGGACAAACCCTAGAAAAGCAGGACTGGGCTGGTCCTGTTTAAAGCAACTAAAGGTGGATTGTAGCCAGGGGCAGATCTTGAGGGGGCAGATAGTTCCCTCTTCCAACTTTCATCTCGTTCGACCAGGTAAACGCCAGCTGCTGAGATGTGATGGCAGAGTCCAAGTCCTCCAGGGTATGGCCACACTGCAGCTGGAATGCCCCAGGTCAGGCCACCAGACTGGCCCTAGTGTGCTAAAAACAGCAGCATGGGCATTGAGGCTTCAGCTGCACTCCCCTCCCCCTGCCCCCCGATCCCTTTGGCTTGAAAGCCTGAGCTGCGACATCCACGCAGCTGTTCTTAGGGCATCAGCTTAGGCTGTGCAGGCGTGTGTCTGCCTGCCTAGGCTGGGGGACTCGCTGTCAGATGTGGTGCACCTGACCCCCGGCACCCTGGGCATGTACTCTGCTTGCTTACAGAAGTCTCTTCCACTGGGTGGTAACCCAGAGGCACCGAGACCCCTGACAAGAGAGCGTGAAATTTGCTCTACAGACTTAGCAGAGAGCTAGTTGGCTTTTAGCTCCTGCTGTAGAGCGGGGGGGGCGGAACTTTTTTGGGTTGGGGGCCGCTGACCCACAGAAAAATCAGTTGGGGGCCACACGCAAGTGAGAAGCAAAAAGACCCCTAAAACGTCACGGACGTGGCCCCTGACTGAGAAGGAGAAAGACACTCTTCACATTCCCCTCGCACACCAGAGCCATGGGGGGCCCAGCCTAGTAGACTTTGTGTGCTCCCGCCATGCAGTGGGGCAGAGGGGACTGGAGTGCCAGCGCTGCCTCCCCAATGCTGGGGGAGGGAGGCCCTGAGCCTTGGTGGCCGCATCCAGGCAAGCCTGGGGGCTGGATGCGGGCCCCAGTCCTGAGGGTCCCCACCCCTGCTGTAAAGGCTCATGGATTTAACCCCTCAGGTCATAGGTTCAATTCTACCTGCCCGCAATCCAGGTTTGTTGGCCTTACAGTACGTAAGTTGCTATTGTGAGCTGTAGTAGCTAGCTTATCCTTGCCTCAATGCCACCCGCTCTGGCGGTGTCGATGTACCTTGTGTGTAGGAGAGAGCCATGGGGACGAGCCAAGCCATGAGGCCCATAACCCGGTCAGGAGAGTCTAAGGCCAGCTCCCATGGAAGGTCTGTTTGCCGCATCAATTCAGTCTCCAGCTAGCTGCTCTTTTGAGAAGACCCGTCGAGCGCTGGCGGATGGTGCTGAGCAGAGGAGAGGTAAATGGGGGTGCGCTACAAAGTGGGGGGTTATCCTCACCTTACTGGCTCCTCAGACCACTCCATCCCAGCAGTTCTCTAGGTGGCTTCCCGGAGAGGTTCAGTGTTAATTAATGAACCATTTGCTGCTGGCTCCCTCCAAGAGTCTAGTCCTGGTCTAGGCTGAGCTCGGGGTGGGGGATCCCTTCCAGAGTGATTCCTCTGGGCTCTGTCCCAATCCTAAAACCAGCTTGGGGATGAATGAGGCTCTGGCTTCTTGTCTTGCGTCACCTGTCCACGGGGGGTGATGCTGCGTGTCCGTGGGGGGAGGAATGGCCGGCAGGCTGGGGAAGTAGGATTGACAAAGGCCTTGAATGAGGTTCTCCCCTGGTTCAGTTCTCCTCTCCCGCTTGCATGGCTGCTTCTGGGAACCCACATGAACCCACAGCCCAGTGCATGAAGGAGCCCCCGGTAGCTGAACCCTGCCCACGTGGGTGAGGCTCCAAGGAAGCATGGGACTGTGGGGCACAGAGGCTGCCTGTGGGCACTGAAGGTAGCCAGCAGTTTGAGGACCATGTTTATGGAAACAGCCCCCTTCCCAGTATGGGCTGGGAAGCTGTGGGGTAGTGCAAGGGGGCAGCCCCAGTGTGTGATGGGAAGAGTCTGTGGAAACCATCCCCCTCCTAGGATGGGCTCTGGACTGAGCAGAGGATGGTCTTGAAGCAGGGAAAGGTGCAGAGAACAGCCCCTTCCAGACTTCTGGGGGGTGAGGTACCTAACAACTGCCCCGGGGCCATTTTACCCAATAGGCCATGAGGCCGTAGGCCACAGAGCTCTGGGGCAGGGGGAGGGAGGGGGCAGAAGAAGGGTGCTGCAGTGAGAGGGAGCCAAACAGGCGGGGGACCCCGTGGAGCAGCTGGGAGCCAGCCCTGGGCAGCAGCTGTCGGTGCATGTTGGCTGGCAGGGGGCTGGGTTGAGCGCTCAGAGCAGCGCTCCCGTGAGCCCAAGAGGCTGTGTGGGTGCCCACATCTGTAGGGTCTTTGGGAGTGGCCTGCGTGGGCTGGAGGGAGCCCGGGGCTTTCGAGGAAGCCCTCCCCTCCCCCCCCAGCTCAGCCCAGGACAGAGCCAATTCCGCCGTCTGAGGCAGAGGGGAAGGCTGCGCTAACGAGCAGCAGCGATGCCACATGTTGTTTTCCCGACAGGAGACCAAGTCTGGCATTTGAACGGGATCCATCCTCAGTTCCCCTTGGAGGCTCCATTGGCTGCCGGGCGCAGGGTCTGGGTAAGAAAGCCCTTTCCAAGACAAACATTGTCACAGAGCCACGCCGGGTGGGAGAACGGGGGGGGGGGAATGTTTGGTTCCCTGGGCTCAACGTGAGCCAAGCCTCCTAACCAAGAAGCCCTTGGGAGCTGGGGGGCTGGAGATGCTGAAAAACCCCAGCAGCCAGTTTGCAAGGGGGGCTGCGGCATGGAGGCCACCCGTCACTCAAGACCAGAAGCTCCCCCTCTCTCTTGTTCTCTCAGGGCCTGTATACACTGGAATTTCTGTACCCCTGGAGCCAGGCCTTGGGCGGTGGGGGGTATGCCAGGTGTGGGGCCTTCCTCAACCGCCAGCCTGGCCCTGCCCACACTCCACCCCCACAAGGCCTACGAGGGGCAGAGCGTTGCTATCCCGGAGCGCCCACCCTCCCCATGCTCCAGGGCTGGGGAAGCTGGGGCCGGGCGCCCTCCTTCCTCCCTGTGCTCCCCATTCTGGGGCGGGGGAGGGGGGGGTGGCGGCATGCTGCCTTGCCTCCCCGTGGTGGTGGGGGAGGAGGCTTGCTTCCTGTGAGGGGCGGGGCCTCGGCAGAAGGGGTGGGGCTGAGGGCCTGCCTCCCCCAGCTGTACCTTCACCCACCGCCCATGCGCCAGGCCCCAAGGCAGGAGCACTGCAGTGGTGCAAACCTCTTTGGTGGTTGTTCCTGGCACGGAGAGCCCTTTGGCTGGACTGCCCAGGCACAGTTTGGTCACATGGGCCATGCCCCTTTCACTAGTGAGCTGACTCCATTGGCTCTTCCTCTCCCTTGATAGGATCATCTCCTTGTTGTGGCTAGTCAGGACCGCCTCTGTCTCCTCCAAAATACACACATCAATAGGCCCGTGACAATGGCCTTTTTCCTCAGAAGAAACCTGTGAGCACGCCCAGAATTGAAGGGGCCTGTTTAACTGAATTGTAATCTTTGTGGGTAAGTTGAACGCCAAAGAATGGGTGACTCAGACGGGCCTCCTCTGTGGAGGGATAAATGTAGAAGGGAAACTTAAGACAAATTCCTGGGTTCCTAGAACTTTCCCATTGCCACTCCACCGCCCATTTTGAACTTGGTGTCAGCAGTAGAGGTGTCAGATACCTCCAGCTCACCAAGCCCCTGTCACTTGACTTAAAGGAGAATCCCCTTTTCTCGCCAGCAGTGTAGGGTTAATGGCACACAGTTGAGAAGCTCTGATGACGACCCTAAGAGGGCATGGGTATGCACATACATGCCAGGCAGTTCATTACGCTATTGTTGTAAGTTCAAAGTAAAGAATGTGAACTTGTCGGAGCAACAGGGATCGACTAAGGTGGGGTTTTGTGAATGACAGATAAGACCACTCACCGTAGCCCTAAGCTTAGGAGGGGTTGCCAGCTCTAAGCTTGAGACGCGGATTGAAGGAGGGATTTCGCTTGTGACTGAGTCACAAGCAAGCGTGGTATTGGGATACACTGTAGGGTTGTGAGACGGGCAGCTGACAGATGAGTGATTTATTATTCATCTCATGGTTCCGCGTAGGAGTCCCAGTCTTGGCACAGGACCTGTGGTGCTAGGCCCCGTACAAACCCCGAACCAAAAGACGGTCCCTGCCCCGCAGCACTTACAATCTGAGAAGCAGAGTTGGGCAATTCTTTCCTGCAGCCTTCACCAGAACAATGCCAGACTCCTGGACGGCAGGGCAGGACCTGCCTGAGTCCCTGCTCGCCCCCGAGGAGTAGCAGCTCCCTTGGCTTTCCCAGCATGCCGAGCAAGATGCATTGGCTTTTCCAGCATGCTGAGTGAGCTCCCCAGCTTTCTCTGCCCTGCTACCCCATCTCCGCCACCAACCCGCCCACCCAAGTCACAAATATTTGTGTGTAGGAATGGCACAGCTGGCGTGGTTTCTTTTCTTTATTTTGCGCTGAGAACAGCTATTTTCCCCATGCCAGAACAAACCAGTGTCCCCATCTTCATTGCCGGACGACTTAGAGCAACTCCCCTGGCTGGCTACGCTCACCCCAGGAAGGGATCGTTGTGTGCTGGGCCTCCACTCTTCTTCCTCTTGATTCTCTTCCCTCCCTGCTTCTCTGGGGATGGTGGACACGGATGCTCCCTCCCCCTGCTCTGATCGGGTGCGTTTCACCCCCCAGGATGAGTGCCCCCTTCTGGGGGAACTCAGGGTCCCTTTGGGGCAGTTCCCAGGCAGGATCGGCAGGATCACCTGGTGCATTCAGCAGCTGCCCGCTGCTGCAAGGTGGGGAAGGTGGAGAAGGGACACCACCCGACGGCTTAGTCACCAGCTTTTTTCTCTGCCCGGGGAGCCCAGCCATGGCATGATTAACAGGCATTAGTCAGGGATCTAAGGCAGCATCTTGGAGACGCTTGGGGAATGTCCCCGCATCCCTATAATCAATAGGGCAGATTCTGCTCTGTGGTACACCCCTGTGAGGCCAGCAGGCGTCTACTGGCACAAGCAGCAAAATTCAGCCTGACAGATCCAGTTCTCCTGGCCTGGCCAGGTAGATCAAGAGCGACTGTGGTGCTTGCTAGCAAAAAGCCAGTGCCAGGGCAGAATTGAGCCCTCTGTGTGCATTTTCCCGCCCTCATCCCCTCCCCTGAAAGGAACTCCATGTGCACAGGCACTGGGAGGGAGGCTGTGCATTGCGGTGTCCCACGCTGGGAGTGGGAGTCACTTCTAGCACTGGCAAAAGGGGCTTGTCTGATGGCCCCGGGAACAAAATCTTCTGTTCCGTGACCAGCAAGGGCCCAGGCAGCAGCCTTGGGAACAGATAAGACCTGGAGTCCCGCAGCAGATAAGGGGTGGTTGTAGAACCTAGGTTCTGGCCTTGCCACGATCTCCCTTTGCGACCTTGGCATGTCACTTCCCTCTGTGCCTTAATTTTCCCTGCTGTCAAAAAGGGGGGATGGTACCAGCCCATCAGCGGCTAATGGATGGGGAGGGCCTTGCTATTAAAAGCAGGAGGAAATGCCCAGCAGCAACTCCTGCTCGTGGTGCTGCGACAGAAACTTGGAGTTGCAGGTATCCTGGGCAGCCAGCCCTTCCAGAAACAGGCCTGTTGTCCAACTAGTCACTGACAATGAGGGGAAGTGAGGAGTGACCGGCCCCTGGCTGGTGTGATGGCTGAGAGAGACGGGCAAGGAGGGAGTCTCTGGTCCCCCTGGCAGGAGCTGTAGGGATCTTTGGGCACAGCTGGCGGGATGCCACTCAGGACTGGGTTACCTCCTCCCCTTCTCCAGACAGGGTCCTTCACCCCTCCGCCCACTGCCCCAGCCAGCAGGGGTCTTCTGTCCCTGCAGCTTCCCCCAGCCTGCTCTTCCTCCCTCAGCCCGCCCAGCTGGCAGGGGCCTTCTCTCCCCCCATAACCCTCCCCCGGTTGCCTCCCCAGACCCCCTCGGCCACAGAAAAGGGGCAGGAGGGGAGCTCAGGGTTGCAAGAGACGCCTGGTGCCAGGCAGAAACTCTTATCTGCACCGGGCTGGCTCTCTTCAGAGCAACTCATCTTCTGTTCAGCTTGGGTGCAAGCAGCTACCACTCGGCTGGCTTCAGTCCTGCTTGCAGTTGGGCTGGGGCCGTTAGCCATGTGGGCAGAAAGGAAGGGACTGAGCGGAGCCCCGAGGAAGGAGAGTCCTGCCTGCACGCCGGCCGGCCGGCCCTCTCCAAAGCACACTCAGCCCAAGAGCTTTCCATGGTGTTAGCTGGTGACTCCTGACCTCTCAATTGCTTCTCACCCATGGCAGGCTTGTGTCCAATGGACAGTGATGGGCCAGCAGTCGCTGGCACTCATCAGAGAAGGGTTATATCATCTGTGAATTTCTTGTTGCACCTGCTGGACATCTGATACTCCCTTCTTCACAGCTCACGCTGCTGGCCAGCCTCTGGTACGGTGACTCCCTTCCTGTGGGCGGAATGGAAGCCAAAGGGACAGGGTCACTCTCTCGGGGCTAATGCAAAGTGCTGCGTCCCCCGTAGATCCAGGCTTGCTTTCGGACTGTTTGGTTTCCTGCTCGGCTCGCGGGAAAGGCTTGTGGGTCCCAGCAGGTCCAGTAACCAGAGCCAGCCCCGACCCAGACCATTGACCTGTGTGTGTGCCACACACTCATGTTTCATAATTGTCAGTGCAAGGTGTTTGTGGCCAGTGGCCTTTGGAGCCTGCTGTGAACATATGTCTCGCCTGTGACACCATAACTATTCCTCAGCTGATTCTGTGTGGATGGCTTAATTGCAGGAACTGACTGCCTCTAGGAAAGAGTCACAGAATCAGCTGGGGCGGGATGTGAGTTCAATCCTGCAGGAGGCAGAAATCTTTTGTATCTTCACGAAGGATTTGTTGGGGGGTGATGAGTCCTGTGAGCACCAGCTCTTAAGGAAGGCAAACAAGCCCTGAGAGGCTGTTTAGAGCCTGGGATGAACACAGAGGGTGGAAGGACCCTGGAGATCAGGGGTGGAAGGGCTAATGAGCTGGGACTTGGATCAAGGCATGAGGCTGTTGGACTCTGTTACCCTGCATGGAGGAGGATTAGATGTGACCTGGATGGAGGGCTGAGTTGTAAGAAGAGGGGGTTGACAGGAGGGGCTAGTAATATGGGAGGGGGGTGAGAAAAGACCCTGTTATGCCGTGCTCTACCACAAGGGGTGCTCTGGCCGGCGAGTGACACTTAGGCTATGTCTACACTGCAACGCTAGTTCAGGATATCAGATGTATCCCGAAATAGCTATCCCGCATCTTTTGAGCGTGTCCGTTATTTCGAAATATAATGGGCTTGCTATTCTGACGTCCCTGTAAACCTCATTCCACTAGGAGTAAGGGACGTTTCGGAATAGTAGGTTATTTCTAAATAAGTGCTGTGTAGACAGCACCAAATTTCAAAGTAAGCTATTTCGAAATAACATTGAAATAAGATACACAATTTGCATAGCTCAAATTGCGTAGCTTATTTCGAGCTCCAGGTGTAGTGTGGACGCACCCTTACAGTTTACAATTTACTCCCCAAGGGTACATCTACACAGCAACATTATTTTGGAATAACTGATGTTATTTCGAAATAATGAAGAGCGTGTCTACACAACAAGCCTTTATTTCGAAATAATGTCAAGCTGGAGGACTTCTTACTCTGACTCTTGTAACCCTCATTTCACAAGGAGTAAGGGAAGGGGAAGGAAGAGTGTTCTTCCTTTGACTTCCTGCCATGTAGACAGCGCCACAAGCCCGAATTAAGCTATTTCGACGTCAGCTGCGCACTTGACGTAGCTGAAGTTACGTAGCTTAATTTGACTTTTGCCCTGCTGTGTCGAAGTACCCCAAGTTGTTTACTGTCTTTCTGTCTTCTCAGTGGATTGTGGATGTTGGCAGGTCTAACCTGTAACCCTTGGTTTCCTTTCTCCCATGTGCTCTGGAAAAACTTAGTTTTTATAAGGAATTTTAAAATTAGCAGCTGCACCGTGTTTCCTTATAGCTTGTTGCAGCTTCAGGACATTGTGCAAATGGTAGCTAATGAGTGAATTCTTAGGAAAGATATCAGAGTCTTTTGGGCACAATGTGTGATGACTTATTTGACACTTAATCCTTAGAAAGAGGGTTTTCTTATGTGTCTTTAAAAACCACAATAACATTCCTCTCCCTAGGCACAATTGACCATGGCTTCTTGATTCTCTGTGATTT
The DNA here is from genome assembly GCF_052426305.1 of Pelodiscus sinensis. Lineage (NCBI taxonomy): Eukaryota > Metazoa > Chordata > Testudines > Trionychidae > Pelodiscus > Pelodiscus sinensis. Next base: position 12,738,075 of record NC_143077.1, on the reverse strand, counting down.
TTAAGCGAGTGCATGGGTTCGGGGACTGGATTAAAGTGTAGCCACACCAGACCTACGCTTGGGGACCCAGACTCCGGGTCGAACAATGAGGTCAGAATCTCAGTTTTCACTTAAAAAAGCCTGCCGCAAATCCCCCAAATCTCTCTTGCTTATGGATGCAAAGAAAAGCTTTAAAATGTTGCCTGACCATAACTGATTTCCCTACCTGCGTGTGCAGAGAGCCTGAAACCATAGCTCCCAAAACGATGAACTGCTCCATTCATCTTAATTCTGAAACCTGCTGCCATTCCAAGGGAGAGCACCATGGTAAGGCTCTGAGTTTCCTTAGTTTGGCTCTGTGTGCTGCATTCACAATCTGTTGGTCTGCTGAGTGGACGTCTTCCGGAAGCCGTGTCAGTCTCTAGACACCAAACTCCTGCCTGTAGTGTGTCAGCCTCTGTCTTCTCTCCTTTTCCCTGGTAGCGTTCCCTGGGCCAGTTCAGTGCAAACCATGGAAACTCCTGCAAAAGATCCAAGATGACTACAACCCAGCATTACTTACTGCTGCCTTTGGGCAGGGCTCCGGTGCTTGGTCGCTAAGGAGTGTCACCTACTTCCTAAGCAACATCTTCTGGCATCAACACAGCAACACAACCTAAGAACAACATCACCTGCACTCCGGGTAACCAGCTTCTTACCAGACATGGAATCCATGAGCGGATTGCTTGGCAACCAGCCAGCCATCCTTCCGGACAGGGGTGCTCTATCTTTAACCCAGTTGCCTTTCTTATGCTGCCTGATGCCGGCTAAAACAACCAGTTATAATATTGAACTGGCTCTACTTTATTAACTCTTTGAAAACTACTTAGAAATGGAAACTTAGTGTGAAAGGTTAGCAGAAGTTTTAGGACATTGTTGGCGGTCCCACAGGTTGGTTGTACCTTCTGCTGATGTGCCTGTTAACAGTCTATTACCCATTCCTCATGTCTGCAACAGGCTTATAACAATCATTAATCATTCTACACTAAGTAGAAACCACATACCCCTGGGCCCTGTAATGTAAAGTGTGACCATTGATAATTTGATTTCATCCCCAGCTGCCAAAGGGCTTTACAAAGTAGGGTATTGTTGTCGCCATTTTACAGATGAGGAAACTGAGAGACAAAGGCCCAGATCCTCACAGGTATTTAGGGGCAGTGAAATCAGTGGGAGAGAAGCATCTGAAGACTTCTGAGTATCTAGGCCAATGTGACTTGCCCGAAGTCAGGCAGTGGGTGAGTGACAGATCTAGGACTAAGAGCTGGGTCTTTGGAGTCCTAGTCATAAGAACCCTATGTTGAGACAAACCAAAGGTCCATCTAGTCCAGTATCTTGTCTTTCAGCAGTGGCCAATGCCAGGTGCCCAGAGGGAATGAACAGAACAGGGAATGCTCAAGTGATCCCTCCTCTGTCACCCATTCCCAGCTTCTGACAAACAGAGGCTGCCCATCCTGGCTAATAGCCATTGGGGGACCTCTCCTCCATGAAATTATCTAGTTCTTTTTTGAACCCTGTTAAAGGCTTCAAAATATCCTCTGGCAAGGAGTTCCACAGGTTGACTGTGCATCATATAAAACACCCTTCCTTTTGTTTGTTTTAAACCTGCTCCCTATTAATTTCCTTTGATGACCTCTAGTTATTGTGTTACAAGGAGTCTGGTTGGCTGACTCAGGGCTCTATTTTGGAAGAAGATGCTCAGCTAGGGAGGTTCTTGACCTTGGGCCTGAAAGCTCAGAAATAATCAGGCATCCTAAAGGAATGAGGTCAGGTCAGACTAATTACCTCGCTGTCCTGGCGCTTAAAACCACAAAAACTGAGCACAAACCTTTCTCCTTCCAGAGCATTTCTGCCTATTTCAAGGGCATCCACCTCCACCTCAGCCTGATACAAGGGTGCAGCATAGTGTATAGCCCTGATTATTTATTACATATCATGTTGCCATAGCAGCAGTCCCTTTGGACTCTCTAAACAATGGTTGGAGTTTGATGATATAAGCTGAAGTTCATTTTCACGAGCTGGCTGCGGTGTCCGTGCATTGCAATCCTCTACTGCAGTGGTCCCCAACACGGGGCACGTGGCGCATGCATGGTGCCGGAGCCGGCCCCGGGCGCATGGCACATGGTGAGCGCTGGCCCAGGGAGCGCCGCGGATTGGCCACCCGTGCTCTGGGCGCGAGGCGCTTGGAGGAGCGCCAGCCCCGGGCGTGCAGCGCTTGCGGGGGAACTCCGGCCCCGGGCGCACGGCACTTGGAGGGGGCGCTGGCCCCAAGTGCGTGACGTTTGGAGGGGGAACCAGCCTCGGGCGCACGGCTATGGGGGGGCCCTGCCCTCGGGCGTGCAAGTGTCCCCGCCCTCTGGCGCCCGGCGGGCGACTGGCCACGCCCCCTGGCGCCCAGCAATCTCCAGTGGTTGGGGACCACTGCTCTACTGGTTGGAATCCAAACTGTGTGTCTTAGGCTCTCTACTGCCCACACGTCACCGGAGAGTCTCCTTTCAGTGTGAGTGGCAGCAGGCTGTTGAAACAAGAGGATCAATGATCCAATCCAAATGAGACCCCCTGAATGGCTCTGGTGTGATTTAAGGTGGCCCAAAACCGTGCCACTCTGTGGTTCGGCTACGTGGCATCCTGCAGGGAAGGAATATTTCCCCCTTGTCAATGGCCTCTTGTGAACCAAGAGAGGCAGCTTGTCTGTGAACAGGATGTTCCCCAGCAGCCCTGTTCTGGTTAGGTAAAGCCTTCCCAAATGTCAGGCTTTTAAGCAGCTGCAAGAGAAACCCAGCTCCACTCAGCAGGAGTTTTTTTCGTTGGGCCGCAGGCATGCTCCCAGCCAGGAACGCTGAAGGGTGACTCAGATACAGCAGGAGGGAAGGAAAGGGAAGGGTGAGCCGAAAGGGAGGAGAAAAGGGGCTGGGGGGGGGGCTTAGAAAAAGAGGGGAGGAGAGAACATGGAAGTCGTGGGGAGAAGAGGTTTGAGGTAAGGGAGGAGTGGGGGAGAGAGCTAGAGAACAACGGCCAAAGGTGGCGAATGGAGCTAAGCACAAAGAACTTCTAATGAGCTCAGCTCGGTGGAGCGCCTCTGAAAATCTGGCCCCATCTGTGTGGGTGCTAAGCCCTCAGAAATCTGGCCCTGAGGAACCTGCTGTCTTTGGCAACCGGGGTGGGGGGCGCTTTCCCAGGCTGCAGAACTAGGGTAGAGCGTGTGTGTGTGTGGGGGGGGGACTCTGACTAATGCATGACTTGGAGGGCTCCTGCTGGAGAAGCGATGCCCTTTGTATCCAAATGAGGGTTGCCAGCTCTTCTCCAGGTGAAACGCACCCCTCCTGCTCCTCTGCTTGTAGTGCCCTTTCGAGATGGTTGCAATTAGTTCATTTAATCCAGTGCCATGGAAACGGAGCTGGTGGCCAGAAACATGCGCTCTCCTGGACTGAGCCGTAGCACCTCCAGCTGTGACCTCATTAGGTTTCATGAGCTAAGCAGCGCTGGCTCGCTGAGCCCTGGTCTCGGAGAGGGTCCAGAAACACCTAGGTGTTGGAGAACGTGGGGCTGGATGAATCTCTGGGGCATTGGTCATTGTGTGCCATTATTGACCGGCGCTGAGGGGCCAGGCTGTGCTGCTAGAGGGGCTGCACTTCAGGTGACCCATGAAAGAGAGACACTCCTTGCTTGTGGTTAAGGCTCCCTGTGCGTCACTATGTGCAGGAGCTGGGTGTTAGGACGCTGAGTTTAATTACACTCCCACTTGGGTAATTATGTCTGACCCTGAAAAATGTTCAGAATGCTTTGCTGTGCGCTGTTAAACAGCTGGCAGGTTCCACCCCAGAGAGAGCTGCATCTCAGCCGGGGGGGGGGGGGTCGTTTGGGTCAGCGTTGCTGTAGCGGGCCCAGAGAGGGTCAGGGGCTGAACGCAGTTGTGGGTTTGGACGTGTGCGGCTCTGCTTCGGAACTCCCTGGCACAGGCCTGAGAGCTGGGTCTGGCGCAGAGGGCCGAGCTGGGCAGCTGGCTCCAGAGGTTCCTTTCATTCAGGGTTGTAGAGCAGCCACCCTGCTCTGCCACTGATGCCCATGGCTGCCCAGGGCACATTCAAACAGGACTGAGAGTCTGGCGGGTGACTGGGCAAGCTCACTGCAGGCTGACAGCGTGCGGAGGACAGGACTCCCCCTGCCTCTTCTCCATAAGAGGAACTGTTGGGCCACCTTGTGCGACGGGGCCTGGGCAGCCCCCCGCCCTCCTCTCGCTTGCGCTCCATAAGAGGAGAAGGAGAGAGGGGCCCTGGCTTGGCTGCCCGGGCACATTCCATTCCTGCCTGTCACAGACCAATATAGCCACCAGCATCACTCCACACACGCGCCAGCGGTGCTGAGGCAGGCTGGAAGGAATTCAGCTGCAGTAAGTGCTCAGACGCTCAAAGTGGCAGGCCCAGCCTCTCCTTTGAAACCAGGGTCCAATCCAAAAGCCATGGGCTTTGGGATTCTCAACGGGGAGCTGCTGGGAGAGAAATACCCCCCTTTACAAACGGCACCTTCTCAACCCACAGGACTCCCAACCCCAAGGTGCTTCCTGAGCCATGTTTAGGAATCTCTTCCGCCTCTTCCCTTCCCCATGCAGCTGCTTCTGGGGAGGAACACTAGCAGTTTAACAGCATCGTGTAGGACAATGGTCACCAACCAGTCGATCGGGATCTACTGGTAGATCTTGGAGCCTTTGACAGGGGATCCAGACTGGTTTGGCTGGGAGGGTGTCAAGTGCTGGCACTTCAGCTGCTCCTCTCAGCACTACCATGCTGCTCCTGTCCTCTGTCTTGGAGCTGCCCTCCCTCACCCCCAAGAGTTTCCTGCTTGCTCTGCAGGGCCCAGGAAGAAGAGGAGGGGGTACTGAGGTCAGGGTGCCCCTCTCCCCACCTGTATCCCATCTACACACAGTGGCAGGGATGGAGAGAGTTTGCTGGCTGCTTTGGGGAGTGGTGCGGGACCAGGGTAGGGGTGAGCCTGCCTTAGCCCCACCACCCAGTAGTAGGGGTGAGCCTGCCTTAGCCCCACCACCCAGTAGTAGGGGTGAGCCTGCCTGACCAGGATAGGGGTGAGCCTGCCTGCACCACCACCCAGTAGCCACCTGTGGTAAACAGTGCCCAGCTGGACCCTGCATTCCAAAACCCAGCCCCAATCCTGAACCCCTTCTCACCCCAAATCACTGCCCTAGCCCTGAGTCCCCCTGCAACCAAAGCCTTCATCCAAACCCCCTCTTGCACCTCAACTTCCTCCCCTAGGCTCAACTCAGAGCCCCTCCCACACTCCAAATCCTTTAGCCCAAGACCAGAGCCTAGGTCCCCCCACATCCCAACCCTTTGCCCTCAGCCTGATAAAAGTGGGAGAGGAAACGAAATGAATGGGGAGCAGGTTTAAAACGAATAAAAGAAAGTTCTTCTTCACACAGCGCGTAGTCAACCTGTGGAACTCCTTGCCAGAGGAGGCTGTGAAGGCTAGGACTGTAATAGAGTTTAAAGAGAAGCTAGATAATTTCATGGAGGTTAGGTCCATAAAAGGCTATTAGCCAGGGGATAAAATGGTGTCTTTGGCCTCTGTCTGTCAGAGGCTGGAGAGAGATGGCAGGAGATAAATTGCTTGATCGTTGTCTTCGGTCCACCCTCTCTGGGGCACCTGGTGCTGGCCACTGTTGGCAGACAGGATACTGGGCTAGAAGGACCTTTGGTCTGACCCAGTACGGCCGTTCTTATGTTCTTATGTTCTTATGTTATGTAGGATGGAGTGCACAGGGGCCTTTTTTCGAAAAAACTTCCCCTGCGTCTAGACTGCTGCCGCGTTCTTTCAAAAGTAAATTGAAAGAACGTGGCAGTTTTTTCAGCTGTGGAAAACCTCATTTTATGAGGAAGAACGCCTTTTTTCAAAAATACTCTTTTGAAAAAAGGAACAAAAAACAGGACTATGTAGCACTTTAAAGACTAACAAGATGGTTTACTAGGTGATGAGCTTTCGTGGGCCAGACCCACTTCCTCAGATCAAATAGTGGAAGAAAATTGTCACAACCATATATACCAAAGGAGACAATTAAAAAGTGGGTCTGGCCCATGAAAGCTCATCACCTAATAAACCATCTTGTTAGTCTTTAAAGTGCTACATAGTCCTGTTTTTTGTTCCTGCTACACCAGACTAACACGGCTACATTTCTATCTCTTTTGAAAAAAGGCACTATGTAATGCAAACTGTGCTTTTTCGAAAGAGAGCATCCAGACTGCCTGGGTGCTCTCTTTCGAAAAAGTGGCTTGCTTTTTCGAAAGTACTGATTGTAGTCTAGATGCTCTTTTTCGAAAGAGGCTTGCAGATTAGACGTAGCAGTGTCTTGTGTTGAGCTAATTCTGTATCTGGATTAAAATTTCAGTCCCATTGATGTAACTTGCCCCCGCTATCAATTTAATAACTCACTTTCCTGAGGGGTTTAGAGTCAAGATTAATGTATTTCGGTCAATGCAGTTGTGACAGGTAGGGTCGCAGAGATCCCCTTCAGACTGTCACTTGATGGGCTGATCACACCCCTGATCCCGGAGATGAAGGGGGCAGGGATTCAGAGACCAAAGAGGTAATAGAGGTGCCACCAACCCTGTACAGTCCCATCTGGACAACAGCCAAACCAGCCATGGGTCAGAATTGTTTTACCTCAAACAGTTCATAGCTTGTGTGTGCCAGGCTCAGAAGCTCAGCAGCTTCACTCAGCACACAACACTGATTTCAAACCTGGGTTGAAACCTCAATTCAATATGGGCAGGAGACATTTCCTCATGGTGTTTGCCTCACTCACTTTCCAGTCCTCAAGCCCCAACTCCAGGGCTGTGTCTAGACTACATGCCTCTGTCGGCAGAGGCATATAGATTAGACAGATCAGCAGAGGGAAATGAAGCCGCGATTTAAATAATCGCGGCTTCATTTAAATTTAAATGGCTGCCCCGCTCTGCCGATCAGCTGTTTGTCGGCAGAGCGGGGCAGTCTAGACGTTCCCCTGTCGACAGAAAACCCTTTTGTCGTCCGCCCCGTTATGCCTCGTGGGATGAGGTTGACCGGGGCGGTCGACAAAAAGGTTTTCTGTCGACAGGGGACCGTCTAGACTGCCCCGCTCTGCCGACAAACAGCTGATCGGCAGAGCGGGGCAGCCATTTAAATTTAAATGAAGCCGCGATTATTTAAATCGCAGCTTCATTTCCCTCTGCTGATCTGTCTAATCTACATGCCTCTGCCGACAGAGGCATGTAGTCTAGACACAGCCCTGGAGTCAAGCAATTAAAAATGGAAGGGGAGAGCCTCTTTTCAATAAAGTAAATGGCTGGCCTTCGTGGAGGAAGAGAAAAGCCTGGAAACGGGAGCTTTGTGTGCCCCTAAACCTTGACATCTCCAAGGCAAATAACAAGAAAACCTCCCCAAGTTTAAGACTTTCGATTTTTAAGCTTAAAATCGCAATTTTGTTAAGGCCTGACTTGTGCGATCTAGGTGCTTAGGGCTGGCGGCCCCCGTCTCCCCAGCCCCATTCAGCCAGGCTGCCATCAAAGTGGCATGTAACCACGTTTGCTTAGGATTCTGCAGTCTGCCCCACAGTTGTTGTCGGACATAGGGGCACCCGTTTAATAGTACTGCGTAGGGCGTCATAAACCCTCAGGGCGGCCCTGCCTCTCCCTCTCCCCTGCTCCCAGCAATCACCCTATTTGAAATAGTATTTGAGGGTTGATTTGCTTTCCCAGGACCACTGTGTCCCTGTCATGCTGCATGCCTGTGTTAATGCTGGTGCATTCTGGGAAAATCTGAACCATGCCTTTACCGTGGCTGGCTTTTCCTTCAGCACGACCTCCTGTGCGGAGGAGACAGCAGTGGATCCGTGTTAGTGCCACTATCCTGGTTAGGAATTCTGTGCTAACCCCACATGCCATGACAGAACTGAAATGGCAAGGCCTTGAAACCTGCGCTTCTTGCACAAACGCCGTGTGATGCCTGCAACAAACGTGGCGGTGCCTAGACAGCTAGTGGGCTGTGACAGCTGCTGATCCTGCTGACTGTCTCTTTGTTACCTGGTACTTTCCCCAGCTATTTGTTGTATCCGCCTGATCTCACCTCCCTTGCGTAGGTTATAACTGTCTCATCAGGGCGGGGCCATCTCTTTGATCTATGTTTGTACAGCACCTAGCAACACAGCTTCCTGCTCACAACTGGGGCTTCTAGAGGTTATCCAATATGGCAGTAAAAACTCTGAGTCTGGCATGCAGTTAAAGCATTGGCTGTGGCTGGATTCCTTGTGCCTGCATTTAATCCTTGTTCTTCCCCCTGCGGATCCCTGTCTAGCCAGGAGCCTGAGCAGTTCTGCACAATTCAGCCTTTCCATCATCACCCGGGCGCGTTCACGCCCGGCATTCCTGGGGCTGGGGAACAGGGGACTCCCTCTGGGCCGTGCGTCAGAACTGTCTCTGAGGCTGTCCAGGGCTCTTGACAGAAACGCTTCCTCTGTAGGAGGCAGCAGTTCCTGCCAAGAGGCATTAACGTCCGTAATGTAAAACCGCTCTGAGCCTGTCTGGCCGCAGCGGGAGGGATGGAGTGCGATCAGATGTGGGCAGCCAGATGGTGCACGATGAGCTTGCTGCGCCTGCCGGCTGTGTGCAGCCGCTATTCTAAGGGATGCGCTCAAGAGCATTAAGCCGACTAGCCAGGACAGGGGACAAGAATGAGTTCTCTTTGAGCCCTCGGAAAAGTCCAGATTGGGACTAGGACTCACCTCTATGTTTGGGAATTCTCTGGGATTGCTTCATGCTGGGCTCTTATGGGGTCAACATCCCCTCATCTTGCCCAGGTTTCTTGGAAATAAGGCCACAAGAATATGGGGTCTCAAATCTACACTTAGCAGGAGGGATGTGGGGTTTTAATTGGGGCATTTCCCTTAAAGAACTTGTTCTAATTATGGGGGGAACTCTTTTTTTTCCAAAACACAATGTGAGGGGAGAAGGCAACAGCCAAATTCTGCCAGTTTCTCCGCTCCCTCCCCACCAATGTGGTGTCAGATTGATAACCACAGCCAGGCAGGGGAGGAAGGCATACTGTGCCAATAGCAAACAGCTGAGGCAGGCACAAGGCATTCTGGGATACCCCCCTGGGGAGCGAGCTGAAAAGGCAGGTGACTGAGGGGTGGAGCCATTCCCTGACCACACCCACGCCTTCCTGGATGGGGGCATGTCTGTGTGTCTCATTGCGAGTGGCACTAACATAGGGTATGTCTACACTTGCAGCCTAATTTGAACTAGGGCTGCAAATGTAGGCATTCGGAATTGCAAATCAAGCCCGGGATTTAAATATCCTGCGCTTGATTTGCATCTTCCTGGCCGAGTGCCATTTTTGAAATTTACAAGCCCAAAGTAACTGCCCACGTCTACACGTGGCAGTGAAACGGGCGTTCAAAATAAAGCTCTAGTTTGAAGTACTTGTTAAACCTCATTGCAGGAGGAATAACAGGTAGTTTGCCTACATTTGCAGTCCTAGTTCGAATTAGGCTGCAAGTATAGACATACCCATAATGAAGCCATGAGGCTTTCTCAGCCAAGAGGCTAGATGTGTGGGTAGAGGTGGGGGGACATGCTTGTTGGCTCTGGCTCTGTGGGTGTTTTGGGGGGTGCTGGCATCTGCTGAGCTAAATACATCAGCCTCTTCTGCTGGAGCTAAATGACCCAGCCACCCACAGAGGGACCAGGATGCTGCCCATAGTCAGCATGGGCTACACAGGCCGCACTGTATCCCAGCACTGGGGTCTTTCCATAGCCGCCCCATTAGTGTGAGACTGGACGGTCCATGCCCCCCGCAAGTGGCTCAGCAGCATCCATATAACTAACTATCCCATGAGCTCAGTGCTCCACAGGGGTCGTGTGGCTGGTCCGTCGAATGCCGAAGTGGCTAACCCAGGGTGGGTGCCAGGAGCAGAAAGGCCAAGGAAATAGCGACATTAATTTTCAGGGCAAAACAAAGTGATTTCTAAGGTTTAACTGGATCAGTGACTTAAGGAGCTTAGGTGGGGAGAGAAACTAGCACAAGCCAAGCTTAGCACAGTAACACAAGCGGAAAGGGGGCGGTGGGGATCAGACAGTCAGGCAGAAATAGGCCCCGTAAGTGGTAACCTGACACCTAGTTGAATACAGGCTGACCTGAGGCCTGTCCCGCCTACGCCCTCTTCCCCACTCAGAGACGGCAGCTCTGGCTGGCGGTGACACTTGTCGGGCCAGGAGAGGTGTTAGCATTGAAATGGTGAGTGGGTGTGAGGAACGGAAAAGGGGGAGACAGGGAAGGGGAGCAATGGAGCAGGGGCACTGGTGTTTGGCATTTGTTGTAGGGCCCTGAGGGCACCTGTATAAGCAGGCAGACAGTGATGGGGAAGGGAAAGAGGGAGCGAGAAGGAGAGGACCTTTGCGGGTCCCTTTCTCAGGGCAAAGTAAGAGAGCTCTTGACACAGTAGAATGGGTCTGCTCTTTTCCCAGCTTATTCCTGGCTGACCTCCCCCAGAGGGGGAACTACAATCTTCTGCACCCAGCAAAAGAAACCACCCCTGAGCAATGTTCCCTCTCATCTTTTCCATCTACATGTGGAATAATTTTCTACGTGCACCGAGGTATGTGCAGACGTGCACCACTAGTAGAAACAAAAACCTGCCTGTGGGCGCTCTGCTAATCAGTTGGATGGCATTTGAATCTCTCCTTAGTGGCTGCACAAGTGCCCAGCTTACGAGGAACAATGCCCCTGCGCCACAAATCCCTGGGACTCTGATGAGATGCTGCACTAGAAAAACATCCCCATTTGCAGAGGTTTGGGGCCACAGCCCTGCAGCCCCTGTTTGAATGGTGATGATTATTGTAAATACTCAGCACCTCTCTCTATTTTTAAGGAGTGCTATGAGCAAGACACAAGAAGTCATTTTCCTGCTCTACTCTGTGCTGATTAGGCCTTAATTGGAGTATTGTGTCCAGTTCTGGGCACCACATTTCAAGAAAGATGTGGAGAAATTGGAGAAGGTCCAGAGAAGAGCAACAAAAAATAGGAAGCCTAATCCAAACTACCTACTCCGTGTCGCGTGTAGCCGCGGGCACGGAGTCCGAACTAGCGGGGCTTTAAAAATGGCGGCGCCCGGCAAGATGCAAATGAAGCCCGGGAAATTCAAATCCCGGGCTTCATTTGCAACTTCGGTTGCCTACATTAACCACCCTAGTTCGAACTAGGGTGGTAGTGTAGTCATACCCCAAGTTAGAAATGTCATTCTTGATGTTTTTCTGTTTGTGACTATTTTCTTCCACTATTTGATCTGAGGAAGTGGGTCTGGCTCACGAAAGCTCATCATCTAATAAACCATCTTGTTAGTCTTTAAAGTGCTACATAATGGCATATTAGATTGCATTAAGAGGAGCATTGCCAGAAGATCCAGAGATGTCATAATTCCCCTTTATTCGGCTTTGGTGAGGCCACATCTGGAGTATTGTGTTCAATTCTGGGCCCCCCACTACAAAAAGGATGTGGACGCACTGGAGAGGGTCCAGGGGAGGGCAACCAAAATGATTAGGGGGCTGGAGCATATGACTTATGAGGAGAGGCTGAGGGACTTGGGTCTGTTTAGTCTGCAGAAGCGAAGAGTGAGGGGGGATTTGATAGCAGCCTTCAGCTTCCTGAAGGGAGCTTCCAAAGAGGATGGAGAGAGGCTATTCTCAGTAGTGACAGATGGCAGAACAAGGAGCAATGGTCTCAAGTTGTGGTGGGAGAGGTCCAGGTTGGATATTAGGAAAAACTATTTCCCTAGGAGGGTGGTGAAGTCCTGGAATGGGTTACCTAGGGAAGTAGTGGAGTCTCCATCCCTAGAGGTGTTTAAGTCTTGGCTTGACAAAGCCCTGGCCAGGTTGATTTAGTTGGAATTGGTCCTGCCTAGAGCAGGGGGTTGGACTTGATGACCTTCTGAGGACTCTTCCAGTTCTGTGATTCTACGTGGCCAGAATTCCTGGAGTCTCTTCCTGTGCTTTGGGAGCATTGGCCATCAGGAGTACTCCAGCAACACTCGGCCTTCTTGGCTCTACGCCCCAATCCCTGCATCCTCCCTGCTAGTGCTGCAGAGGGATGTGCAGGAAACTCAGTGGTTTCTAATCCCACGGTCCTTGGGGCGTTCTGACTCAGCAGCCCGCTGCTATTCGCCTGGGCCTGGCAGTTATGAAAGAATGAACGCACTAGTCATGGGGTGTGGTCCATGAGGGAGCTGTCATGTCCGCAGATCTCCCAGAACCAAAGCCCCGTGAAGTTAATGCATCTAAGCGAGCAAAACTCTCCCTTAGGGAAGTCAGATACACCGGGGATCGCCCACGGGAGGGGGCTATAGTTCATGTGGAGAATTGTTCGGGTGCCATACTGCTCCAGGAGGGCTTAATTGCTGGCAAGGGGAGGGGAGTGAGAATCAGAATGCTCCAAGCCATTGCTGCTCCCAGCAAATCCAGATCCAGTCTGCCTGGAAATTGAGGCTGGGCTGGGCTCATTCCCTGACTTCAGGGCAACCGCCAGGAGGGTGGGGCTGACAGAATCCCACGGGGGATCCCACGGTCACCCCCCCCCCATTACTCCAAGGGAGAGCTGGGCACGTTGCAGATGTGTGATTATTTCAGTGCTGCTTCCTTAAAGGCTTGTTCTAATCTGCAGGATGGAGCCTTAGGTTCCCTAGTTATTCATCAGACTTTCCCCCCTCGATAAGAGGAAGACGAGGGACTGGCGGCGAGAGAACAGCTGCTCTCTGCTGGGCACTTGAGCGGGTGAAGCAAAGGTGAGCCCCACCTTAGGACGGCTCCAGTGGCAGCAAGCGACTCTGTGGCAGGAGGCAGAAGGGACACTTGGTCCAAGCTCTGGAGTTCGGCACTCCATCCTGACTTCCCAGCATGCAAAGGGTTTTCAAACCCGTCTCCAAGTCAGGCCTAGTTTTAGCAAACACCAGGAAATACCGGTGGGGTTTGTCATCAGCAGCAGCAGGCGACACCACAGTACCAGAGACACAATGGCAAATTAGTCCTTCCGCTTGCCGGACTTCTGAGATGGGGGCAGAACTTGATGCCTGGAACCACTTTCTCATGCATGGGGGGAGGGACCTTTCTGTGCCGTATAGGGCCTTGTGCACTTGCTTTGGGACGACATGGTGGCCTTCCTCAGAAGCAGAGTTGCCCCCACTTGGTCCAGATGCAGGCCCTGGAGTAACTTACTGGAAGCCCTGCTCAGTTGTGTGAAATTTAGCAGACTGCAGTCACTGTGGCTTTCAAGCAGAGCAGCAGCCTGTGGTAAATATAGATCCCAGCAAGCGATGCTTATTTCCAGGCGGACAGATGGAGCATTCTGTAGCCCAACGTGGCTGCCTGCTCTCAGACACCAGTAGCCATCCACGGGATTGAACAAGGGGCCTTCATGGCAACTAAAGGGCAACTAAAATGATTAGGGGTTTGGAACGGGTCCCATATGAGGAGAGGTTAAAGCAATTGGGACTTTTCAGTTTAGAAAAGAGGAGACTGAGGGGGGATATGATAGAGGTATATAAAATCATGAGTGGTGTGGAGAGGGCCGATAAAGAAAAGTTATTTATTAGTTCCCTAAATAGAAGAACTAGAGGACACCAAATGAAATTAATGGGTAGCAGGTTTAAAACTAATAAAAGAAAGTTCTTCTTCACACAGCGTGTAGTCAACCTGTGGAACTCCTTGCCAGAGGAGGCTGTGAAGGCTAGGACTATAACAGAGTTTAAAGAGAAGCTAGATAATTTCATGGAGGTTAGGTTCATAAAAGGCTATTAGTCAGGGGATAAAATGGTGTCCTTGCCCTCTGTTTGTCAGAGGCTGGAGAGGGATGGCAGGAGACAAATCGCTTGATCATTGTCTTCGGTCCACCCTCTCTGGGGCACCTGGTGCTGGCCACTGTCGGCAGACAGGATACTGTGCTAGAAGGACCTTTGGTCTGACCCAGTACGGCCGTTCTTATGTTCTTCAGGACAAGCCTTACCCAGGGGCATGCTTGAGGGTAAACACGGGTAAATGGAATTGACCCTTTGGGGAATGAGGCAGGTGCACACTTCTCAGATAAGGAATAACACATTTGCTCACCCCTTCCCTCCAGTAAGAAGACCTGGCCGTACGACGACCTCCACCAAGGTGTGTGCTGTCTGCCGGCTGGTAATGCTCTGTAACAGATCAGGCATGGAAACTGTAGCCTGCAAACATCTGCACCGAGCCATCCTGGGCTACTTCCCATGTGGATTGACTGAAGACATTCAGCGACCGTTAGTAGCAAACAGTAATTCATTTTGGTTACACCTTGATGTACTTTCCTAGACTAAGCCCAATGTAACGTAAGGGCATCACTGCACACCCTTCGTGCCTACCTTGCCCCCGCCTGGCCTGGAACACCAAAGAGGTAATTTTAGCCATTTTCTTAAATCACTCTCCCACCACCCTCGCCATGTGAGCTACAGAAGCAAATGTGTTAGGTTACTTCTACGTGGTACTGCACGGGCCCTGGGTGGAGTGCACCTCTGGCCACACAGCGGAGTGAAACGCAAGCTGTGTCCATGCTGTGGTGTGTGGCTACACAAAGCAGGGAAAAGCAATGCCAGGATGGAGGGAGCAGGAAAGACTCTGGCAGCTGATGACTAGAGCCCTGCAAGTCCATGGAAATCCATTTTATATTTGCGGGGATCTGCATCTGCGGATGTGGCTGTGGATATCCAAGGCTCGTTTTTGTAATGCAGATACAAGTTTTTTATCCGTGCAGGGATCTACTGGTGGAGCCTTTCTCTGTTGCCTTCCCATCTGTGACTGGGTGTATCAGCCCTGCAGGGGAGCTGAAGGAGTCACCCCCCTCCCCCTCCGCCCAGCCTAGCTGGCTGAGAGGGCCCTGCCCCCCAGCCCTACTGGGCATGCTCCAACTGGAGACTGGCTATAAAACTTTCTGGAGCAGCACAGTCAGGACTGAGTGCTGGGGTGCGGAGGGAGCTCCAGGGGAGGAAGTGCAGGTGGACCATGGTGCAACAGCCGGGCTGAGAGCGGCTACCAGAGAAGCTGAGGGCTGAGAGTGAGCATACATACAGAGAAGGCATCTGCCAAGTACCAGAAGGAAGTCGCCCAGGGCGGGAATTGCTCCCCATGCACTCAGCTGATTCCCTGCTGAGCGAGCAATGGTCCACACCACTGCCAACAGGGCCCTGGGCTGGGACCTGGTGGACAGAAAGAGCCTGGGTCCCCCTATTCCCTCCTTAGATACCCCCAAATGGAGGGAGCTTTTCCTATGACGTATTGACTGAGGCTACTGGGCTGTAATACCCTTAGTACAGGGGGTGGATGTATTGACTGAGGCCACTGGGCTGTACTACCCTGAGGCTACGTCTACACTGCCTTTTCTTGCACAAGAAACTATGCAAATGAGGCAAAGCGATGAATATTGCTATGCCTCATTTGCATACTTAATGAGCCACCATTTTTGTGCAAGGGGCTGTTGCGCAAAAAGGAGCTGTCTACACAGCTCCTTTCTGTGCAAAACCCTCCTCTTGAAGAAGAGCTGTTCTGCTGCTTTTTTTCAGGAAGAACGGCTCTTGCTGTAGACTGCTCCTTCTTATGCAAAAGCCCATTGTGCAAAAATGGCGGCTCATGAGGTACGCAAATGCGGTTTGGCGATATTCATTGCCGCGCCTCATTTGCATAACTTCTTGCGCAAAAATGCGCAATGTAGATGTAGCCTTGGTGTGTGGGTTACACAGGCACACCGTTAGTTGCAAATAGCAGGGCCCTCCACTTGAGGGAGACATGGAAACAGACTGTAACAGGCTGCTAGAGTTGCATTCGGGAGCCTATATTCTATAGGTGGCACCTGTGTATTAGAACTGGGATCGGCTGTAGGACCAAAATCATGAATGCCGAGCTACACTTGACCCACAGCCATGGTTGGGCCACAATTGGTCCAAGGCATCAGGTATTGGATATTGCTGGATTAGATGGACCAGTGGTCCAAATGGGGACTGCAAACTCTCTGTTTCTAACATCTATTGCAGGGGAGAGGAACTTCCGGCCAGGGGGCTGGATGTGACCCCTGGCTTGCCTGGATCCGGTCTCCAAGGCTCAGGGCTTCCCTCAGCATTGGGGAGCCTGTGCTGGCACTCCAGCCCCTGCTGCTGCATCGCAAGGCTGGAGCACACAAAATCTACTAGCCTGGACCCTCCTAGGCTGTGCTGTGTGAGAGGAATGTGGGGAGGGTCGTTCTGCTTCTCAGTTGGGGGCCACGTCAGTGAGGGTTTAGTTTTTTGGTTTTGCTTCTTACTTGCGTGTGGCTTCGGACTGATTTTTCTATGGGTCAGTGGCCCCTGACCCAAAAAAGGTTCCCCCACATGGTGTCTTCTTGGATTTCCTGTGCTTGGTGGCATAGTAGTTTTTTTGTTGTTATTTATTGAATACTGATATCGTGGCAGGGCCGAGCTGCCTCCACTACATTAGGACCCCACTTCACAAGATGCTGAATGTACAGGCAGCCTAAATAAACCGATGTGTCGTTGGTTCACATGGCGTTGGAAGCTGGGAAAAATCGCCTTTCTGGCTGTAGTTGCAGGGCCAGTAGGAGGAAAGATTCTTCCGTCTCTTCAGAGCGGCTGTCTCTCAGTCTTACAGCTGAGGTTGACACATGGCCCTGGATGGAGCACCCTGTAATATACAATAGGGATGTTACATTTAGATTAATTAACTAATCTAATAGTCAGTGAGATTAGGTGCCTCAGGAAGCATAGGGCCGGTGCTGGTCCAGTGCTCCCTGCGGTGCCTCAGCCTTTGAAATGTACAAGAGCCCCACTGGGGCTCTTGCACATTTCAAAAGCAGAATCACAGCAGAAGTGGTGCAAGCAGAGACTGCTTCAGTCCCCGCTCGTGCCGTTTCCCGCTGTGCCTCTACCTCTCCAGCCCGCCGCAGAGATGGTGCTGGGGGGAACCGGCTTTTAATCCGGCTCCTGCTCTCCCCCCTTGCTGCCTCTCTGATAGAGGCAGCAAGGGGGAGGAAGCGACTAGTTGCATTACTAGTCACTAGCATAAGCTTATCAGATAGTCGACTAGTTGCTTACATCCCTAATGTACAAACTGTGGAGGCCTTGGCGGCACCTGGCAATGCTGAGACCGAAGTCCTGTTCCAAAAGTTAGTCCAAACTGGATTCCTCTCGAGCTGATTTCTATGCCAGCTGTCTAAGAAGAGTTCATGCTCTGCAGATGTCCAAAGGTTGGACTTGGTAGAGTTTTTTATTTGGGGGGGGGAAGGCGTTGTCTGCTTTGACACAACACACTTGAGCATGAGTTTCCCTTAGCAAAGACACAGAGGGTTGAATAGTCAAGTGGTATTTAACAAAGGGAGTTTTTCCATCAAGTCCCTCACTGAAAGGAGGAAACGCAACGCAAACAGATGGGCTCGGATTTTATGGCCGCTCCAGGGAGCCGAGAATAACAGCCCTGAAATCAGTGCCGAGGCGGTGGAAAAGCACAAGAAAAACACCTTTGGATCCATCTGGACGCGGAAAGGGGGAAATATGGCTTGACACACAGAATAAGCACAACTGTGACATGCCTTCCTCATGACAGGCCAGTCACATGACGGCTCCTGTGTTATTACATTAAGCACCTCGCTCGCTGGGGCAGAGAAGCGCATAATGAATGTATCATTAGTGTTACTAATAGCATGTATTAAGCTCATGGAGCATGTCTAATTCACCCCTCTGATTAGGTGTTTCCCAAGTATCTTTCGCTCCGACTTGGCTCTTTGGCTCAGATCCCCAGGTCCGGCAGCTTACTGGGGTGTACGCCAAATCCGACTCCCACCTGTGCAGAAAACCACGCCTCTTCTCCAGAGATTTGTTTATTGACCAAGCAATTCAGTGTCAACGCAAACCACCTCAGAGCCCGCAGGCTGCCCTTATTTCATGCCTCTATCATTACTCCCTACTGGTTACCTTCCCTACCAGACTTTCCAGCTGGCTGGTCCTAGGATCTTCACCTGATCTCACCTCTGCAGGTGCTCGCATAAAGCCAACAGGCAGAATCGAACCTAGGACCTCTGGAACTTCGTGCATGAGCTAAAAACCAGCTAGTTTTCGGCTAAGGCTGTAGCACAGACTTATTCTCGCTGAGTTATCTTGATGCCACTAGACGGGACCGTGGCCCACACCCAGCATATGTGTGAGTTACCCCAGGCTCCTTTGTCCTGGAAGGCCTGCCTCCAAGCTGTCCCTGTCTTGCCCACCTGACTCAGCCCATTTGCAGGGCAGTGGGTTGCATGTTCTCCAACACCAGAGCCCTGTTCCCCCAGCTCTTGCTGACGTCCAGTTCTTCCCATCTTTGTGAAGCGTCTGGGTGCAAACGGAGCCTGCTGGCTGCCCGTTCCTCCCCGCACTGATTGCTGGGCAATGTCCAGCAAATAAAGGGTCTCTGAGTTAGACGTGCCGCTCACGTTGGCTCTGCAAGCGTGAGGCGTCCCATGGGCGCGATGTCCTTCTTGCACAGTTGAATGCTCTCTGCATTTGGCTTCGGCCCAAGCCCCGAGAGGTGTTGCACAACTGTCCATAAAAGCCCTTCCTGCTGCATCCGGTCTTCTGAGAGCCATCCCCGAGGCTTGGGAAACAACCCGGGCCCCCCCACCACACATATGTTGGGGTCATAAATAACAGCGCCGTAAATCAAGCTGTTTCCTGCAGAACAGGCCTGGCAGCCCCAGCATAGAAACAGGAAAGAGGGCCTTGCGGCCAGCTCTTTTCTGTTCCCGCAAGCCCTGGGAGCAATCCTCGGGTGAAGGGAGGGGGGATGAGGTAGACGGATATTAGTCCAACACCGCTCCAATAACTGAGTTCCTGGTAAGTCTACAACTTCTGGAGAATTGTGACCAATCCGCCACCTCCCTCCATCATGATCTCCTGAGGATAGACATGAATGCCAGAATGGAGAGCAGAGAGCAGGGGAAGAACTGTGTTGACTAGTGGGTAGTGGTGTATGGAGGTCTGGATTTTGTTCCTGGCTCTTTCTCTGAACTGCTGTGATGTTGGGCGAGTCACTTCTTTGCTCAGTGCCTCAGTTTCCCCTCCTGTCCTGACTTTTGTCTGCCAGAGTCAGCTCTGTGGGGTCTGCACAGCGCCTCGCACAGCGGTGACCTGATCTCGGTTGGGAGAAGTCTAAGCTCAATAAGGACAATCAGGCTATCTAATCTCTAGGCAGCGGTGTGTGGCAGGGGTCAAGAGTCACTTTCTTCCTGCGCTGCACAAGGAACTCCTAACAGACTAGGAAAAAAGATTCGCGCTTCACCCTGTTCAGTCTGCCTCTGCAAAGCCTTCTCCAGCAGCCCCCTACCCCATGCTCCTACTTGGCTTCCTGCTCCAGGTTAAAGAAACTGCTTTGGTAATCCTGCAAGTGGGGAGGTTGCCATGGGTTGTGGGTAACTGTAGGGCTGGGGGAGACAAGCCTAACCCTAACCCCACCCCTGCACCACAGGGCAAGCCATCAACTCCCCCCCATGTCTCCCACAGGAGCCTCCCGGGCTCCAGAGCACCATGAGGAAGGCAACTGGCATGTAGCCCAAGCCTCTCTGGTCCTGGAGCATGGGGAAGGCGGGTAGCACCTAGCCCAGGGGGAGCCACGCTCCACCCGCAGAAGGCTTGCTGCTTCTGCCCAGAGCTCTGAAGCTGTAGATGTTCTGGGGGTGGAGTGTGGGTGGGGCTATGCCTAGCTATCTGGGAAGGCATTGCCTTCCCCCACCTAGTATACCTGCCCCCCATGGAGCTAGCCAGACCGTCCTCTCTGTATTACACCCCTCTCCATCAGCTTCATTGCCATGTTTGTCTGCAGCATTTCCCAAGGATGGAGCCTTCCCCCCTTCCCACTAGTAGTCTCCAGATCATGTACTGTCTGCGCCAGGGGCTGTTTTCCCACATCCCTGGTCATACTGTGTCGTACAGGGACTCCGGCTGTGACTCACCTGGGCCAAGCAGGGGCCGGGAGGTTTCTCCTACCCTTCGCTCCAGTGCTGAGAACCTTTTGCCTCAATCTCAAGTGCTGCTCTAGGCAAGCCCCATGCTGGCAGTGTGGGGGGTGAGCCCTTGGACTGCCTCTGACATCATACAGGAAGGGAGAGGGAGAGTCACGGCCCGGAGCTAGTCCTACGATGATATGAGGAGGATCGTGGTGTGGGGCTCTCGGAGAAGCACTTTGGAAGGCAGGGTGTCTGGCGTGCGGGGTGGGGGTAGAAGGGGTCCTGAGAGCCCCAAGGCCCTGTTCCTCTTGTGTGCAGAAAGGCCTGGTCGGTAGAAAGATAGCTGGGACAGCAGCCCTGGCTATGGCTGTCGAACCCTGGCCGGGGGCGTGGGACCGCAGAGGTGCTTGCTCACGCCAACCCTGGAATGGAGCCTGCCCAGTGTCTCCTTCCTCTTAAAGAGCAGACAGATAAAAGCGAAGAGTCTGTCTCCTTCCACTCTCCTGCTTTCATCCCTCCTCCCCTCGCCCCATTTCTGTTCCCTCTTGGACTCACCTTTCTGTGTCCCTTTCCCGTGTCCCCTGGGAAGAGTTGACTCTTCTGAGGGAACCCAACAGTACCACCTGGTGGGCAGCTCCTGTCCCGCAGCCTGCGCTTCGGCCAGTCCCCGGCTAGGACAAGGTGCTCTCACCCCTCGGCTTGATTGACAGCTCCTGAACCGGGCCAGCCGTCCCAAGGAGGCACCGAAAAGACACCACCCACTCCAGCCTTTGGAGACCATGACGCCTGCTTCTGAGCGGGCCGCCCTCCTGCCCTATGGAAACGAATAAGGTTCAAAAGCCCGGGTGAAGCTGGGGCGACCCCAGGTTGG
The DNA here is from genome assembly GCF_052426305.1 of Pelodiscus sinensis. NCBI lineage: Eukaryota > Metazoa > Chordata > Testudines > Trionychidae > Pelodiscus > Pelodiscus sinensis. Next base: position 12,717,176 of record NC_143077.1, on the reverse strand, counting down.
GCCCTGGAGGGAAGAGGGTCTGCATCTCTCCCACTCTGGGTGCACCCTTGACTGGGATCATCGGGATATAGTGTAACTCCCACACCTAACCTAGTGTGGTTCACTGTCCCATGTTGTGGCACTTAGACCACTTACAGCGAGAGATAAGAACAAGGGAGCTCTACAGCCTAAGCTGAGAACCAGCTGGCTTTATAGCTCAAGCTATAGGGCAGGGGTGGGGCCTTAAGGCCCTAGAGCTGGATCCAGCCCCTGGGGAGCAAGCCTCCCTCACGGCATTGGGGAGCTGTGCTGGTGCTCCAGCCCTCAATGCCCCCCATGGGGCCAGAGCACACAATCAGCTAGCCTAAGCCCCCCTAGGTTCTGGTGGGTGTGGGGAGGAATGTTTTTCTCTTCAATCGGGGGGCTACATCAGTGAAAGTTTGTCTGGTTTTTTTGCTTCTCCCGTGTGTCCGGCCCCTGCCTGATTTTTTGTGTGTGTGGATCAATGGCCCCCAACCCAAAAAAGGTTCCCCATCCCTGCTATAGAGGCTCCTATACTTAGCTCCAGAGGTCCCAGGTTCAAATCTGCCTGGTGGCAGTTACAATAGCTCACTAATCCCAGCCTCTGCCTCAGAGATTGGTGCACCTCAGTCCTTCCTGTTCTCTGTGTGTGGCTTGCAATAGGGCAGAAACACTTTGTTCTAATTCTGGAGGGGTGGGGAGAGGATGGTTAGTGGCCTGTGATATACAGGTGGCCAGCCTGGATCATCAGCTGGTCCCTTCTGGCTGTAAGCTGTCGCTGACAGGGTGGGGGTGGGGACTGGGGATTGTTCTCTGCTCAGAAACCTCGCGAGCCGTTTTTTCTGGAGCTGTAGTGTCACAGGCTCACCACAGCCAGAGCCAAGGTCCAGTCAGAGCGAAGCAGCAGCCGGGGGCCCCTCAAGGCTGGGGGGCTCAGGCGCAGACAGGGAGCCTCTCAGGCCTAGTTCTATCTTAGGCCTGCCCCAAAGTGACCGTGTGATACTCAGCTGGCAACTGTGATTGGGTCTCAATCCAATTTTGCTTGGAGGGGGGGGAAGGGAAAGGGCATCTAGGGTCACAGACACCCGCCCCGCCAGGCTACAGTGGTGGCAGCCGTGACCCAGATGCCAAGGAGCAAACAGGCCATGCAAACCAGGCGCTCCTAGATCCAGGGCCTGGCTGGCATGGTGGGAAGGTTGGGGGAAGGGAGCGTTCCGGAGCTGTGATTCAGGCAGCCACTTCATAGAATCATAGAGCTGGAAGAAACCTCAGGAGGTCATCAAGTCCAGCCCCCTGCCCAAGGCAGGACCAATCCCAACTAAATCAACCCGGCCAGGGCTTTGTCAAGCCGAAACTTAAAAACCTCGAGGGATGGAGATTCCACCCCCTCCCTAGGGAACCCAGCCCAGTGCTTCTCCACCCTCCTAGTGAAATAGTTTTTTCGAATATCCAACCTAGACCTCCCCCACTGTAACTTGAGACCTTTGCTCTTTCTTCTGCCATCTGTTACTACTGAGAACAGCCTGTCTCCATCCTCTTTGGAACCTCCCTTCAGGAAGTTGAAGGCTGCTATCAAATCCCCCCTCATGCTTCTCTTCTGCAGACTAAACAAACCCAAATCCCTCAGTCTCTCCTCATATGTCATGCGCTCCAGCCCCCTAATCATTTTGGTCGCCCTCCGCTGGACCCTCTCCAATGCGTCCACATCCTTTCTATAGTGGGGGCCCCCCAGAACTGGACACAATACTCCAGGGCTGTGTCCAGACTCCATGCCTCCGTCGACGGAGGCATGTAGATTAGCGAGATCGGAAGAGGGAAATGAAGCCGCGATTAAAATAATCGCGGCTTCATTTAAATTTAAATGGCTGCCCCGATCTGCCGATCAGCTGTTTGTCGGCAGATCGGGAGAGTCTGGACGCGATGCCCCGACAAAGAAGCCTTTCTTCATCGACACAGGTAAGCCTCGTGAAACCAGGTTTACCTGTGTCGATGAAGAAAGGCTTCTTTGTCGGGGCATCGCGTCCAGACTCTCCCGATCTGCCGACAAACAGCTGATCGGCAGATCGGGGCAGCCATTTAAATTTAAATGAAGCCGCGATTATTTTAATCGCGGCTTCATTTCCCTCTTCCGATCTGGCTAATCTACATGCCTCCGTCGACGGAGGCATGGAGTCTGGACACAGCCCAGATGTGGCCTCACCAGAGCCGAATAAAGGGGAATAATCACTTCTCTGGATCTGCTGGCAATGCTCCTCCTAATGCAACCTAATATGCCATTAGCCTTCCTGGCTACAAGGGCGCCCTGTTGACTCATATCCAGCTTCTCATCCACTGTAATCCCCATTAAATCTTCCTGTCACTATGCCTCAGTTTTCCCATCTATAAAAATGGGAGCAGTGTGTCATCACTCCCATGGCACAGGGGCCAGGCCCTGCACCAGAGGAGCAGGGCCCCGGGAAGGAACAGGTATGAAATGCAGTGAAAATCCCTGCAGGGGATCGCTAGGGCAGGCACAGTGACTCAACTGCTCTTATTGGAGACGGCTTATTTTCACCCTGGTCATCTACTCAGCTCTGTGGCCCCACATGGCTCCCTCCCTTCCCAGGGAGGCTGGGGTCCCCTTGCCGGTGGATACTCACAATCCAGCCTCACAGCTGCCTCTCCCCAGGCTGCTGCCGGAGCACTCTGAGCCAGGGAAGGTGCTGCTGAAGGGACCCAGGTGCCTCCATCTGTCCCTGTCCCTCAGAGAGGCTGGGTAGGAGGCCAGCGGCGTGCACAGCTGCTGCGTGCTGGGGGCTTGTATGGCCTCAACCTCTGGGAACTGCAGGGAGACGGCGTGTAAGCCGGGCAGCGGCTTTGGATTCCGGCTGACGGGAGCTGGGGCGTGCACAGCGACAACAATGGACAAAGCGTTCTGTTCCCTGCGTGGGAGACCCCAGCGCTTTCCCCCTCCCCCACTCACCGCGGCCCTGAGGAGAAGGCAGCAGCTTGCACAATGGCTCAACACATCTCCCTGGTCTCTGGAGGGTGTGGTCTCCAGCCCGTGCCTAGCAGCCAGGAGTGAAGGTGCTAGGATGAATCGGGGGGGGGGGGGGGGGGGAGGGAGGATCACCAGTCTAGGGACACCCTCCATTTGCTTCCTCAGGCCCTAGTTCTCCCCAGCCTCCACCCCTCTCCACTTCTTTCACTTCCCATCTTCTATGGGCCTCCCTGCCCCTCTCGGGCATCAGACTCTCCCGCGACCGACTCTTTGGCTGGCACGGAAGGTGCCTGCTAAATCTGGCAGAGTTTTTCCAGCAGAGCTGGGAACAACCTGTTTGAGGAGACCTGGCGAGCGGCACGGTCTGCCCTGCCCCAGGCACAGTCTGTGTTGCTGTAAAACAATAACCAGCTCCGGCAGAAACGGCACTTGGCACAATCCTTCTGAAGGAAAAGGTCCGTGCTCCTCTTGGAGTGGCTTGGTACCGTGTCCAAGCACCTCAGCCATTCATGCATTAAATCCGCCCTCCATCCCTCCCCCCACCGCTCTGCTGATGGAGTGGATGAGGGGTGGGGAAACTTTTTTGCATGGGGGGGGCTGCTGACCCACAAAACATGAGTCTGGGGTACACACCAGAACCTGAGGGGAGCCTGGGCTAGTTGATTTTGTGAGCCCCACAGGCATTGGGGTGGGGCCAAGAATGAGGGGTTCAGTGTACAGGAGGGGACTGCTGGGAAGTGGGCTGGTGGTGAGAGGTCTGAGCCAGATGGGGATGCAGGAGCAAAGTGTAGGGGGGTGTGGTCTGGGTGGGAGGTAGGGTGCAGGAGTGGGCCGGGTATTGAGGGGTTTGGGAGAGTGGGAGGGTGCAGGAGCAAAGTGGGGGTGGGGTGGGGGTCCAGGTGGGAGGAGGCTGCAGGAGCAGACTGAACATTGAGGGGTCTGGAAGGGTGTAGGAGTGGGTTAGGGGCTGCCGGATCTGGGCGACACTGGTGTGGGTCCCAATGCTGGGGGGGAGATCCCCAACTCTTGGGGGACCAGATCCAGAAAGCCAGGGGCTGGATCTGGCCCCCGGGCCTTAGGTTCCCCACCCCTGCAGTAGGTGAAGAATCAATGCTTCTCAAGCAGGGGTATTCATACTTCTAGCAGTACACAGAGCTTTTTCAGGGGCTGCATTGACTGCTCTAGACATTTGCCTAGTTCTACAACAGGCTACATGAAAGCACTGGCGAAGTCGGTACAAACTAACATTTCATACAATGGCTTGTTTATGCTGCTCTGTATGCTATACAGTCCCTGCCCTCATCAAGCGCTGAGTGAGCTAGACAGAGAACATACTATTACCTCTACTGCCCAGATGGGCAAACTGCTGCACACGGACACGTAAGTACAATATTTATATTCCAGTTGATTTATTTTATGATTATGCAGTGAAAAACGAGCAAGTCGGCAGTTGTTCGGTCCTAGTGTGCTGGGGCACTTTTGTAATTTTGTCTGATTTTTGTAAGCAAGTCAAGAATGGCCAGCTGGGTCAGACCAAAGGTCCATCTAGCCCTGCGTCCTGTCTTCCAACAGGGGCCAATGCCAATTCCCCCATTGAATCCCACCCCTGTTGCCCATTCCCAGCTTCTGACAAACAGAAGGTAGAGACTCCATTCCTGCCCACCCTGGCTAATAGCCATTGATGGACCAAGCTCCATGAATTTATCTAGCTCTTTTTTGAACCCTGTTAAAGTCAATGTCATCTTTAAGGGAGGTGAAACTTTGGGGGAGGTGGTGTTACCAAGACAAATCAGCTTCCTAAAGGGTACAGTTGTCTGGAAAGTTTGAAAGCCACTGGATTAAGTGGCTTGCCTCAAGAAGCACAGGAAGTCTGAGCCAGAAATCACACCCATACCTCCTGCTGGCCGGTCTAAGGCCAGACTCTCTAAGCCATGGATCCTGCCCAAAGTGGCTAAACCCAAGAACAATCACTTTTAAAAAAAGTGTCTTATGTAGCCCTGCAAGAACAGTGAGAATTAATTCACAATGTTGCTAATAAGAGGCCAAATAGGATAACAAATGCAGCTTCTGCGCATTAAACCGCTGGATATCTGTGCTTCAAAGTGGTATGTTCTGGCTTTGGTCAGCGAGTTAGTTTAATAGCACAGCTTAATTGTTTGTGCGGTGAAACAGAAGAAACTATAAGATCCATGGAGCACATAACCCCATTTTAATTTGTCTGGATATAAGGAAAAAATTGTACCCCACAAATGAAGGAGCCAGAGAGTCTCACCATGTCTAGTAGGAATGTTGCCTGTTCTATGAGGATGGAACCCAGGCACTGCGGTGATGGGCAGCAGCATAAAACCCGAATATTACAGTACCATTTACAGGCTCCAGTCACAATCAGGGTCCCATTGTGCTAGGTGTCTTACATACACATAGCAAGAGCCAGTCGCTGCTTTGATAAAGAGAAGAATGAGACAGAACTTATCGCTAATGCACGGATGGGCAAACTCCATCAAGTGACTTGCCAAAAGGCATGCAGCAAATCGGTAGCAAAGCCAATACATAAACCTAGATCTCCTGAGTTCCACTCTAGTGCTTTAACCACTAGCCCCTTCTCAAGATCCAGGACTTCAAAGGAAATGCTCCAGAATGTCTCTGGATCATTAATGCAGGTGTTTTCAAACTACAAGTCATGACCCAGGACGGGGGGGTGGCATGTCGGGTGCTGGGTCTCCTTGCTGCAGGGAGATCAGGTGACCAGCGGGGTCTGGGGAACAGGTGACCAGTGAGGCATGTCCTGGCACTGCAGACTGTGCTGTGCCCCAGAAGCAGCTGGCAGCAGGCCTGGCTCCTAGGTGGGGGATGGGGGAGAGCGCACAAGGCTCCATGCACTGCCCCTGCCCTGAGCACTAGCTCCGCACTCCCATTGGCTGGGAATCTGCTGCGGGCTGCTTCTGGGGTGCAGCCTGGTCTGCGGTGCCAGGAGAGGCAGGAAGCTGCCTTAGCCCCCCCGCTGCACCACTGACCAGGAGCTGCTCAAGGGAAGCCCTTCCTGCCCCAGCCCTGACCCGCCCCCGAAGTGAGAGCCCCCTCCTACACCCCAAGGCTCTCCTCCTCAGCCCTACCGCGAAGCTCCGGTCGAATTATTTTGGGTCACGGGCATCAATGATTTTCTTCAACTGGGTCATGAGAAAAAAAAAAGTCTGAAAATGAACCTCCCCCACCCATCTCTCGCACGTTTGCCTCGGGTCTAAGTCCCTGCTCCTAAGCCTTGCATGTACGTGTGCTTCTGTTCTCCTGCAAAAGCTGTGTCCTTGGACTGTATTGCTGTATTACTCACCGTCTGTCATTTCATTACTGCCAAAATTTCTGTGCAGCAGCTTGGTCATTAATGGGAGATCTTACACTGCCCTCTTGTGTTACCAGTAGACAGGAATGTGGTTTCAGACTCTAAGGAAGTGCAGATTCATTTGCTTTGCAAAGCAGTTCCTCTTTTCTAGCATCCCCTGCTGCCTGCTCTCTGTGGCCTTGGCAGTTAATCTGCAGTATGAGACCCTGTGTGTTTTGCAACCAACATAGTTTCTGGCGTTGCATTGTTTTCACACTCACATCCCAGTCATTAATGGTGGGAGTCTTTGCCCAAATCTTTCTGACCTAGCACTGTCAGCTTTAAGAATTTAGCAATCCTCACCTGCCTCTCCACTATACGGTCCATCCTCATCCAACACGGCTACATCTCCCACCTCCCCTTCCCCCATCAGGCCTCCCCGCCAGGCTTTGTCCTGCTTCCCCAGCAAAAGGTGCCACTTGGTCACATGCGCCTCCTGGCCTCACATTTCAAAAGGCATCAACCATTTTGTATGTGGGGGAAGCTATCGCACTGAAATTCCCATCAGCTAGGTATTGGTGCAGTGCCCAGGGAAACTGAGGCACACACACACAGGGGTTTACTACAGCACCGTAGAACTCACGTGCAACTTAAGGCAAATACAATCCCTGCTTCGTCAGAGATGAACCTTCTGCTCTTCTGTCAATTTAATGAGGGCTCCCGCAGCAATGCAAATAATAAAACCCAAATCCTCTGTTCACTCCCCCCCGCACTTCTAACACCCTTCCAAGTCTTATCGGAGCCTTACAAGCCCAAAGACTCTGGCTCCTTGTCCTGAGACAGGGATCTGGGGCTGCTTGGTGTTCCACCCTGGGCACGATGCCAGCACTCCGTCGCTGACGTGTTTCATGAGATCTACACTGAACCGCAGCACAAAGGAGAAAATCTGGGCTTAGGCATTAACATCCCACATTAATTTTTCTAGAACGACTGTAACGAGATAAGCCTGTGATGGCACCAACAAGCGCCAGCACTACTTAGGGAACATGATTGCTGGCCCCTGGCAAGTGGACAGGACCGTAGGTATTACATAAGCCTCGTGTTCTCCAGGAAGGGCACTCACTCACCTGCTCTCTCCAATGGGCTCTCCCGTGCTGGAAGGGGCTTGACATTTCAGTCTCATCTGGGCGCTCTCCTCTTGCATCGCGCTCATTGTCAGTTGGGCACGTCTACATGGCAGGCTTCTTGGGCAAGAGTGCTTGTGCAAAAGGTCTTCCACAAGAGCGCGTCTACACTGCCGTGTGCTTTTGCGCAAGAGTGTCCATGGCAATGTGGATGCTCTCTTGCACAAGAAAGCTCTGATGGCCATTTTAGTCATAGGGCTTTCTTGCGCAAGAAATTCATATTGCCTGACTACACTGCCTTCTTGTGGAAGAGCTCTTGCGCAAGAGGGCTTAATCCTCGTGGGGAGAGGAATAACTCTTCCGGAAGAAGCCCTGTTTTCTGACGCTGTACTGTAAATTTACTTGTGCAAGAATGTGCGTGCAGTGTAAACGCTCTGCAAGTTTTTGCGCAAGAACAGCTGTACTTGTGCAAAAAGCCTGCAATGTAGACGTAGCCTTGGTGTTCTGGCTCTCCCTTGCAATCCCGGTCGAGGATTGGGGCCCTAGCATGAGCGGGGTTGTACGGAGAAAGAAAAAGACAGCACAATGTTACGATACAATCTGAGGTATCCGTGCTGTAGGTTCCACGAACAGTAGCAAGAGAGTTTTGATATGGACCGTCCATGGGTTTCAGCCCTGGAGTGGGTGTGGGAATTAACAGGCAGTGAGAGAACAAGTGTCCTGTTGGAGAAGCCAGGGATCAGAGGCGTGGCTAGAGTGGAGTGAAATGGCAGGTTGTAACGAAGCCTGAGACATCATGAAGGAATTAGCAACCAGTCCTAGGTGGGCCATAGAGTGCAGGTAAAAGGAAATATGATCACATGGCTACGGCAGTGGGTGGAGACTCAGGAGATCTGACTCCTAGTCTTGGCCTTGCCATCAACTTCCTGTGTGCCACTGGCCAAATCACTGATGTGAAAAGCAGCCAGGGCATGGGGGGCCTTTGATCTTGGGTGTTCACCGAGGCCTGACTTCCAGAAAGGGTGAGTAGCTCCAGCTGCCATCCGTGAGAGCTTCTGATGTTCAGTGCCTCTGGAAACCAGGCGCTAGGTGCATCTCACATCAGTGGTCCCTTCTAGCTCTTTCACCTTCGTTTCTCTGCACCACTACCAGCAGAAAGGGGGCGAATGACGCTTTGCTGCTCCCGCTAGTGGGGATTCACCGTCCACGGCAGGGGGGCACGTGGTTGTCACTCCCCACCTTCCCTCACATTCTCCACCTGGACTGCAGATTTGCCTGTGGGATGGTTTAATGTGACGTGTTATTTCATTGGCTGCGGTGTGTCTGTAGCTGAACGTGTCCTAGGAACCTAGGGTTAGAACAAGTGACTGGGTAATCATGGCACTTGGGTTCTATTTTTAGTTCTTCCACTACCTTCTCCTGCCGTCATTGTCCTTCCTGAGTTTGTCCATGAAATGGGAATAAAATAATAGAATCCTAGAACACTAGAACTGGAAGAGACCTCGAGGGGTCATCGAGTCCAGTCCCCTGCCCTCATGGCAGGACCCCATACCTGACAGATGTCTGTCTAACCTGCTCTTAAATATCTCCAGAGATGGAGATGGAGATTCCACAGTCTCCCTAAGCAATTTATTCCGGTGTTTAACTACCCTGACAGGTAGGAACTTTTTCCTAATGTCCAACCTAAACCTCCCTTGCTGCAGTTTAAGCCCATTGCTTCTTGTCCTATCCTCAGAGGCCAAGGAGAACAATTTTTCTCTCTCCTTCTTGTGACACCCTTTTAGTTACCAGAAAAACGCTATCATGTCTCCTCTCAGTCTTCTCCTTTCCAAACTAAACAAGCCTAATTCTTTCAGTCTTCCTTTGTAGGTTATGTTCTCTAGACCTTTAATTATTCTTGTTGCTCTTCTCTGAACCTTCTCCAATTTCTCCTCACCTTTCTTGAAATGTGGTGCCCAGAACTGGACACAAGACTCCAATTGAGGCCTAATCAGCACACAGTAGAGCGGAGGATGGCTTCTCATATCTTGCTCACAACACTCCTGTTAATGCATCCCAGAATCATGTTGGCTTTTTTTGCAACAGTGTCACACTGTTGACTCATGTTTATTGTCAAAGTCAGACACACAGGACTCACAGATTTGTCAGACCGCTCTGTTTATTAGCAAAGCCGCTCTGCTAATACACCCAGAAAATGTGAGTACCATACAAAGCTCAAACCCCTTTGATTTATACACTCAAAAGAAAGCCAACTTAACAAGATTAAAAGGTGGCAAAACTTCACATGATTAGTATGAGACTAGTCAAGTATCTTCATTTCCACATCAAGCACACAGCAATCTCCTGTCCATATCGCCCTGGTTACCTCAATTACTTTCTGCCTAACACCTAATGTTCCTTTTCCTGTTATCCCAGGCACACCTGGCTTCATTCTGATCTGCATACCTACAAACATAATCTTCTCTTACAATATAATTCTTTCTACTTTCACATTAGCTTGTGGTCCACTATGACCTCTAGATCTCTTTCTGCAGTGCTCCTTCCTAGACAGTTGCTTCCCATTCTGTGTGTGTGAAACAGATTGTTCCTTCCTAAGTGGAGCACTTTGCAAAATACAATATAACCTCCTACCAACGGGGCATTGGGAGGTTTAATCAATTAACATTTGAGGCTGCTTGGTAAAAGATGCTGGAGACAAGCAATTATGAGATTGTAATTGTGCTGTGACCAACGTGTGAAGAAAAGAATCTTTACAACCAAGGCGCTAGCATTATTTCAATCTGAGTCCGTTAATGGAGAGGGGGTTTCTTTTCGAAAGGTCTTTCCCAGCAATTCCTTTAAGCAGGTTCTGCTATAATCGGGTCAAAAGCTGATTTGCAAATAATCACCGGAGCAGGGAAAAAAGAGAGGGATTTAAGACCAAGCTGTGCTTTTCATACTATTAATTGAAAACCTCTGGGACATAATGTGTTCCTTCTCCGCTCTGAAACCTGTAAGCCGCTATTAAAGTCCCCTTTCTGCCCTGCTTTTGAGAAAGGGTCCCTGATGAGATTAAGGCTGCAGCAGACTCTGAGAACCTTCTTTAATATTCTTCCTTCGGGTATGAGTTGATTTAGAAAAGGAGCAGTTGGCTGCTGGCTGGAATAGGAGCAGTTTAAGTGATGGGAGGCACAAGGTCGTGCGGGCTTAGAGGCCCTCTCTGCTGCAGAGCTCTGCAAAGTGGGAGTGTTTTAAAGCCAAACTTGGAAGCATTTCCTTATGCATAATAAAATCAGTAATCCCTCACACTTATCTAGCATTTGTCATCCACAGCTGGAGAAACTGAGGCCAGCAGCAGGATGAAGTGACTTGGACAAGGCCACCCCAGCAATCTAGTTGCAGAGCTGGGATGAGAGCCAAGGTCTGAGTGGCAGTCCAGTGCATACTCACACCCACTCTCCCAGAACCAGGGGGTTGTTCCACAACCTGGTGGCACTTACTACATTTAAAAAGCAGAGCCGCAGCGCTGCCCTTGGGCGCTAACGCCCTTATCGATTAGTTGATGGAAATTCCATCGACTACTCGATTAGCTCACTAACCTCTATTTAACATCCCTAGTGGAGGGCCAGTGGCAAGGATCCCTATGGGGACAGCACGGCAGTAGGTTGCCTGCAGCGAGCTGATGGTGGGGCTGCTCAGCGCATGGCAGCGTGGCTGTCTGGTGGGGCCGGGAGCCGTGGTGCCTGGCAGGTCCTGGAGGCAGGTCCTGGAGCTCCAGTGTGGTGTGTGCACCTGCCCGGCAGGTCCTCTGTAGAGTAACTGAGCCTTTCTCCTCCTCTCCTAGCCAGACTGTCCCTGCAGCCGTGAGCACCATGGCGAGAGCTGTGGTGTTAGCAGGTGGTTTTATCGCCATTATAAAGTGGCCGCAACATACCCACAAACACTCAACATACCCCCCCCTCCACTCCCTATCCCGGAGGCTTAGACTTCTTCCTATCCTGCCTGACAAGGGTGGATGAGAGTTTTGCGGGGCCCAGGGCCCCCCTTTGGAGAAAAAATAGAAAAAAAGGCGTGAAATGTGCAAATTGAAGGCTATTTTCATATTAAATGTGAATTGGGTAAATTTGATAGAAACTTAATTTAGCTGGATAATTTTTATTTTAATTATATTGTAATTCATTTTTAAACAAAATTTTGCATTAATAAAAAAGGGGGGAATATCCAAATGTTGAGCAAAAAAAGCGCCTTCCCCCCCCCCCAAATAATCATGGCACCTTTAAATCTTACACTTCCCACCCCCACCAGACAGGGCAGGGGAAGAATGTCCCAAGTGGCTTTCCAGCTGAGAAAAACGGAAAATATCAGACATTTTACTGGTCCCGTATTTTCTGTTTTTTTTTTTTTACCAGACAAGCCACAAATACTGGTCTCTCAGGGCCAATACCAGACACCTGGCAACCCTACTCGGAACTGGAGCCTGCGTTTACAATAGGCCAAGGACGTAAGTCGGGAGATTTTGGCCCCTTCCCCACTTCGGAAATAGGTCATAATGGTGGTGGTGGTGGGGGCGGGAGGTAGGGTCGTAAATCGGGCTGTTATAAAGCAGGGGCCTCCTGTATTTGTGGCAGGGGTGGGAAACCTTTCTTGGGTTCGGGGACACTGACCCTATAGAAAAACCAGTCATGTGCTGGGGAATTAAAAGCCTGAGGGGAGCGGTGATTAGTAGGTTCCCACAGCTGACCTTTTCCAGGTCCGGCCAATGGGTGGGGGGGGGGGGGAAGCAGCCATGAGGGACCCTCCCCTGCCGGCTCGCAGCTCCTGCACCACAAAGGGCCCCGCCGCGCTGTTCTGTTCTGCGTGGGGGGGAGGGGGGGCTGTTGCTGCCATGCGGCCGGACCCAACCAGCGTGGGGTTTGCTCTGGCTGCTGCAGCTCCTGCGCGGGCTGCCTGCTACGGTGGGGGCGGGGGGGCGGGGTTCCCTCGCGGGCCCCAGGCTGCCGACCCTGCTCTGAGCAGGGCGGATGAGAGTTTTACAACACCGGTGCTCGCGCGGGGCCTATTGAAGCGCAGGGCCCGGGGCCACCGCCCTGCCTTATATCCGCCGCTGCTGCCTGAGTTCCTGTTATAAACAAACCAGACACACCGCTTTCCTCCACGCTAAGTGGACTTTGAACATAAAAGCCGCAGCTCCTGGAATCGTGGGATTTCCTGGGCCCCTCACCTTGTCCTTCAAACAGGCCCTCGTGGTGGCAGAGGAAAGCTTGACAATGCTGTTGTTACAGGCTTACGAACCGGGGGCAGAGGGAAACCAAAATAATTATTTTTTTTAAATCTCATGGTTTGTAAACTAGTCTGACCATGCCGGGGAGGAGGGTAGGGGCTAACTTGTGATTTTTGACCATTGGGGTTGGCCATGCTGCCCACTAGAGTTACTGGGAGCTGGCACCGTACCTCACGGGAGCCCTGTTCTTTGCTTTCCAGGTTAGTGTGACGGGGTAGGCGGACCCCCCGCCGGTCGGACCCCCCGCACTGAGATAAGCCCCGAGGAGGGGGGCAGAGTCCGGGAGGGGAGATTGGGCGGCGGGGATTGCGCCGCTGAGCGCCGGACGGTAGCGCCGAGCACCAGCACGACCGATAATGGACGGCCCGGGTCGGCGTCAGTGAAGGCGCCGGCCAAGACGCCAAGCAGGACGGGGGCCGGGACGCAGTGGTGACGTAAGGCCAAAGCGCCGAGGAGCGGGGGATTCAAAAAGGCCCCGGCCACGGCCGGGAGGAGGAGGAGGGTGTCTGGCTCCAAGGGGAATCCCAGGACCGGCGAGAGGACCCAGACTCCGAGGAGTCCGTGCAACCAGGAGGCCTCCGAAGCGGACGGAGGGTAAGCTGGTCCCCACGCTGGGGGAATCCGCAAAGACATTGACCGGGAGGAAGGGACCCAGGGCGGGGCCGCGAAACCCCGCGAGTGGAGGGTTTGGGGGAAACTTGGCCCCCTCCACTGACAGAAGAGGATGCACGTCCCCTCTCTCAGGGCCCTGGGTCGGGGCTCGGAGTGAGGGAGGGCCCGAGCCCCCTTCCCGGTCCCCCTGGGGATACACATAGGCTCGACCCACTCCGGCGGCAGGAGTGCTGCAATAAGGCCAGAGGCCCTGACAGGGAGCGGAGCTCCCACTTAGGACGGTGTCCCACCCAGACTCGGGGGGGGGCTTTAAGAAAACGGTTACAGTTGGTCCTTCTCTTTCTCTATTTTTTTAAATTTTTTATTTTGTAACTGAAAGTTACAAATGAAACAGAGCAGGAAAGCTGCCCCCGAGCACAAACTCAGCAGGTATTTAACTAGATCACAAGCTGATATATGTGCCTGGTAACCACCCAGAATGTTCTTCTTGGCTAGGTCTAGACTACAGGGTTGTGTCTACACTGCACTCCTTTTCCAGAAAAGGGATGCAGATGAGACAAGTCGGAATTGCAGATGAAGCGGGGGATTTAAATATCCCCCGCTTCATTTGTAGAAACATGGCTGCCGCTTTTTTCCGGTTCGGGGCTTTGCCGGAGAAAAGCGCCAGTCTAGATGGGATCTTTTGGAAAATAAAGCCTTTTCCGAAAGGTCCCTTATTCCTGATTTTAAGAGGAATCTTTCCGGAAAAGGGGTGCAGTGTAGACACAGCCCAGGGCTTTTTCCGAGCGCTTTTCCGGAAGAGGCTTTTCCGTTATTTGGCCCAGTCTAGAGTGCCCTGGAGTGAGAGCTGCGCTCCTTTGCCCTGGCGTGGCCCTGCCCGACCTCCTTAACCTTGCTCAAGAGTCTGGTGGAGGCCCCTCGTGGCCAGGGTCTCAGCCATCTGGCCATATATGTTGGTATTGTGCCGGTTGGGGTGGAGATCCTGGAGAGTCTCCTCTTCGCCCCATACCTCCAGGAGGGCCAGGATCTCCACCCCAGACCAGGACGGTACATGCCTTTTCTGGCCCCTGGCAGGCTCCCGGGAGTGCTGTGCATGCTCCCTGGGAGGGCCAATGGGCTCTTGGGGGCTTGTGGTTGGGACATTGGTGCCCACATGTCAGGCACTGGCAGCCGGGTGGTGTGTTGCAGCTCCCGGAGCTGCCTTCCTGCCACAAGCCCTGTGCCAGGTGTTTGCAGCTTTGAGGGATGCTGGGAGACAGGAACTATAGAGTTATGATGAGTGTGGACGGAGTGGCCAGCAGGGAACACATGTTATTTCCTGGAGGCCTCTCTTTTGACAGAACTCCCTCCTCCGCATGCACACTTGCCTTTTCCCGAAAAAGCTTTTCCCGAAAAAGCCTTATTCCTCATAGAATGAGGTTTACCGCCATTGGAAAAAGCCCGCCGTTATTTCGACTTTTTGTCGAAATAACACAACGGCCGTGTGGATGCTAGTATTGTTTTTGAGGAATAACGGCCGTTATTCTAGGAAAACACTGCAGTGTAGACGTACCCAGAGAGACGTAAGGAGAAAAAACAATGCCTAGGAAACTCCCCGTCCTGTATATTGTCCCCTCACTAAAGCCCAGCAGGTGGCATGCTAAGAGAACTACCAATGAGTACATCTGTCACCCAGCCCGCCTTTCCCTACTACATGCCCGGCGGTTGTTTCCCCTGCTTGTTGGAGCTTGTCTTCAAGGTGCAAGCTCTGCCTGATACGGACTCAGTCACCAAGGGCAAGTCTGCACTTAAAAAGGCGGGTTGGTGTGAAGATGCTTTAAACTGACGGGAGAGAGCACTTCTGTCAGCACAGTTAAGTCACCTCCCCAAGAGGCAGTAGTCACGTTGAGTGGATAGGCTCTCCTGCTGACATATCAAGGTTTCCACAGGGGTGTAAATCTAGTTAGCTACATTGCTCAGGAGTATGGATTTTTCACACCCCATGGCGATACAGTTATCCCCGATATAGGTCTGCAATGTGCAGACTAGACCTAGATATGTGCCCAGTGTCCCAAGGCACCAGCATAATAGATATTCCTGGTCCAGTGATTGTGGTTCTAGTGCAACTTACACAAACCACTAAAAGTAGGAAGACTCCTGTGACAGAGAGGCCAAAAGGGACGCAGAGCCCAGCTAGCAAAGGACAGTTGGGCAGACGGGTTAGAGGAGATTTGCACTGGTACGTCATTTACAAGCAGTTGCTGAGTCTGATTTTGCAGTTTTCCTATCCCACCCTCCTTCCATATTTAAAGCAACCTCTCAAGATACCATATATAATGAATAAAATATATAGCTGTTTATTTATGCAAGTGCCTACTTCCAGAATGTGCTTGCTATAAAGTACCAAAGTGCAACTTGTGTATATTCAGTTCGTCCGGCTGCAGTAGCTGCTCCGGGCCCATCCAGCATAGATTATGTAACAGACCTTCTGTGTATGTCTCTCTCTCTCTCACTCACACACACAAGTAGTCTCTACATTACTTTATGAGTCAGTGTGATTAAAAAAAAAAAGGATCTTCATGTTTAAAAAAATAAAGGGATGAAAGAAACTGCTTCTAGCAGGAGTCAGAGTCCCATGCAAAGTGAGCAATAGAAGCCAGAGTGATGGATGAAATCCAGTACAGAGACACACACTTCACCATAGTTTCTGAGATTTTTTTCTTCCACATGTTGATTGTCTATTTCTGCACAGAGCTTGAAAAATGGTTCTGTTCTTTGTATCCAGCCTGGACTTTCCAGCACTAGAATTTGTCATCAGAGCTCAACAATCTTGCCCTTGAAGGGCTTATAAGGACGTGTCAAGGTTGCTTATTGTAATGTTCCTTCTGAGTGAACTTCATACCTGTGCAAAGCATATGCATCACTTCAGTCCCATAACCGTGGGCTTAGGCAAGGAGAGCTCAAGTCGAGGACATGGAGGGCCAAGTCTGATGGAAGCAATGCCTAGGCCTAGTGCTAGCCCTCTTCCGGGGCTAAGTTTCATCCTGAGAGCACAAACCTCTTGAAGAACATTAGGCCAAACCATGGCCCCATGAAAGTCAGCCGCAAAATTCTCCCAAGATTTCTATGGGACCGTGTTTTCAGTCTAGCTCATAGTTATGGGGCACCACCGAAAGTAACAATCACAGTCTGAAAGTGAGAATATATTGCTTCTCAATGGAAACATTCATCTGAAGCTGCAGAAGACTGGTTCAGACCAAGTGCTGCCACCCTCAGGTGGAGCATCTTGGTGTCCCAGCTGGGAGGCTATGTGGTCATTACAGTCACTGAATAGGAGAATATTCCTCCTTGGTCTCTGTAAAAACAGTCTCAGTGGATTCTGGTCCAGGAATTGAAACATGGTCCCAAACTGTTGTAGGGACATCCGGTTTGGTGCAGTCCAGTTGTGATGTCCCCAGGTGGATAGCTGATGTCTCAGGCTGGATATGTGCAGGGGCAAATTAAGGCAGGATTCTTTGATCCAGTCCCCCCTGACCAAAAGGGGACCAAATGCAGCAGTGAGTCAGAGCAGCAGGCTGATGAAGTGGGAGACACTGGAGTCTATGTGGGAGCTGGCATGGAGGGTCTGTCCCCGGGAGGCAGTCTCTCTCTGGAGGGCCTATTAGATCTGAAAGCACCCTGGGAATAGCCAAAGAGACTGATCCCTTCTGCAGCACATTGGGATCTTCTACATGTGACATGGGACTGTGGCATATTGGGGTGGGTTAGGCTCCTGATGAATCTTCACTCTTTCTTTTCAGATTAGGAGGAGCTGCCGGTGGTTTGAGGAGACAATCGGCCAGTATTGGTGGGACGAGAGGGGCGAGTCACCTCACAGGTGGGATAGGAGTTGTGCATGCTGAGTGGGGGGTGCTACTTGGCCCCCCAGGAGAATTGAATCTTTCAGCGGATGGGCACTATGGGAACCCCCTGCCCACATTTAGGGCTCTCCTGACCTGGGAGGGTATAGACTTAGAGGGGGGCAGGTCCAGCACAACTTCATTTACAAAAGCACCTCCCCCCCCCCAGAGACAGCTGCTGAGTCGGGCCTCGGGAGGCAGAGGTGCAAGTAAAGCAGGAGCTGTCTGAGCCAGCAGGGAGCTCTTCCAAGAGCCGGCAGAATTTCTGTAAGTTACTTTCACCGCCGCACAGAGGGGACGGCTCCCAGCTCGGAGGGCTGCAGCGGGGGAACCCCTCCCGCCCCCGGCTGCAGGGGTGCCCTTCCCATCCCGCAGGAGGGGCACCTCGCCGGGCCGCGCTGCCCTCCCCAGCCCCGGGGGGGGGGGGGGAGACCCAGCCGGGCGCCCCCTCTGCTCAGGCCGCCTGCTGTCCCGGCGGCGGCCCCTGCAGGCTCCTCTTGAAGGGGGACTCGGGCGGCTCCGGGGCGCCCCCCCGGCCGCGGCGCAGCGTGCCCCCCGCCCAGGGCACGCAGCTGCCCAGCCCCAGCGCCGAGGCCAGCAGGGCGGGCGGCCGCGCCTTGCGGGAGCGCCGCAGGCTCTTCTTGAGGCGCTGCCCGTGCGCCGCCAGGTAGATCTGAGCCTGGCCGGCGCCGCTGCCCAGGCGGGCCAGGCTCTCGGCGCGGCTGGCCATGCGCAGCTCGGCCTGCACGAACACGCGGTGCAGCTGCTGCACCCGGCTCTCCAGCTCCAGCACCAGGCGCCGCCGGGCCTCCACCTCCAGCAGCCGCCGCCGCGCCTCGGCCAGCTCCAGCGCCCGCACCGCCCCGGGCAGCGCCGCGCCGCCCGCCGCCTCCTCCTCCGCCCGCCGCAGCCGCGGCTTGCCCGCTCCGGCGCGGCCGGGCAGCGGCTCCGCGGCTCCGCCGGTCATCGGGGGCGCCGCTGTCCCCTGGAGGTGGGGGGCGGGTCCTCTCTCCGCTCCTGCCCCGGCTCCAGCCGCTCCCGCGCCGGAGAGCCGCCTGCTGCTCCTGGGGGGAAGAGGGGTCCCCGCTGCCGAGCCCCGCTTCTCCCCCGGGCGCTGCGGCGCTAGGATGCTCTGGCAGCAGCGCTGGGTGCCAGCCCTTATAAGGAGCCGGGGCTGGCGCGGAGCTGAGAGATGCTTCCCTGAGCCAGTCACAGGAGCCGCAGCGCCGTCACTCAGCCCCCCGCCCCCCTCCATCGGTGCCCGGTGCCGCGCCCTGACCCACCCCGCCCTGTTCCCCCACCTTTCCCTCTCCCCTCGCCTCTCTGCTTTGCAGTAAGCCCGTGTGAAGGGAGGAATTTACACACTGGGTAGAACCGGGTTCAAAAAAGGAGAGACGTTCCTGGAGGGCAGGTCCATCGGTGGCTGTTGGCCCTGATGCGCAGGGAGGCAACCCCACTCTCAGGGTGGCCTTAAACCTCCGCTTGTCAGAAGCTGGGCCTGGACCACAGGGGATGGATCACTCCTAACTGCCCTGTTCTGTTGGTTTCAGGCTGGCCCTGGCCTATTGGGACCGTGGCCGTTCTTATGTTTGTCTGAATTCTTAGCAAAAACTTCCTTTGGTTTGTTTTAAACCTGCTACCTATTCATTTCATTCAGTGACCCCCAGTTCTTATGTCATGGGAGCAAGCAAATCACTTTTCCTTGTGCATTTTTTCCACACCAGTCATGACTGCAGCCCTTCCCGGCTATCCCCACCCCATCCATACTTAGACACCCCCCCTTTACCCAGGCATACATCCCTTCCACAGATACCCTTTCCTCTGCCCCTTTCCCTGCCACACCCCTTCCCCAATCACACATCCCTACTCAGGCACATGCACCCCCTCCATACACATAACCCCTTCCCCAGTGCCCACCCCTCCCAGATATACCTCTGTAGCCACACATGTCCCTTCCCCAGACATCCCTCCACCCCCACACTCTCCTCAAATACACAGACCCTCTGCCCAGGTACAAACACTCCCCCCTCATATCCGCACTGTTGTATTCTCTTCTGTTCAGACCATGCCCGTCACCTTGGTGTCTGAATGTATTAGCCTTCCTTTGCCACGCCCAGACACACTCCTTTTCCCCCGAACACACAGCTCCGTTCACTTGGCATTGAATATTCTGCCCTAAGTAATGGCTCTATGCCCCTGGAAGGGTGACTGTTATTGTGATTTAACTCTGTGGGCATCATCAGTAAACAGATGGAAGGGAAGGGAAGGGAAGTGGGCAGGCAGCTGGCTAGAGACCATCTCGCAAGGCACCTACAGACCTCCAATATGTCTTCAGAGCTCTGCTGAGATGTATACAGCTTGAAATCCTCTCTATTTACCAGCTTAGCTATGAGAAGAATTCACACAGGCAAAGTATCTGCTCTTCAGACAATGTTATGAGTCAGGGATGAAAGTCGGACTGACAAGGCAGGGGTCAGCAGTAACTAGGAAGGGGGTGAGCTCATTTGATCTCCTTGTTGCCCAGTCTGGAGGGACCCCAACTTTACAGAGCAGTTCAATGGGAAAATAAAGGTGACTTGCCAGTAGAGCCTAGTGCCCCGGAAATGCAGATCCTCTGTTTCAGCACTCACTCGGATAGTGCAGCGTGACTGCCAATAACATTATTATATAAGACTTTGTTAATAAAGCTTAGTGTGGGCTGGGTTGACAGGAGATCACAGAGCCAGTCAAAAAGAAGAGAGCATTCTGGAGTGGGAAAATGACATCTGCTCCTAGCTGGTAAACAGAGGTGGCAGCCTCAGTGATCACCCCCCATGCTGGGATATTTTCCTTTATGTTTCCTGCTTTTGTCAGCACAACTAACAGCTGGACCTTAATGCACCTGAGAAACATATGGGCGCGTTCCCTGGGGGTCAGGCGGTGTGTGCATGTCACACTGTTAAACATACTCTTGAGTTTGACAAGGCTGCCACATGTCTGTCAGATATCAGCGCCACATCAGACTCTTGCATCACCTCTCGGCCTGCCCCCGGCTGCCAGCTAGTGCCACTAACAGCCCTCTTGCCAGTTAGCAAACCTGTTTTGATATCCCCTCTGCTGCTGCACTATACCTAAAATAGAAAGCGCTTCCTTGCTCCTCCAAAGGAAGCAGTTGTGTTCTAAGCACCGTCAAGCACAAACATGTTGTGACAGGCTAGTGAAATATTGAGGAATTATACCTATTTTAAATCCTGAGTTGTTGCTTTACATATGCGTGGAACGAATCTGAGACAAAATTCAAGCTCAATTTTGACCACGGGACCTTTGCTGGAACCTGTATTATAGCATTGTCATTTAATGAAAGGACCCTTTTGTGAGACGCATCTTGCTGTTGCATACAAAGTTATCTCCTCACCTTCTATCTGCCACTCCAAAACAGCCCTCCATAGGATGAGTGCAAATACAATTTATGAGTCAGCAAATCCTCTGCTGTAATTATTGACTCTGCCTTTGATAGAACTTGTACCCCCAAGGAATGAAGAAAATCATCTTGAAAAGACTGGTTGCCTCTTCCCCTAGCCTGTGGGAGCAATAAAGAAAGGAGAGACAGAGCCTTACTCCCCTTGGACTAAAATCTGATGAAATAATTGCATGTTTTTCCTTAAGCACCTGAGCAGAAATTCCCTTGGCTGTATTCATGCTCAGGTGAGCCTTTGAGCCAAGTTCTGTGTTCATTTGCAATCATATGTTAATAGTTCAGCTGTGAAGAACCACATACATCACATCAGTCTGTGACTGACTTTCCGGGACTGAGAGTTACTTTATTTCTTTCCATTCTTTTCACATCAGCTGCACCTGGTGAAACAGGCCACACAGAAATTAAAGGTGGACAGGCAGAAATATAAACTGAACAGACAAGATAGGAAGCTGGGAACTGGACAATTATGTACTTGAACATGAAATAATTTGGGCTCCTGAATTGCTGAACGCCACACTCAATACAGATGCTGATATTTTCTGGCTGAAAAAAACCCCCTAGTAATTAGTAATGAAGTCACATTTTCAAGTGCTCAGCTGTTTTCATTGTCCCCAGTGGTGATCCTTCTGAGTTGACTTATTATTAGGGACTGATCCTGCTGCCATTGAAATCAATGGCAAATCTACATTTGATTTAAATTAGAGCAGTATCCTATTAATGATGCAGCATCTATATCATGCCTCCTATGCTTTATGACAATTGGATTATGAATATGTATAACTCGAAGATGATGTAGGCAAAATACATAAGAACATAAGAATGACCATACTGGATCAGACCAAAGGCCCATCTAACTCAGTAGCCTGTCTTCTGACAGCTACCAATGCCAGGTGCCCTACACCATGAAATTTATCATTTTTAAAGGTCCAATCTGCTGAATGTATATATTCTATTTCTGTGCATGTGTCACTCTTGTATGTGAAGTTAGAAATGTGAAGTATGAATCTCTTTATAATCTAGAATTGGCAGTGAGAGCCATTAGTGGTACTTAAGACCTTAATGGCCCGGAGGTCACAATAATGATTTGTGAATGGTTTTGTTTTTCTGTAAACCTGGCTTATGATTGGTCCTGCCAGGACATGTGGTCAGACCACCTGATGCTGTGACTCATTTTGAATCTGGTACTTTTCCACTCAAGACGAGAAAAATTTGAACCGAACACAAAGAATTCTTGCCTTGAGCAAAAGGAATATAAAGGTGGGAAACCAAACAATTAAGGTAGTTACCCGATGCCAGGAGACCCCTTACTTATCACCCAAGATGCCTGCTGGAAACATCTAAGACTAAACGGGGAAGAATTGGGCCCAAGCTAGGAGGCTGCCTAGCTTGTGAAAGAGATGATTAGAACAATTGTTAGGGTAAAAACTTGCATGTAACAAGATTCTTAGGCCATTTCTTCACTTTGGGAAAGATTGATGCTGCCATGATTTATCTTCCGGAATTAGACCTGCTAAATCGAACATAAGAACATAAGACAGGCTGTACTGGGTCAGACCAAAAGTCCATCTAGGCCAGTATGCTGTCTGCTGACTGTGGCCAGTACCAGATACCCCAGAGGGAGGGAACACAACAGGTAATCCTCCCGTGATCCCTCTCCTGTCATCCATTTCCAGACAAACAGAGGCTAGAGACACCATTCCTACCCATCCTGGCTGATAGCCATTGATGGACTTAACCTCCATGAATCTATCTAGGTCTCTTTGAGCCCTGTTAAAGTCCTAGTCTTCACAATATCTTCTGTCAAGGAGTTCCACAGGTTGACTGTGCGCTGAGTGAAGAAAAACTTCCTTTTGTTCATTTTAAACCTGCTGCCTATTCATTTCATTTGGTGACCCCTCATTCTTATATTGTGGGAATAAGTAAATAGCTTTTCCCTATTCACTTTTTCCACACTAGTCATGATTTTATAGACCTCTATCATATCCCTCCCTTCGTTTCCTCTTTCTAAGATGAAAAGTTCAAGTCTTTTTAATCTCTCTTTATATGGGACCCTTTCCAAACCTGTAATCATTTTTGTTGCCCTTTTCTGAACCTTTTCTAATGCCACTATATCTTTTTTTAGATGAGGCAACCACATCTGTACGCAGTATATCAAACTCAGAGGGCACCTTCATTGATGGCTGATACTCCTGCTCCTGCAAGAAGTAAGGGAAGCCAATGGAAGCATTGGCTCCCGTCGGCCTCCCACTGTGAGGATGGCGAGGAAACTCGAATTAAGGCACGTCTACTCCAGCTATGTAATTAATGTAGCTGGAATTGCACATCTTAATTCGACCTTCCCCTTTAGTGTAGACCTAGCCTGCATGTATTAGGATTAGCTGGTATGTTTTGTTTATTTTGGCGTAGTAACTTACTTTGATTTGTCTGTTTTCACCTGCAATCACATAAATCCCACTTTCTATATCTAATAAAAGCACTTTTGTTTATTATCAAGCCCAATGTAAATAATTATTACCTGGGGGTTGGAGGAGCAATCACTGTGCATCTCCCTTTTTCCTTGAAGGAGGGGGCTGACCTTATGGGCTTTCTTGGTTAAAATTTTTATACAGCGTAAGACAGATTTATTTGGGGGTTTGGTCCTCTGTGGGGATATTCCTGGGTGCTGTCAATGGTCTTATAACTGAGCTCTCCCAGACCTGAGCTGGCTCAGCATCTGCTTGCCTTGCTGGGGGACTGTTACCCTAATTCTGTGCCTTGGCTAGGGGTGACCAGAGCTTCTGGCCAAGTGGATAGGGTATGGGGTGCCCCAAAAGGCAGATAGACAGGCTCAGTGGCATGACCAGCACACTGGTTGACAATACGAAGGACATGCCCATCACAACCCATAGATTCCAAAGCACTTTCCAAAAGAAAATTTGAGTATAATTATCCACATTTTACAAACAGGCAAACAGAGAGGAGAAGTGACTGCCGACAATCACCTCGCAGCTCTGTGAGGAGAACCCAGATGTCGTGGCTTTTAAGTTAGGATCCTCGGTGCTGTGCTAACACAGCTAACCAACCTCTAGAACAGTGGTTCCCAAACTTTTTGGCAGCATGCTCCCTTTTTGATTTTTGAGAAAGCCTCACGCTCCCCTCCCCCAATAGCAGCAAAACTTTTTGAGCCAAAAAAAAAAAGGAACTGACCAAAAAACAAAAATAGCAGCAAAACTGGAGGGGGGGGGGACGACCTTGATTGCCTCGTGCCCCCCCCCCCTGGAATTTCTTCACGCCCCCCCAGCGGGGCACACACCCCCATTTGGGAATCCATGCTCTAGAAGCATATTAGCAGATGGACATTGTTTCATTCCCCTCATTGCTTCATTCATGCCTCAGTCATGAACAGTGCCAGGAGCTGTCCATTTGAGGATACTTTGGACTCCTGCTGGGAAATAACCCTTTGTGCGTATCTAGCACCTTTTCATCTGAGGCAATTGGCAATTTTCCCATCACGCCTTTCAGGTGGGTGAATATTATGTTACCCAGTTTATAAATGGATAAACAATGATGGAGTTGGGACTATTGTAGAGGTACTAACAAAGAAGTCCTGACTGCTACTTCCTTGCATTGTGTAACCCACAGACTAAATTCCCTTTCTAAGAGTAAAGGAGATGACCTGAGCTTCTTTTTTGAACAGCACTTCCCCTACAACGACTTTGGAAAGTCTCCTGCCTTGCTCACGTATGCAAATGCTGCACTGCATTTATTATGGCTCTCCTAGAAACCATCAGGCTGTCAGGATGACAGCTTCCTATTCGGATTTCAATCATTGTGCTATTTTAATGTTCCACGCACATTTTATTTCTGGTTTGCTCTTCTTTGCACTTGGTTGCGCAGAAGTAATTAGAATATTACAGAGCCTGCTTTGCAGATTTCCTTGTTCTTCCCTCTTCTCCAGTCTTCGGGTCTTCCAATACACTACTGTGTGATTCATCTGCCACAGTATAGCTGTGATTCAGTCTGACAGCCGGCCCCTGCTCTGTTTAAGTGAGCTATTCTCAGAACATCACCCCAGCAATAATCAATATCAGAGGCAACTGGAGTTACAATCATTCTGAGCTGAATCCTGCACCACTCTTCAGGGGGAATTTTGCCTAAGAACTACAGGATCACGCCCCTTTGTCAATATCTATCACTCAGGTCTTGAAGTGTTTTAATAATTTAGCAGAGCAGTCTGGATTTAGCATCCCTCAAAATAAACCTCTTTGATGTAAAAGCTGGCTTGCAAACCTCGCCAGCAACAGACCCCAGCACACGTGCTGAACCAGGCACTCAACACCTGTACTCGACACGTCACAACCCAAGCCACAAAAAACACACCCACGCCAAACATGCAGGTATATAGTGCTAATTACCCAGCTGCTCGTGCATTTTTACCAACCATCATGATATTATTCTGAGTCTCACAATCTATGGTACTATGCTCCTGGAGTCATGGGATTAGGTCAGGCTCTGGGCTTGCATTAGAACAAAAATTCTAGCCTTTGTAATTGCAGAGAAAAACTGAACAGGAAAAGCTACCGGTGCCCCTAAAATGTTAGAAATCAGAAAGCAAATAAAAAGAATCCCCAGTTGTTAAAAGTCATTATGTTTAAGCCAGTGTCACTATATGCTACACTGAGTGGAACAGAGAGCAAGACACCAAGGCTGTGTCTACACTGGCATGATTTTGTGCAAATACTTTTAACGGAAATTTTTTTCCGTTAAAAGTATTTGCGCAAGAGAGCGTCTATACTGGCATGTGCCTTTGCTCAAAAGATTTGCTTTTGCACAAAAGCATCTGTGCCAGTATAGATGCTCTCCTGTGCAAGAAAGCTCCAATGGCCATTTTAGCCATCGGGCTTTCTTGCACAAGAAATTAACATTCCTGTCTACACTGGCCTCTTGCGCAAGAATACTTGCACAAGAGGGCTTATCCCTGAGCACGAGCATCAGAGTATTTGCGCAAGAAGCATTGATTTTTGTACATTACAACATCAGTGTTCTTGCGCAAATAGTCACGGCCAGTGTAGACAGGCGGCAAGATTTTGCGCAAAAGCAGCTGCTTTTGCGCAAAATCTTGCCAATGTAGACACAGCCCAAGTGGCAGGGAAGTGCCTTGCTTAAGGCCACTAGGAGAGTATAGCCAGGCCAATTGACTCCCATGCACCTGAAGGTCACACTACAAAGTAGCCTGCCTTTGTTTCCCCTCTGGGACTGTTAAAGAAACTAAGGCTGTGTCTACACTGGGGTAGTTTGGCGAGAAAAGTGCTGTTGACAAGCAAAAGTCAGTAAAAGTGAAAACCAGTTAAACTGGTTTTTCTGCCTCCCTTTGTCGACATTTTATGGCCACATCGCTGGCTCCCCTGTTGACTGATAGAGCAAAGCAATGTGGATGTGGGTAATCATCCCGCACTGCAGTGTTGTGGGAAGGCAGAGCTGATCTCTGCACTTCTTGGGACTCTGGGAGCATCAGCATCAGTAGCTTTGTGAGCTCTCTGTGCCGAGGATTGTCAAAGAAGCACCGCAGTCTCTCCAGCCCTCCCCCTGCAGCAGCAGTCTGCCTGCCACTGTGTTCCTAACAGGGCAGAAAAGGAGCGTTCCAAAGATTTGCTCTTTGTTTGTTCCCCAAATGGAGCAGCTCACTCAACTTCCAGATGCTTCCCAGAGCTTTGAAAGGAGAGGGGCACATGCCTGCAGAGCAGAAGAGATCACAAAACACTGAGCACAGCCATCAGGGCAGGCATTGTGGGATACTGGAAGCCAGTTCTCTTGACAAAACAAACAACAGAGTCCACACTGGCTCTTTTCGACAGGAAATAGAGGGGAAAAGACAAAAGCCCCTCACAGAGATGCACATTTTTTGTCAGGAAAAACAGCCACACGTCGGGACATTTGTCGCACTGTAATGTGGATTCTCTGAGGTTTTATGTTGTTCAAAGGCAGTTTTTCTCGACAGAATGTGCCAGTGTAGACAGGGCCTAAACTGCACACACGCACCCCAAACTTTTGTCCATTCCTATCCCTTCTCAGCTTGTGCTTTATTAAATTAACAAAAGATTCAAAACAAAGTTTTCAAGTGCATCCCCCAAAAAGTCCACACACAAAATAAAGATGTTGTGTCCCCTTCCCAGGTGTTCCTGCCTGGGGCCTTTACTACTTTGTCAAGCCATTCCCAGTCTGGCATCCAAAGTCTTAACTTCCAGGACTCTCCACTAGAGCCTGCTTGCTCCCAGATGTCTCTAGTGCCTGAATATGGATTTCTCTCTCCTTCCCTCCATTGCAGCCACCTTGTTGCAGAGAGACAGTAACAGAGTGGGGAATAGGGCTTGGCCATCGTGACTTCCAGTCCCAGTGTTCTCTGCCTCCCTGGTAGTAAGATCTTATATTTTTCTGTTTGCAGGAACGCACAGGAGCAGACTGCTCAGAGCAATAAATAGACCAAGGGTAGGCAAACTACGGCCTGTGGGCTGCATGCGGACCGTCAGTGTTCCATGCGTGGCTCCTGAGGCATTATGTTCACTGCTACCCACACACAGGGTTGCCAGATTCCGCTGGTTTCAGTCTGCATCGGTTTTTTCCTACCACTATTACTAAAGTGACACGCATCCCAAGCCAGGGCACGGGAAGTGAGGTGCGGGCTGTTTGCACACAATGTTGCGTGTGAAAGCCGTGTGCTCCCTCTGCATCCAATCAGAGCACTGCTACGGTTCAGTCGGTACAACCTACACATTCTAGATACGCAAATGCAGCGAGCAAACTGTTCTGTCCCGGGAAACTGTCTTGCGTCCCACCGAGATGAAGGAGGGCCACTCATGCGGCCCGCTCCCTGGCCTACGTTGCTCATCACTGAGAGACACGATACAGACAGTTAGAAAAACAGACCTGAGAGCAATTTTGCAACCCTTCATACGTACAACCTACCATGTACTCTCCAACAGCCGGAACAGAAACAAGGTACATTCCTCCCCTGCCCATTGTTGTTCCCATGTCCTACTACTGCGCACCCCCCCACATGAGTGACACATTCATACACACCAGAGATGGGGTCGTGCCATAGGATCAGGGCTTCCCTGAAATGTTTGAGGGTGTCGTGGTCAGATCTCGGTTCATACATCCCTCCCCTCTCCTGCTGCATCCTTGTCTCTCCCGTCACTCTCTGGTGTTCATGTTCCAGGCAGGATATTTTCCAGGCTAGTTTGAGCCCTGATTTGTTCCAAACAGATTGTATTTTGGAGACTAGGTATTTGGAGAGAACACGTTTAATCTGCTTTCAGCGCTCCATGATTCAGCAATAGCCTGCCAGCTGTTGCTGCTGCACTGATCCATCCACATTGCCTCTGCTTCCCCCAGCACACCCTGTGTCACCCTCATCACCCATTTAACTTCTGGGCTAAAGAGATCCAGCATCGGTGCTTCTGTGCTTCAGAGTCTGCCATCCACTCTGTGATGCCCGTGGGGCTGGAGCTGGCATGAGGCATCCTGCCTCATTCAGCAGTCTGCAGCTATATGTTGCCAAAGTGAGCTCAAGCCCCCAAGGAATTAGAGGTAAAGCTTTTGGAACTGGGTGGATTTTGTCTCTATGTGTGCACATGAAGGAGTGGGGGGGGGGGGGGGGGCATTGAGCATAGCAGCATCAGACAAATCTTGTTTTCCTTCCTTCCTTCCTTCCTTCCTTCCTTCCTTCCTTCAGAGAGAGGGGGAGCAAAAAGGAAGCAGTGTTGTCTACTGGTTAGAGCTGGAAGCTGGGTGTCAGGAGACCTAGTTCTAGCTGTGCCACTGACTTGTATTTAACCTTGGGCATGCCACTTAATCTCAGTTATATCATGTGTAAACTGGGAAAAACAGTACTTCCCCACTCCTATCAGGGTTGTGGGCATGGTACCCCCTATTTCCTTTGCCCCTCATGGGCTCCCCAGCCACTGCACCCCATTGCAACTAATCCCTGCACCTCCCTCCTGCACCCACCCTGGGGAACTGACTTGGATGCACCAAGCGCCTGGCATTGCTGCTGCTCAGGGCCAGCTGTGGATACGGAGGCCCTCTGGGAGCTGGGGGAAGAAGAAGGGGACCTCTGGGAATGGGAAAGGGGGCTGGGAACTTTGGGCACAAGATCAGGCTCCCCTAAGATTTACTGATCTCTTTGCCCTTCACTGAATTCCTAGTATTTGCCCATCCCCACCCAACATGGAAGAGGCCAGCAACTTCAAGCTCCCATAGGCTGGCCGAGACAGCACAGTCATCTTTCATTGGGAGGCCTGGCTGTCATTCAGATGCCTACCCACAAAGGAACATGCAGGATTGGGGCAGGGGGAGAAGAGCCAGCTCTCAGTGGCTAAGCAGAGGCGGGACTAGGGGGCTGGGACACCATGTGGGGTGGTGGCAGGGGGCCTTGCGTTGTCAACTTTCTAATTCCAGAAAACCAAACACGTGTGCTCCACACACTGCCCTGCCCACAGACGAGACCCCACTCACTCCATTTCCCCCTCGCCATCGCTTGCTGTCCCCCACCCCTTTCTCACGGGTTCATTTGCACTGCACGGCCCAAACAGGCAGCTCTGGTCTTTGCACAGGTGCATTATGGGAAGTTCAGGTTTGATTTGTTATAGGACACTAGAGCTGGCAGTCGAAAAAAGTAATTTAGAAAAACCCCGAAATTTCACAAAGGTTTTCATGATTCCCTCCCTCTTCCCATATCACAGGCCTCCTGTATGGCACAGTAGTGAGTTGGGAACCAAAGCACATTTAGGAAAGGCCTCTGATCTTCCCTAGAAGACACAAAGAGATGGAAAAATCACCGTTTCCCTTGGTAGTTAGGAGGAAATGATGCAGCGAGGGGAGGGGCCTAGACCCCAAGGCCACACGCATGAGTCTATATCACAACACTCATACACACAGCACTGCACTGAGGCTGGACACCAGGGGTCCCCAACATGTCTATGCCCAAGATCACTTTGGCAATTGAAGCGGAACTCAAAATCTCCCCTTGTCCCCTTCCCCCATGCCCTGCCCTTTCCCCAAAGTCCTGCTTTGCTCACTCCATCTCCCGCTCTCCATCGCTTGCACTCCCCTACCCTCACTCACTTTTACTGGTCTGCAGGGCTTTGGGGTTCAGGAGTGGGTATGGGGTGCTGACTCTGGGGGGGGGGGGGTCACAGCTGGAGCAGGTGCAGGGGGAGCCCAGGGTGCAGGAAGGAATATGTAGCCTGGGAGGGGTGGAGTAGGGGACTGAGGTGCTGATGGTGTTCAGGGTACAGAAGGGGATATGGAGTGCTGGCTCTAAGAAGGGGCTCAAGGGTTGGGGTGGGGTTTTGGGGTGTGAGCTCTGGGAGCAGGCTCAGAGCTAGGGCTTGGGGTGTGGGTGATGATTCTGGGAGGGGGTGTAAAGCTAGGGCAGGGACTTGGGATTCAGGAGTGGGTATCGGGTGCTGGCTCTGGGATGGGGCTCAAGTTGGGTGCTGGGTCTGGAGGGTGGGTTGGGAGGATCAGGGTGCAGGAGGAGGTGCTGGTTCTGGGAAGGTGGTCAGAGTTGAGCACCTTTGCTGCTCTTTTCTTTCCCCATTTGTGTGTGTTTGTGTAAGGGAACTGTTAGCCCCTTACTAAAATTCTGTGAAGTTTTTGGTTCGCCAGCTCCTAGTATCAAAAGGGGAAGGGTCCATGAGACTGACAGTCCCCAGAGACAATGGAAAGCAGCCAACATTCCAGCTCGGCCTGATTGACAGGTTGGACAGGCCAGTGAGGAAAGTGAGAGGCCAGGCCCCGTCCTCCCTGTGAGCTGGGATTGTTCTGGGTCTCTCTGAGCAAGGAGAGAGCTGAGAGACAGCTAAGAGGAGCAAGCTGTGTGGAGAGGCAGTCTTGCAGCAACAGAGCCAGGCACACAGTCTATGGAGCGCAGACCCTGTGTTGAGCAGGAGACTGGCAGTGCTCAGAGAGCCAAAAGGAACAGAGAAGCAGCGCAAGGAGCTGGAGACTGGCAAAGCAGCACAGCCTGCAGCTGGGTGTGGTGAGCAGCTGGGACCAGCGAAGTGCGGGGAGAGGCTCTGGGCAGGGAGATATCACCAGCCAAGAGGCCCAGCAGGCCAGACTGGGAGAGGGGTCTGGCCACTTAGAGCTTGAGGCTGTGTGGTCACTGCCAGAGCAGGCGTGTCCAGCCTGCAGCCCCCCTGCAGCACATCCAGGGCCTCTAAGGGGCCTATAAGGAGGAGACTGTGGACTGTCCTTACACTCTGCAGACTGCTGTTTTGATGTCCCTGTGCTGCAGAGCAGGGCTGTGTGTTCTCATTTAACCATTCTCATTGTTTCTTATTCTTTTCTCTTTAATCAGTTGATGTTTAATAAATTGTATTTGCTTTGAACCTTATGAAATGATCACTGGGCCAAGAAAGCATGCAGTGTGCAGAGAGCACCCCGGAGTGGGGACACCCTAACTCCTGCCCCTAGTGACTACAAGGTTGGGGATTAAGCCCCAGGAAACCTGGGCCCAGCCTTGTTGGGGTTTCGAGGACTCTGCTACTCAGGAGAGTGGAGGGGGAGCCCTCAGGATCAGGGAAGCCGTGGGGTAAAGGAAGTGGGAGCGGGGACTCAGATCCTTTCGCTGGTCCATTTCACCAGGGTGGTATAGAAGCCAGGAAAGTTCCCCCAATAGCGGGACCATTCCCCCGCTTACGTTTGCCTTGTCTTGCTCCTGGGAAATGAGATTGGACTTCAACAAGAAACACAACAATCACTGCTCCAGCCCATCTTGGCAGATTCCTTCTGTCGTCTCCAAAAGGACAGCTGCCTCTATCTTCAGGATCATCAATGAGACTGGCACACAAGGGACTTTCCTTCTGAAAACTCTCTCCATCAAAAGGGAAAGGGAACAAGGGATGCTGTTAAAATAAAAATCTCGTTGAAACTCAGCATTTCTATTGTTTTAACTCGTTCTCTTTCTTTCTCTCTCTCTCTCTCTCTATTTGGATAAAACATGAACAAAGATTTAAAAAGTGTGTTTGCCATGGCACGAAGCTGGCTGAGATGTTATACAGGCAGTCCCCGGGTTACATGGATCCGACTTACATCGGATCCCTACTTACAAATGGGGTGAGGCAACCCCACACTAGCTGCTTCCCCCCAGCAGACCAGGGAGACGGAAGCTAGCGCCTCCCCCCCCCCGCCCCAGGAGACCAGGGAGACGCGGAGCGGCTTTTCTCAGCAGAGACCTCAGCTTGAGAATAAAGGACTGAGGGAAGTGAGATGTGGGAGAATAAAACTGAGCTCTGGAGAAATGTTTGGCTAGAGTTTCCCCTACAATATGTACCAGTTCCGACTTACATACAAATTCAACTTAAGAACAAACCTACAGTCCCTATCTTGTACGTAACCCGGGGACTGCCTGTATACCAAACCAAACACCTTGTTTAACTTGCCTAATGCTGGACAGTGACAGCATCAGGTTAATACCTTTGACTCTCTCTGAGTCCCTTGAGTCTATTGAAAGTCATAAAATCATAGAACTGGAAAGGCCTTCAAGAGTTCATCAAGTCCAGTCTCCTGCCAAGCACTGTCTATTTCATCCCTGACAAGTGTTTGTCTCACCTGCTCTTAAATATCTCCAGGGGGCAATTTATTCCACTGCTTAACCACCCTGGCTATGTCTACACTGGTGGCTTCTTGCACAAGAACTCTTTTGTGGAAGAGTTCTTGTGCAAAAAAATCTTCCACAAGAGCGTGTCCACACTGCCATGTGCTTTTGTGCAAGAGGTGTGCTTTTGCGCAAGAGCATGCATGGCAGTGTGGACGCGCTCTTGCGCAAGAAAGCTCTGATGGCCATTTTAACCAGAGGGGCTTCTTGTGCAAGAAATTCATGTTGCCTGTCTACACTGCCCTCTTGTGGAAGAGCTCTTGCGCAAAAGGGCTTATTCCTCGCAGGGAGAGGAATAACTCTTCCGGAAGCAGCCCTGTTTTACAATGCTAGACTGTACATTTACTTGCACAAGAACGCTCGTGTAGTGTAGACAGCAGGCAAGTTTTTGTGCAAGAACAGCTGTTCTTGCACAAGAAGCTGCCAGTGTAGACATAGCTCCTGACAGCTTGCACATTTTCCCTAAACCTCCCTTGCTGCAACGTAAGCCCATTGTTTCTTGTCCTATCATCAGAGACCAAGGAGAACAATTTTCTCCCTCCCTCCTTTTAGGCACTTGAAAGCTGCTATCATGTCCCCTCGCAGTCTTCTCTTTTCCAAACTAAACAAACTCAAGCCTTTCAGTCTTTCCTTAGAGCTCATGTTTTCTAGACCTTTCATCATTTTTGCTGCTCTTCTCTGTTCCTTCTTCTCATCTTCACATCTTTCCTGAAATGT
The DNA here is from genome assembly GCF_052426305.1 of Pelodiscus sinensis. Taxonomy (NCBI): domain Eukaryota; kingdom Metazoa; phylum Chordata; order Testudines; family Trionychidae; genus Pelodiscus; species Pelodiscus sinensis. The sequence continues at coordinate 12,684,191 of NC_143077.1, read as the reverse complement.
GGTGCCCAGAACTGGACACAATACTGCAGCTGAGGCCTAATCAGCACAGAGTAGAGTGGAAGTATCACTTCTCATGTCTTGCTGTGATGAGGCTAAGTGTTCCCACACTGAGCAGGAAGGGGTTAAACCAGCCCTGGGGACTGAGAAGGCCACACCCTGAGGCTCTGTCTATACTGGCGGCTTCTTGCGCAAGAACATCTTGCGCAAGGGTTCTTGTGCAAGAAGTCTTGCGCAAGAACACGTCCACACTGCCATGTGCGAGCTGTGCTTTTGCGCAAGAGCGCCGTGCGAGAAAGCTCTGAGGGCCATTTTAGCCATAGGGTTTTCTTGTGCAAGAAATCCCTGCCGAGCATCCACACTGCCCTCTTGTGCAAGAGCTCCTGCACAAGAGAGCTTACACCTGTTAAAAAAGAGTGCAGCTCTTGCACAAGAAGCCCTCCCTTGCACTCGGTACTGTAAATTTCCTTGCACAAGAGCAGGCGGGCAGTGTGAACGCTCTGTGGATTCTTGCGCAAGAATGACCATACTTGTGTAAGAAGCCGCAAGTGTAGATATAGCCTTATGGGGCATGCTCCAGCTGCACTGCTATAAAAGGGAGCAGCTTAGCTCAGTTAGGGCTGGTGGGGGAGGTTGTGCTGTGCCAGCTACAGGCAAGCCCCAGAGATGACCCAAATTCTGAGGTGTTACCCAGGGGTGGCCTGTGCACCTAGGCAAACTAGGCAGTTGCCTAGGGTGCTGCAGCCCCAGGCACCCGATGATGATGTCACGGGGCACTGGGGCACTCTGTGATTACTTCATGGCTATTGACGGCCGTGGAGGTGGGGGCATAGATCGCGCCTTCCGCCTGCACCAAGTGCTGCAGCTGGCCTCGGGCCGCTCCTGGCGTTACCATGCAAGCTGGAGGCCAGATGTGCCTAGAGACATCATGGGTTCCATACTGAGGAGGGGATCTGGAGATCCATTAGTGAGAAGAGACACCAGATGCAGCCCAGGAGTGGTGATGGCTACAAGGTGAGTGAGCTTGTGCTGGAGAGTCAGTGTGTTGTGGTTGGAGCTTTCTCTGCTGACTCAGTGGCTATAGAAAGCCACTAACTGAGCCCTGTGCTAGGGTCCAGTGGAGTGGGAGGGCTTGGACCTGCTGCTGGGGGATATAAACCTTTCCCCTGTCTACCATCCCTTAATAGAATCTGACCATTGAGTTGCCTTGGGACTGTTGAACTGTGCTGCCCTAGGGGCAAGTTAGTCTCTGACCCTTGGGTCCCCTGCCATGGGGACTAAGGGGAGGGAGTAGAGAAACTTTTGTAGGTGAGATTAGAGACACTGGCTGGGGAACCAAAGTGGCGAATACGAGCATGATGGGGTGAGGTGGACACCCACACCCAGGCCCTGAATGGGGTCTTCTCCCTAGTAGTCTGATGCTTGCTTACAACACCTGTTAATGCATCCCATGGTGATATTTGCCTTTTTCTCAACAGTGTCACATGGTTGTCACATATTTAACTTGTGGTCCACTATGACCCCTAGCTCCCTTTCTGTAGTGCTCCTTCTTAGGCAGTCCCTTCCCATTTTGTATGCGTGAAACTGATTTGTGTGTCTGAAACTGATCAGAGGCAGCAGGGTGGGGGCGGGGGGAGAGCAGGTGGGATGCCAGAGCAGCCTCTGTCCATGGGGGAGTCAGCAGTGCCTCTCTCTCCCCCCACCGACAGAGGCTGCTGCTGACTTGCACTGCTGCCTCTGTACCAGAGGCAGCAGTGTGGGGCAGTAAGCAGGAGCCAATCTGTGTGGGGAGCTGATTTTAAAATCGATTCCCCTCCATAGAGCCATTTCACCTGCCACAGCAGCGCAGGGTAGGGGGCTCTTCGGGAGTGGTACTGGGAGTGCACTGGCTGCTGACCTTGCCCCCAGGGAGTATTTTAGTAACCGTGTAACCGATAAAATGTTTGCAGCTGCACGATAACAAAAATAAACTTCCCTAGTGAAAGTGACGCATAGGGTCAGAATCTCCTTTGGCTTATTACAGACCTCAGGTTCCTGCATTTCCTACACCACTAAACCTGTTTCCTAAATCACTGAGCTTCTAACCCATGTGTGCACTACCTCATATGTCAGTGCCACTTTCATCACTCAATGGCTGCGTCTAGACTGGCATGGTTTTCTGGAAATGCTTTTAACGGAAAAGTTTTCCATTAAAAGCATTATTGGAACAGAGCTTCTAGATTGGCACAGACGCTTTTCCACACTTTTTGCGGAAAAGCGTCCGTGCCAATCTAGACGTGCTTTTCTGCAAAAAAGCCCCGATGGCCATTTTCACGATTGGGGCTTTTTTGCGGAAAACAAATCTGAGCTGTCTACACTGGCCCTTTTGCGCAAAAGCTTTGCGCAAAAGGGACTTTTGCCTGAACAGGAACAGAATAGTATTTCTGTAAGAAGCACTGGTTTCTTATAGTTGGAAGTCAGTGCTTTTGCGGAAATTCAAGCGGCCAGTGTAGACAGCTGGCAAGTTTTTTCGGAAAAGCGGCTGATTTTCTGGAAAAACTGGCCAGTCTAGACACAGCCAATGTGAATGAGCCACCCCCCAGGTGACATAAGTTACACCTACCCAAGCGCCAGTGTTTGTTGGGGGTGAAGAGCGCTCTCCTATCAGCTTCCAGTGGCTACACTAAAGAGTATCAGAGGGGTAGCCATGTTAGTCTGAATCTGCATAAACAATGAGAAGTCCTGCAGCACCTAATAGACTAACAGATTTATTGGAGCATAAGCTTTTGTGGGAAAAGACCCACTTTGTCAGATGCATGTAGTGGAAATTCCAGAGGCAGGTTATAACATACAGGCATATGAAAAGAGTTCCAGTCAAGAGTAAGGCTGAAGATAACAAGGTCAATTCAATCAGGGAGGATGAGGCCCCCTTCTAGCAGCTGATGTGGAGGTGTGAGCACCAAGAGAGGAGAAACTGCTTTTGTATTTTGTATTTGTATTTTAAGGCACTCATCATGCTCATTTCGGATACTCTGCTGGCTGCTGTCCATCATTAAAGATTTCCCTGAATACAGGTCACAGATGGCAAAGATCACAAAATATATGCTCTCTGATTAGAGAATCTTTATTTGGGTGTGCTCTGACTGATGTAAAGTGTGCACAGATACCATAGCAATGAGTGCCTTAAAATACAAATGCAAAAGCAGTTTCCTCTCTGTGCTCACACCTCCACATCAGCTGCTCAAGGGAGCCTCATCCTCTCGGACTGAATTGACCTTGTGATCTCTAGCCTTACTCTTGATTGGAACTCTTTTCATTTGCCTGTATGTTATAACCTGCCTCTGGAATTTCCACTACATGCATCTGACGCAGTGGGTCTTTCCCCACGAAAGCTTATGCTCCAATAAATCTGTCTACACTGGCACAATTTTGTGCAAAAGCAGCCGCTCTTGTGCCAAAACTTGCTGCCTGTCTACACTGGCCGCGTGTTCTTGCGCAAGTAAACTGACATTCTAATGTATGAAATCAGGGCTTCTTGTGCCAGAACTCTGATGCTCTTGCTCAGGAATAAGCCCTTTTGCGCAACTGTTCTTGCGCAAGAGGCCAGTGTAGACAGGCAACATGAATTTCTTGTGTAAGAAAGCCCTATGGTTAAAATGGCCATCAGAGCTTTCTTGCGCAAGACTGCGTCTACACTGGTATGGATGCTCTTGCGCAAAAGCACATGTCAGTGTAGACGCTCTCTTCTGGAAGAGTTTTTGCAGCAGAACTCTTCCGCAAAAGAGTTTTTGCGTGAGAACGTGCCAGTGTAGACGTAGCCTCGCGAGTCTATAAGGTGCCCCAGGACTCCTCGTTGTTTACACTAAAGAGGTTCTAACAGGGCAGCTGCTCTGGTGCAGAAGTGCTACTGTCTGCTCTCCACAGCAGCCAGAGCCTTAGGGCGGGGGTGATGCCCCTAGTCTCTGGGGATATAGTACCAGCCTATCACCTCCAGGGTGGGTTCGTTCTTGCCCAGAACAGGGCTGAGCAAAAGTCTGATGTGATGACCATTCAGAGAGTGAGGTGATCACGGAGGAGAGTTGATCTTCCAGGTGGGCAGATGTCCACAGAGCAAAGACCAGCAGGAGCATTGGAATCAATTGGGCATCAAAGCAAGGAGGCCAAGGAGTAAATTGTCTGGGGAATGAACTCCCTTCCTACAACCTCGAGTTGGTCTCAGTAACCCAGGGTTGAAGCACATAGCTGGGACACCTTGGGGTGCTTGCACTGCCATTGCCATTGCAGTTATGTGGCTGGATTCCTTCTCCTGGCCCTCAATTCCGCAGGCAAGAGATGTGGAGTAAAATAATCATTATGAGGCGGGGGGACAGCTGCCTTTTCACATCTAGAAAGGAACGTTCCAGAAGCTGAAAGCCCTGTTTCCTGACTTGACGACTGGTGCCAACAAATCCCTGTTCTGTAGGAGACTGAGGAAAATCAAAGGTTCCAAGAAGGAAGCGAGGTGTGAAACTGAGACACGAGTCTGGGACTTTTGGAAGTGAGGCGCTCTGAGGGACTAGATGCGACATAAAACTGAAACAAATTATAATTCTGGACTCAGGAGAAAGGACTTGGGAGATTTTCCTAGGCACCGCAAACAAAAAAAGTTTATAATCTATTGTTTGAATCGGGGTTCATTTTTTCCATTCACAAATTTCTCTGAAGTCACAAACACGGGCTCCAGGAGAAAGGAGCCGTGTTACGTTCTCCTGTCTGAGAGTCACAGACTCGCGTCATGGCATAACTCTGTTTATAAATAGAAAGAAGAGGGTAGTATTAGACAGTTTATTAACAGAGGGAAAGTCAATAGACATTTTCACAGAGCAAGGAACTGGGAGCCAAGGTTGGGTTTGAATTCCCTGGGTGACTGTGGCCCATTCATTTCTCTCTCCATTTCCCTATATTTACGGTGGGGTTAGCAACAGTCACAGACCCCCCCAGGAGTGTGCTGGTTTGATGGTTGACCCCATGGTTCAGCAGCAAGACCCTCCACATTCCCCTTGTGCCCGGAGAGCCAGGTTTGCCGTGTGAATTCTGTCAGAGGACTTGGCATTGTGATTATTTACCCATTTCTTTGGCCTAGGGGAAGCACTCATCTCACTGCTGTGACGGCCGAGAGGGTAAGGCGTTGAAATTGAAATCCAATAGGGTTTCCCTGCGCAGGTTCAACGTCTGCTCACAGCAAGGCCTGTGTTTTAGCCACACCCTAGCCTGGGCAATAGAGCTACACCACCCCTGAGACGCTCTCAACACAGGCCCCCTCATCCCAAGCAGATCCTGTTCTTGCTCCTTTCATAGAGAGGTCTTTGATGGTGCCTCTCACTGCCCCTGAGGTCTCAGGTGAACTCTCAGCTTCCGCCACTCACTTGGGGTCCCATGGCTCAAAACTAACCGTGGAGCATGTAGGGAGCTGAGCAGGGACAGCACAGAAGAGCCAGGGGAAGCTGAGCCTGTGCTTAAAAGATCTATCCATGCAAGAGGGAAATTCTGAGGATGCGGCACGGGACCAGGGCCACCTTTGGAGTGAAGCCCATTCTGCTCTGCCTCTTCCCCTTCCCCAAGGTCTTCACTCCACCCTCACTCCACCTTTCCCCCAGGATCCCACCTGCTCTCTGCCTCTTCTGTCCCTGCTCTGCCTCCTTCCCGAAGGATCTTCCCCCCCCCCCACACATAAGGCATGCACTGCCCCATGCCCCCCCTCTCCATATCCCTCCCTCACAGGAAAAGGGCAGAAAGGGGCAGGGGAGTGAAGTCTTAGGGAAGAGTCAACGAGGAGTGAGGGGCAGGTAGGGGAGTCTGAGGGGGAGGGGGAAGAGAGGAGTGAACAGAAGGTAAGGGAATCTTTGGGGGGGGGGGATGTAAGAGCCAAAGCCAGGGAGGACTCAAAGAAGAAGATGGGGGGTGAGGCCTGGGGGACAGGGCCATGGTCTAGCCCCGGGTGACTCCCCCGCAACTCTAGAGAACTTCTGGCCCGTGTGTGTGTGTGGGCCTCCACCCCCAAATCAGTGTTGGTGCCTGTGCCTTGGAGTGTAGAATCAGAGCTGGAAGAGAGCTCAGGAGGTCATCAAGTCCAGTCCCCTGCCCAAGGGACGACCAATCCCAATTAAATCAACCCAGCCAGGGCTTTGTCAAGCCGAGATTTAAACACCTCTAGGAATGGAGATTCCACCCCCTCCCTAGGGAACCCATCCCAGTGCTTCCCCACCACCGGCAGCTGTAACCTGCAGAGCTCCATTGCCAGCTGGTACAAAGGATCCTGGGAGCACATTTGGGCACTAGAGGCATCGGTGCAGTATCTCAGCAATAGCAAAGATGCCCTTGTGAGGAAAACAGGGGGGCCTGATAGGGCCAAGGATGGGCTGGGAGGAGGGAGACTGGAGCAAGATGATGACTACCAGGGTGCCTGTTTTCAGCTTTGTTGAGGCACTACTGGACTGAGGGTCAGGCCCGAAGGGGGAGAGGGAAACAGAAGGGCTACGTCTAGACTGGCATGATTTTCCGCAAATGCTTTTAACGGAAAAGTTTTCTGTTAAAAGCATTTACGGAAAAGAGCATCTAGATTGGCACGGACGCTTTTCTGCAAAAGCACTTTTGCGGAAAAGCGTCTGTGCCAATCTAGACGCGCTTTTGTGCAAAACAAATCTGAGCTGTCTACACTGGCCCTTTTGCCCAAACGGGAGCAGCATAGTATTTCCGCAAGCAGCACTGATTTCTTACATCAGATCGTCAGTGTTCTTGCAGAAATTCAAGTGTAGACAGCTGGCAAATTTTTCCACAAAAGCAGCTGCTTTTGCGGAAAATCTTGCCAGTCTAGACACAGCCATGGGGCGTAGTCAGGAGTGGTGCGAGGCTGGCTGCGGCAGCTGGTGCCCCCGGCGGAATGCGCGATCGGGGCCCCCTGCTGCACGGCCGTAAATGGCTGTGACGTAATCATTGGGTGCCCTGTGACGTCATCATCGGGTGCGCTGGGCCGCTGAAGTCGGCGCCCTAGGTGACTGCCGAGTCTGCCTATACTCATGGGCCGCCCCTGGGCATAGTGACATTTCAGTTCTTACTGAAAGAAGCATCTTTCTGGGCTTCTCTTTGCAAGGCCCCCAAGATGGGGCCAATCCCTCTGGCTCTCTCCTGTCCTCAGCTGTTGTTTCTCTCCATGGCTGTACAACTCAGGGCTGCAGAAACCCCTGTCTGTCTGATGCCTCATGGAGACATGGCACATTGTAAGGGCTGCACTCCTACCTTGCTTTTGTTTGAGCCGCTCACCTTGAAACACCCTGCGTCAGCAGCCAAAGCTCCCATGTAATGGTATCGCAGCAGGCAAGGTGACCTGGTTCAGCTCTGTCAGGCAGCTGCTCGAGATGCTGCCTGCTGTTTTCTCCCATTAAAATCCTAGCACATGCAGTATCATTTGTAGTAAATCCAGGCCCCCCAGAACGTCACTTTGAAGTTCATTGTGGGCACTTGGAGCTTTGTGGCAGAAGGAGGGACAGAATTCAGAACCACCTGTTTCAAAAGCATAGTCCCCCAAAACTTTAGCGGAAGGAGAATCTCCATCAGCTAAAGTAGAGGGCCTCTGACACACAGTTGAGCAGTTCTAATTATATCCTGTAGGCATTAGAAATGCACAGACATACTGGGCAGTTCATCATAGTCAGCTTACTCCCATTGATTATAGTGGTGAATTCTTTCTTTGAAAGGGTCATATTTTACTGTGATTATCTGACCTCTTAGCCATGAGGTACAAGATAACACAAGCCAGTTTAAAACAAAAGACAGGACTACGCAGCACTTTGAAGACTAACAAGATGGGTTATTAGGTGATGAGCTTTCGTGGGCCAGACCCGCTTCCTCAGATCAAATTGTGGAAGAAAATTGGCATGACCATATTGACAAGTATGTATGTGGGAGAAGGGGGAAAACTGGAAGCTCAAGTTCAAACTCTTCAAATTTCAAGTGAATATGGAGTAAAGCCCCCAGCTCTGAACCCAATGCTGCGACTTGGTTCCAGTTTTCAGGGTCTGCTCTGGATGCAGCTGATCTTAAAATATCTCCACAATTTGGGGCCTGAAATCTCATGAAATTCCACTATTGTCAAATTCAAACCCACTGCACCCCCCGGGCTTGGCTCTCTGACTCCAGTTCTGAGTGCTGCTTTCTTGGCCTGACCATAGATTGGATGGTATCTGCTCTATACATGCTGACCTGGACTGTCTCGAGGGGATGGTGTGTGACCATATTGTAAGCCAGAGTGAAAATATTGTGCATAGGGGCAGCTTTAATTCTACTTTGAAGTAGGAATAAGAGATCCTCCGGAATAGGGCTTTATTCCGGAGGATCCGGGCCAGTCTAGACGCTTTTTTCCAGCTTTTCCCCAAGCCGGAAAAAAAGCGGCGGACATGTTTATTTAAATCCCGCGGGGGATATTTAAATCCCCCGTGGATTTCCCTATTCCCACTTTCAAAATTAGCATGCCCCTTCTGAAGAAGGGGCCAGTGTAGACGTAGCCAGGGTGTCATAGTGTAGTTGATTAACCAGTAAGCAAAAACGTATCGGTTAATGATGTAGACTACGCGCATTTCCCTCCATCCAGCCAGTAATTTTTTTAGCTGGCTGGCCAGCAACCAGGCTCAGTCCTCGCTTGCAATGGGTGTGGGACATAGCCCCACTTCAGCTCTGCATTAAAGTGCATTAGGAGCCAGACAGACAGAAGGCCTGGCTCAGTTCTGGCTCATGCCGGGTCCAGGGTTGCTGCCACCCCCGTGCTGCTGCCTCTGTATCAGAGGCAGAAGCGCAGGGCGACAGGCCGCTAGCCCGCAAGGGGAGCTGTTTTTTAAACCATCTCCCCTCGTGAACCAGCTCTCACCTGGTACCCTATGCTGCTGCCTCTGATACAGAGGCAGCAGCATGGAATGGCAGGGGGCTCCTTGGGAGTGGGGCTGGAGCGCACTGGTTGCCAGCTCCGCCCCTGGGGACTATAGAATAGTCGAGTAACCAATAAGAATTCTTGAGATTAATCGACTAATCAATTAATCGATATTTAACATCCCTAGCCTGCACCCTAAGACAAATTCTGAGGGATTACATGCAGCCCCATTCATCCCAGGAGTTATTGCTTCAGTACAGCCTCCCTCTCCCCTCACTTAACTCCTCTCAGATCATCCTAGTTCGGTGAGCGTGGGTGGTTATTGAATGTGAACAGGAGGGGGGTTGGGGGCAAGCATCAAGTTATAGCCGGACCTAACACTGCTGTGCAGACAAGTCTAGAGAGCCACGGTCTTGCCCTTTCTATCTGCCAACTATTTACAAACGGTTGGCTGGCTTTGGAAGTGCAGAGTAGTATAATGCTCATTCATTCATTATGTGATTACTATCACTTCCTCAGTTGCCAGGGAACATTTCCCTTGTGTCACTGGTGCCAGGATGGGGACTCTAGGAGCTGCAGCTTTCCTCTCTCTTCCGCCTCCTCCGCAGACCCCAATCTAGCGAAAGCAGAGAAAAATCACATCGAGGGGTTAGCGCACATGACTTGGCGTCAGGATGCCTGGGTTCTATTCTCGGCTTTGCTGCTGACTCACTTCGTGACCTTGGGAACGTTCCGTTCGCCTCTTTGTGCTTCTGTGAACTCTTCTAGCACAGGGATAATGATGCTGGATGTGAGGAAGGATAGGAAAGGTGAAGATTAACCTGTTAATGATTGCAAAGTGCTCTGAGATCCTCAGATTGAAAGGGGCTGGCGGAGGGCAAACAGCAGCTGAGGGGAAGGAAATGGAGGTGCACTGGAGAGTTGCTCACGTACAGCTCCGGGGCTGACTCAAGCGACACCCCCTCCCAGATGAGTGACTTTTGGGGGCCACTGAAAAGCTCAGATATCCTGGCATAAATTGGAGCATGTTCCAAGTCCTACTCCTGCCCTCGAGGTCCAGAAGGAGGAAGGACCGTGTCAGAAAATCACAAGACCTCTGCCTGACCTCTGTTAAGGATGTCTTCCAGCATTTTCAAAAGCCTTGGTCTTCAGGGAGCTCAGATCCTGCCCTGCACAGACCCTGGCAGAGCAGCGCTGGCTGATGCACTCGCCTCCGTGCTGCTGAGTCATGCAGCTTCCTTGCCCACACTGTGACGCAGATCAGTGCTCAGCAGCAAACTGATCCTCTCGTCCCCCTCACCCCCCCCCCCCCCGGCCATGTTCCTGCTGTCATCGAGCTTAAGAGTTTGCTCACTGCCCGGCACTAGCGTGTCAACTTTGGCACAGGGGGGAGAAGAGTGGCAAAGTTTGGCGTAAACTTGGGAGGACCCACGCTAAAGCCCTGTAAATTCCCTGGGACAACTTGAGCACTAAAGATCAGCTGGGTTCATTAATGGCCTTACTCCATACAAAGCCCAGCACACTTCGGCTATGTCTACACTGGCGGCTTCTTGCGCAAGAACATCTTGTGGAAGGGTTCTTGTGCAAGAACTCTTGCGCAAGAACACGTCCACACTGCCATGTGCCAGATGTGCTTTTGCACAAGAGCATCCATGGCAGTGTGGACGCTCTCTTGTGCAAGAAAACTCTGATGGCCATTTTAGCCATAGGGCTTTCTTGCGCAAGAAACCCCTGCCGCGTGTCCGCACTGCCCTCTTGCGCAAGAGAGCTTACACCTGTTAGAAAAGAGCATTTCTCTTGCGCAAGAAGCCCTCCTACCATGTTTTACTGTAAATCTTCTTGCGCAAAAGCGGGTGGGCAGTGTGGACGCTCTGCGGAAGAACGGCCGTTCTTGTACAATGATCCGCCAGTGCAGACCTAGCTTTCCAGTTTAGATACTGCTCAGGTAGGAGGAATCTTGCATGCAAATGTAAAACCACAGTGTCCAGCTTGTTTTAAGTAGAGTACAAGCCAAAGCAAAATGCCCAAAGCTAACAGCCCTGAACTCAGGGGGTATTCGAATTTCATGGCTTGGGCCTATCTGTAATAATGTAAGCAATGTTCCCTCTAACTTTTTCCATCCATGAGCAGAATACATTTTGTTATGCGCGCCAACACATGTGTGGATGTGCACCACCAGTGGAAACTGTGGGTGCTCTGCTAATCATCTGGCGGCACCTGAATCTCTCTGAGGTGGCCATTTAAGCATGCAGCTTACAAGGAACGCTGCTTGGAAAGGGTTTTGCTCTCTTGACCGGCACTCTAGACCCCCGATGAGGAAAAAGGCAACATATTTCCAAGCTGTGCTTTGAATCCCACACAGCGTGAACCCGAGCCAATGAAATGACATGGAGTGAAGCAAGATGCTGCCCCTGCAGTGCCTACAACAAACCCACACAAAGTGGCGTGCGCCCGGCTGCTGCTTCCCATGGCAAACCAAAGCTAATGGGAGCTGCAAAGCTCCGTGGCTGCAGCATTGGTAAATAAATTAGAGCAGCCCATTAGCAGCTTTTTCAGAGTGGATCCACAGGACATTCCCTCTCTACCTTGTCATAGGTTGATGCTTTCCGTTTGAGACTGGTGTGAACATAACTGCCATGAGGCTGATTGGAACCTGTGACCGCCAGATCTTAGGATAGGAGTAATTACAGCTTAAGCTATAAAGCTAGCTGGCACTCAGCTTAGGCTGTAGAGCTCCCTTGGTCTTATCTCTTGCTGTAAGTGATCTAAGAGCCACTCCACGAGACAGTGAACCACACGAGGGCTATGTCTACACTGGCGGGTTGTTGCTCCAGAAGTATGTAAATGAGGCTAAGCGTGGAATATCGCCGAGCCTCATTTGCATATCGAATGAGCCGCCATTTTTGCAGAAGAGGCTCTTGTGCCAGAATGAGCTGTTTACACTGCCCCTTCTTGCGCAAGAAAAACCCTCTTGCACAATGCCGTTAGGCTGATTATTTTCAGGAAGTGTAGACGCTCCTCCTGGCGCAAGAGCCTCTTCCGCAAAAATGGTGGCTCATTAAATATGCAAATGAGGCTCGGCGATATTCCACGCTTAGCTTCATTTGCATTCTTCTGGCGCAAGATCGCGCCAGTGTAGACATAGCCTAGGTGTGTGGGTTACCCGAACACATCTTTACGGGGCCCTCTGCAGAACTGTGCTAGTGAGACAAACCAGACAGTCCCACAGTGCCTAGCTCAGTGCTGTCAATGCAACCTGGGAAAGATGGCTTGTTTCCCTTCCAGCAGCACAGTCTTGCCCCAGGATCCCAAATAGAGTGGCCTTTGGACTATGGCATGACTGCAGAAAAGATTTAACGTAATGTGGATACGATTTAATCTCCCTTTTCCTCCAAGTAAACCATTTTCAAAATGATTTTAATTTTGGTGCCAGTGTGGGCAGGGTGTAACATTCCAGCTTCCTTTCCTCGACAGCAGATCAGGGCATTGCAGGATCCCCTCCTTTGCCAACAAACTGCCACTTTGCTCCAGCCTCTGCTTGGTTTGCTTGATGCAATGCTATCATTCATTTCTCTACTCTACTCTCCCACCCCATCTCTGAGCCCCGAGATGTCAGCACAAGAAGTACAAGGACGTTTTTATCCACAGCAGGAGCTGGTAGCTTGGCAACGGTATCAGCAAAGACAATTTAAACGTAGAAGGGTTTCTGAGTGTCTGTGTCTTTGCTGCAATGGATGAAGAACTGCAGAAAACCACCCCCAGCCCTGCCACTTCCATTCCTGGATCTCGTTTGAACTACAGATGGAGAATAATAATTACTGGAGGTCAAGGCTGCCATTTACTGGCTAACAACAAAGGCCCACGTGGGTTGCCACTCATTTCTTCTTTATAGTATTTTGCTTTTCTCCAGCTTCTCCCACCTCAAGACCGCAAAGCTTGTTACAAATCTTAACTTCCACAGAAGGTGATTGGTATCATTATCCCCATTTCAAGAATAGGTAAACTGAGGCACAGCACAGGCATGTGGGTTGCCCAAGCCAGCGGTTCCCAAACGTCAATCTGCAGACCAGTGCTGGGCTGTGAACTGCTGGCAGCTCTCATTGCTGAAGCTGGGGTGTACGCCAGCCCCGGTCCTCAGAACCGCTGGCTTCAGTTCCAGCAGCCTCCCAGTGCAGGGTGGATACCAGAACTGAAACCACTGCTGTGCAGAGGCAGTGGGAGCTGGGGCTGGGGTATATATTTTGGCAGACAGGTAATATTTTATTTGCAAACTAATTATTTGCACGATTAATATGCAAATAAAATGGTCCACCAAAAGTTTGTGAATGGGTTTGCCAGTCAGCAGTATAAAAAAGGTTGGGAACCTCTGGCCCAAAGCCACAAAAGCGATGGTCAGGGCCCCTGCAGAACTCAGGAGTCCTGATCCACTCCCCTGCAATAACTATTAGGCCAAACTCCCTTTTGGAAGCAGGGCTTGTATTTCCAATAGTTTTAATGCTTAGATACTGCCTCTAGGGGAGTGCCTGGCCCTGAAATGGAGATAGATAGATTTGTGACAAGCTTTGAGATCTTGAGGTGGGGGCGGGGGGGGGGGCTCTGACCCGGTTGAGTGTGACAGGTGTGTGTGTGTGTCAGTGTTGGGAGAAGCGGGGGGGGGGGGGGGGTGGGAGGGAGGGGGGGGGTCAGTCCCAGTTGGGGGTGACGGGGGGGGGGTCAGTGTCGGGAGGAGCGGGGGGGGTCAGTCCCAGTTGGGGGTGACGGGGGGGTCAGTGTCGGGAGGAGCGGGGGGGGGGGAGGAGGGGGGGGGTCAGTCCCAGTTGGGGGTGACGGGGGGGTCAGTGTCGGGAGGAGCGGGGGGGGGTCAGTCCCAGTTGGGGGTGACGGGGGGTGTCAGTGTTGGGAGGAGCGGGGGGGGGGGGGTCAGTCCCAGTTGGGGATGACGGGAGGAGCGGGGGGGGGGGGTCAGTCCGGGGGGAGGACTCGGTAGCTGCGGGATCCCGGGGCTCGGTGGTTGGGAGGGTCCAGCCCAGGGAAGGGGGATTCGCGGGGGGGGGGGGGGGGTGGGGGAGGGGAGGAGCGAGAAGCTGGGTGGGGGCGGGGCACGAACTCGGGCCCTGAGCCCTCCTCCGCACGGGGTGGGGAGGAACTTCGCCTCTCGGAGAAGCGTGTTCCTCGCGGCAGCCCGTAGCGTTCGGTCACATGGTCTCACCTGGCCCAGGTGAGGGAGGGGCCGGACGCCGTTCACCTGGCTCGGCAGGTAACGCCGGGGCCGGGTCTGGGTCCCGACCCCCCCCCCCACTCCCGCCGGGAGGGGCCCGCTTGGGGAGCCCCGCCACCCCCCGCGCCCGGGGGAGCAGGCCCCGCCCCGCCCGGGCCCCCCCCCCGCCCCAGCTCGGGGCCGCCCGGTGCCCACCTCAGAGACCCAGCCCGCTCCCGCTGCTCCCGGGGCTCAGCCCCAGCCGGGGACGCTCCCGCGGGCTGGGTGCCTGGCAGCCGGGTGTTTCCTCCCCCCTCTCTCGGTTGGCCCCTTGGTGCTCGCGGAGGGCAGCTGCCGACCCCCCCCCCCCAGTTTCAAATGGAGGCGCGGACCCCTCGGGAAATCTTAGCGCGCCCGGGGGCCGCCGTCCAGAGGCTGTAAAGATCCTGCCTCGAGGCACAGGGACCTCGCCTTCCCGCTCCCGCTGAATCAGGCCCTAATGCTTGTGACAGCCCATCTCCTCCAGCATCCCCCGCCAGGCTCTGGTAACGTGGCATTTACCCAAACACTCTGTCTCCCCTCGTCCCCCCGTGGTGACGTGCTGTTGTGCTACCTTGTGTTGCTGGGCCATGGGAGAGAGGGGGGTCCAGAGCTCCGTTTGGGATGACAGATCTGCTGTGTTTTCAAATCCGATCAGCATTCTAGTAAGAATGGGACTGGGGGGAAAAAAGCTCCAGGGCAGCCTTTGCCACTTCTTGCCCTGTGCTCCGAAAGTGCTGCTGCGGGCATAATACTTATAGTTCTCTTGCTATACTAGATTCATGTCTTTTGACTTTTTCTTTAGAAAATCCTTTTTTTTTAAAACTTAACAAAAAATATCCTTCTGCTGTGTTGTTGGGAACTCCCAAGGTGTTTGTGTTCAGAGGTACATCTACCTCCATTTATGTGAAAACTTTGTCTGTAGTGATGAATGCAGGAGGGTGGATATTGTATGATTTGTACAATAGTGGTGTGGAGGATTGCTGCTGAGATTGGCAGCTCCGTTGTGCTAAGGTACAAATGCATAATGAGAGATGAGCTTCTGATCTAAATAGACAAGACAGATATGAAGTGAGAGAGAAACCAAGGCAGGAGCAGTGAAGTAACTTGCCCCAGGTCACCCAGAATATAAGTGATAGAGCTGAGAACAGAGCCAGGGTCTTCTGAGACCCAGTCTCCCACAGCAGAACTGCTTTAATGCAGGTTTGAACCATGACAGCAGTGTGGTTTTTGATTAAACTGTAAGCTATTGAGGGTTGTGTGTGTATTTGAAACTAAAACCAAGAAGGGATTAAATTTGAAATTCAGAACATCCAAGCAACAGTAAAAACTCCTTTTAGTCCAGTGTTTTCAAATCCTCCAGTACTAGTTAGGCATGAGAGTCAAAGGTGTGGCCAGCCTGGTTAGTGGCTTACTAAGGTAGATAATTCAGCTAGTTCTTATAACTGAGGCAGTTTTATAAAACTTTTGAAAATCTCCTTTGCCTCTCAACAAGGAAGATCTTAAATCCTGGATAATTAAATGTTCCAACTACTCACAAACACCATTCTTCTGAAATGGATGCTTAACTGCTTTGGAAGGACTTTTATTGCTTCAAATAAGACTGCTGCTTGAGCAGCAAGAAGGCTATCAACCTCATTGTCAGTGTCAATTTGGCAAATGGGTTTTAATCCTAATATTTATTTACCATTGTTAGGCACTTGGTTATAATTTAGTATCTGGGCTTACAGTCAAAGGGAACAAGTCTTTGGAATCCTGGCTGTTGGCTTTAACAACAGTTTGATATCTCTGTTGGCTGTGAAGTTTTTATAGTCTTAAACTTGTGATATGGTGGTGAATATAGTGTGCAGCTGTTATGTAATAGATTGAGCACAGGATGTGAAAGAGAAGTTCTGTCCCTGACACTGCATTTTGTACAGCTTTAGATAAGTCACTTAACTGCTGTGCCTCAGAAAAAAAATTATTGTACAATGGAGATAGTACCCACTTTGTAAGGTACTTTAAAACCTTAGCATACTAATAGCTATATAAATGGCCATATAGGCTTTGGATATATTTCATTCTTCTAACATGACCTCTGTATTATGAGTAATCTGTCTTCCTGCTGACCAGTAATGGTTTTCCACTTGGAGAGTCTGATCAGCTCAGATGGGATTTTTGGTGCATGAAAACCTGATGAAATTGAGAAACAGCTAATGGCCTGACTCAAAAGTGCTGAGCACCCACAGCTCCAAGTGAAGGCAGTGGGAGCTGAGGGTGCTTATTGTGATTTTCAAAAGGCACTATTTAGATTCCTTTCTAGGAATAAGGGAAGGGGCCTGTTAATCTTACAGACTATATAAGCGAGACCAGATGGCCTGAAGAACAGTTCTGTGCAACTCAAAAACTCATCTCTTTCCCCAACAGGTAGTCCAATAAAAGATACTGCCTCACCTATATTAGTTGCGCTAATATCCTGGGGCCAACCCAGTTACAACACTGCAAAATACATAAGTGTCAACCAAGGCTAATGAAGCCAAAACATCCGTGGAAAGTAGCAGGACAGAGACCAGTGAAGCTTATCCCTGAGGTATAAATATCTGCCAAGCACTCCCAGTCCTTATGTCTGTTACTTTGGTGGGGCTGATGTTTCTATTTTTAAAGTGGCTGTGGTCATCCTAATGAGGATGGGAGTAGGAAGGCTATATTACCTTTGCATTTGATGCTGATGTGACCATTCTTGGAATATTTTAAGAAGGATGTTGATGTGTAGGAGAGGGTTCCAAAAGATGCATACATTTGATGTAAGGGTTGAAAAGCATGCCTTATAGTGACAGATTCATGGATCTCAATCTGTTTAGCCTAACATAGGGATAGCTAAGGTGACTTGATCCCAGTTTATAATAGGGATGTTAAATTGCAGGTAATCAGCCAATCAGATGGTCAACGGAATTCCCATCAGTGACTCGAGTGGTCGATAAGGGGGGGGACTGCAGAGCTGCAGTGGGGTTAGCTTCCAGCCTGGGAAATAATCCCGCTGCGGCTCTGACTTTTAAATGTATTAAGAGCTGCCAGGCACAGTGGTGGGGACTGGGAGCGAGCCAGGAATCAGCGCAAAACAGGCTAATATTATTCTGGGATGCATTAATGGGAGTGTAGTACATAAGACCCAGGCTTCAGCTGGAGTACTGTGTCTCATTCTGAGTACCACCTTATAGTTAGGATGTGGACATATTGGAGAGTCCAGAGCAAAGTGACAAAAATAAGAGCTTTAGAAAGCCTGGACCTATGAGGAAAGGTGGGGGGGAGGGGGGGGAAATGGGCATGTTTAGTCTTGAGAAAAGAAGATTGAAAGCGAAACCTGATCCCTCTTCCAGTATGTTAAGAGCTGCTATAAAGAAGACAGTGATCAATTGTTCTCCATTCTGTTGAAGGCAGGACGCAGAATACGGGTTTCAATCTGCATCAAGGGATATTTAGGTTAAATATTAGGAAAAGCTTTCGAACTATAAGGATTAAGCTCTGGACTAAGCTTCCAAGAGAGGTTGTGGTGTCCTCGCCTTTGGAAGTTTTTAAAACAAGTTGGACAAACACCTGTCAGGGGTGGACTAGGTTTACTTGGTGCTGCCACAGTGCAGGGGGCTGGATTTGGCCGCTTCTGGAGGTCTCTTCATGGCCTAAGTTTCTATGATTCTCCTGTCAAATATTTGCTCCCTCTTCAGTACATTCTTGTGCTGTTCTTTTGTTCTCATCAATTTAACAATGTTTCTACTTTTTGTAAAATTCCTTTTTGATTTTTACTTCATTAAGGAGCTCCTGATGGAGCCATATTGATCTCTTACTAGTCTTCCTATCTTTGCTTTGCAATAGTTTGCAGTTACGCCTTTATAATATTGTCTCCTGGAGGAACTGCCAGCTCTCCTGAACTCCTTTTTCTCTTAGGTTAGTTCATGTGGGAAGAAAATCTATCAGTTCCCTGAGTTTGCTCAAGTCTCGGGTTTTTTAAAGTCCATTATCATTATTAGGGATGTAAAATCCCATTAAAAAAGTTAACCGGTTAAATCGTATGTTTAGCCAGCTAACTGGGATCCTGCAGCGGAGGGTTTCTCTAGCCAGGTCTTCTGTGGGTGTCAGTGGGGGCTGGGCCTGCCAGTTAACAGGTTGCCCTGGTAAGTATGCTGGTAAGGGGTAATCCTTTACATCCCCAATCCTTATTCTGCTGCTCTCACTCCTTTTCCTTAGAGCAGGGGTTGGGGGCCACTGACCCACAGAAAAATCAGTCGGAGGCTGCACACAAGTGAGAAGCAGCAACAAAAAAAACCCCTCTGATGTTGGCCCTGACTGAGGAGAAAGACACTCCCCACATGCCCCTTGCACACCAGAGCCTAGTGGGGCCCAGCCTAGTAGATTCTGTGTGCTCCAGCACTGGGGAGCAGATGAGGGGGGCTGGAGCACCTGTGAGCCCTGAGCCTCAGGGACCAGATCCAGGCCCAATCCGGCCCTCAGGGCTAGGTTCCTTACCCCTGCCTTAGAATCATAAAATCTTATCATTTCATGACCACTGTAAACCAAATTGCCTTTCACTTTCAGATTGACTACCAATTTCTCTCTGTTGGTCAGAAGCAAGTGTGAAATGGCTGTCTCCCTGGTTACTTCCTCCATTTTCTGGAACAAAACATTGGGCTCTTGCATCTAGCAGGCAAAGGTATTACAAGAGCCAGTGGCTGGCAGTTAGGGTTGCCAGGCCTCTGGTTTTGGACCAAGAATGCCTGTTTGAAAAGAGACCTTGGAGGCTTCAGTTGTCCCTGCTGCCAACCCGACTTAACAGCCCACTTGGCACAGTCTGGGCTCGGGGCTAAGGCAGGCTCCCTACCTGCCTTAGCTTTGTGAAGCTCTTGGAAGGGCCCACCTGGTCCCTGCGCCTCCTAAGCGCAGGGGGCCCTGCCCGCATGCTGCCCTCTCACCCACAGCTCCCGTTGATCACCGTTCCTGGCTCATGGGAGTTGTGGGGTTGGCACCTGTGGCACCAGGGAAGTGATGGAGCCTCCCTGCATAGGCACCAACTTCAGATTTCCTGAGGGGTGCTCGGCCTCCACTCTGTCCGAGGCCCTGTCCCTATTCTACCCTTTTCCTCCACTTGCCCCGCGCTGCACCGCCCCTCCTCTGGGGGTGCCCTGTATTCAATAGGTGCTTCCCTATAACAGGCAGGGGTGGGTGGGAGAGGGACAAGAGCTAAAGCAGCATTGGGCAACTTAGGCTAGTGAGTGGGCTGGAAGATTATCATCACCAAGAGGGTCTCCTGGGATAGGGTGGTTTCACTAACTGCCCCTGTGTACATAGAATTTGCGGGGGGGGGGGGGGGTGATTGAACTATAGCAGCACTTTGATTGGATGCAGAGGGAGCACATGGCTCTCTGTCATTGTTGTGTGCAAACAGCACCCATCTTGATTCGTGTGCCCTGGCTTTACGTGTGGGTCACTTTTAGTAAGTCCAGTAGGGAATAAAACTCTGCAGATGGATCAAGAATCTGGCAACCCTGCAAGTGGGCAATGGTAAACACAATGTATCATGAGCCATACATAGAACCCTGATGGGCTGCCGGGCCGCTGCTCTAAAGGGCAGGTATGTTCCCTTGTCCTCTCATGCTCAGCTAAGGGTCCGTCGTGCTCTCTCCACCCCATGATAACAGTGAGGGAGGTGCTTTGTCCTCCTGCTGCACATCATTCCTCTCTCCCCTCCCCAGCTTGTCCTGTTGGGCACGACTCCAGGCATGGAGCAGGAAGGAGCTGCTGTGCAACCTTGCCTGGCAGCTGGCTGGGGAGGAAGCAGCTTCTGCTCCCTGCCTCAGGTGGGTCATCTCCCCAGTCAGGATCAGGCAGCTACTGGCCAGAGCTGCTGGAAGGAGCTGGGCTGACTCTTCCACTCCTAGCATCTGGGCCATGTGTCTCACAGGCCTGCCCCTGCCCTGCCTCCTGCTCCTCCCCCACCAGTGCCCCCTGTCCACCACCATCAACTGTTTGGCAGTGTGCAGGAGGCGCTGGTGGGGAGACAGGGATGAGCGGATCATGGGGGACCCGTCACTGGTGAGCAGCATGGTGGGTGGGGAGGGAGGCCCTTCAGTGAATGCTCAGCACCTTCTACTTTTTTTTTAATGCTGCCCTGTGCCTATAGGCTGCAGGGACCTGGTGGCCACTTCCTGTGGGCCGTGGCAAATTTGCCCAATTCCGAACCTCCTGCACCAGCTTAATTTCCTTCCCACACTCAGACTCTCACAGTCGGTGTCCCCCGCACCTGAGCCCCCTACCCCAGTACTCAGCCCTTCCTGTACCCAAACTCCTTATTTCTGGCCCCACCCAAGAACGTGCACCCCCAGCCAGAGCCCTCACCTGCACCTCAATCCCCAGTCCTTGCCTTGACCTTCCCCCGAACTCCAAACCACTCATACTTTGCGCCCCCCCCCCGAGCCTGTACCCCTAGCCAGAGCCCTCATCTCTGTCCCACATCCCTAACCTCCTGTCTCAGCCTGATGAAAATGAGGGAGAGCGAGAGATGGAGGGAGTGGCGATGGAGCGAGTGGGAGTGGGGCTGCAGGGCATCGGGGTAGGTGATAGGACATGCGTGTGAATTTTTTTCCTCACGACACATGGGCATGTCTACACTCGCAGCTTCTTGTGGCAGAAATATGCAAATGAGGCTAAGCGTGGAATATCGGCGAGCCTCATTTGCATACCGAATGAGCCGCCATTTTTGAAGAAGAGGCTCTTGCGCCAGAAGGAGTGGTCTACACTGCCCCTTCTTGCGCAAGAAAACTCCTCTTATTTTCAGGAATAATGGCATTGCGCAAGAGGGGTTTTCTTGCGCAAGAAGGGGCAGTGTAGACAGCTCCTTCTGGCGCAAGAGCCTCTTCTGCAAAAATGGCGGCTCATTAGGTATGCAAATGAGGCTCGCCGATATTCCATGCTTAGCCTCATTTGCATATTTGTCACAAGAAGCTGCGAGAGTAGACAGCCATGACGACTTGTATGTTCAACTCTCATTTGGTAAGGTTCAGGGATCTAAATTTCAGCATGTGGAATTAGAAGTGGGTGTGTGGAGACCAGGGAGGGGAGGAAAGTTGCTCCTTTTGAGGCTGTTTCTGTAGCTAGGGCTGCCAACAGAGAGGAAAGGGGAGGCAAACCGGCAGCTGCCCCAGGGTCATGTGATTTAAAAGTTTTTGTCTGCTGCTACTGTGGCAGCAGCTGGAATCCCAGCCCTTTTAAATTGCCACTGGAGCCCCAGACAGCTCTGAAGGGCTACCTAGAGAAGGCTAGCCCCTGGCCCCACGCCTTCCACCTGAGTCCCCATCCCTTCTGGGGCCTAGGAGCCCAGCAATTCTGTGAGCAGCCCTGGCCTCGAGGTAGACTAATGTAGTAATTGCCATGTGACATCAGACTTGTTTGTAAAAGCCGCTTCTTAACTTTACTGCAAAGGTCTGATCTGAGACTAATTTGGCATTTACATTCAGCTCCATGAAAACATCTGCAATCAAAATGACAAGAGAAGCACAATTGGTTTTTCCTTCAGTGCTTTTTGCATGATAGGACGCTGATTGCCAAATGCAATCTGCAGCAGCCACCATGGCCAAATCCCAGAGTTTACTGAACACCCAGTAGTGCAGAGCTTGCTATCTTGGTTAGCTGCTCGTATGATGATCATTCGCTTGTCCTCTCCTGGCGCGTGTGCTTTGAAATGGATCTGGCTGATGCTTGGAGCCTAGTTTAAGCCCGAACAATGTCAGACAAAAGGGAAGTTGTTCAAAAGGAGATAGACTTTGCAAAGGGAAGCTGTCAGCTGGCACCTCCTGCAACTGCACCGCTCACTTTCGTGCCTTCCAAACAACTTCAGAGTCTGCGTCTCTTTCCGCCTGTGCTGCGGAAGCATCTTCCGAAGGTTGCAGGGACTCTGGTGCCACTAAAAGTAGCATTTTAAAAATAAGTTGCTTTTCTAAATTGCTGCTTCGCTTTGGAAGTCACTTACGACACGATTAAAGCATTAGTAAAGGTGCTGCAGGGATCAAATCTGACCTGGTCACTGGACAGGAGTTCTCAAACTTCATTGCTCCCCTCCCACCCTTTACTATGTGTCCTCAGGAGTGAGGACAGAAGCCTGAGTCTGCTTGAGCCTTGCCACCCTGGGTGGGGAGCAAAAGTCACAGCCCTATTGTCATGGATGGGGGGGAGGAAAAAGGGGGGAAAAGCGCCTGGCGGGGGGGGAGGCCTGTAACTAGGGATGTGAATGACTATTGGATAGTCGACACACTAGTCCATTAGTCCCTTTCCCCCCCCTTGCTGCCTCTATCAGAAAGAGGCAGCACGGGGAGGGGGGCAAAAGAGGGGGTGCTTCAAAGCAGCAGTGCTGCTTGAAGCCTGGGGTCAGACCCTGAGCTCCATGCGGCACTGCCACTTTGAAATACTGCGGGGAGCATGGGGCCAGCGGGGGCTGCTTGAGTCCCCCACTGGTCCCATGCTCCCCGCAGTGCTTTCAGCCTCGGGGCTGTTGCTGCACTTCAAGAGTGGAGGCACCCCTAAACTAATCTAATAGTCTATGCAAATTAATCTAAATTTAACATCCCTACCTGTAACCTGAGTTCTGCCACCCAGGGCTGAATCTTTAGCCCCAGCAAGTCTAACACTAGCCCGACAATCCCATTAAAACAGAGTCGTGACCCACAGGTTGAGAACTGCTGCCTAGATGATCCAGGTCTCATCCTTTCCTGGTGATTCTTAGATGCTGGATGAAGGCAAAGTTCCTGTGACAGTGACTCTAAGTTTGACATGAGACCTTCTTGTTCTCCAGGTGCCTGAGGAGGTGAGCCATGGTGGGCAGGAGAACCAGACATCCCCAAGAAGTAATCAGCAAGCACCAGGCAAACCTGTCCCACCTAGATGCTGTGCCCCAAAGGATCAGCCCATTCAGAGAGTGTGACATCAGCCTGGAGGTGTTCAGCAAATCCACCCCCGAACTCAAACAGAGCCGCAAGCTGGCACAGCAAGTGTGGGACAGGAGAGCCCGCAAAGCTGACCTTAGAGACTCCAATGGGAGGGAGGCAGAAACAATTACTTTTATTTCTGGCACAGCAGATGCTCCCCAGCCCCAGAGCTTGTGCTGTGTGTCTTTGTCTCACGCCTGGAATGCCTCCAAGGCTGTCCTGTGCTGTATAGTGACCTGTGGGGGCTGCTTTAAGAACTGCAGCGTTCATCTCCCCTGCCTGGGGCACACTGAGACTGTGACTGACGAGGGAAGAAACAGGGAGCAAAATGGACGTGTGCCAAACAGCAGCCCTGCTAACATCTCCCCCATTGAAAAGAATGGGAGCCAGATCAAAAAGAGCACAATAGGGAGCAGCTTCAGCTACCCAGATGTAAAATTGAAGGGGATCCCTGTCTATCCGAACCGGAGCCCTGGCATCCCCACAGATGCAGATTCATGCTACAAAGAGCCCCTGCCAGAGAAGCACAGGAACAGCATAGAAAAGCCACCTCTGTCCAGCAGCCACCGGAGCTCGGAGGAGTATTATTCCTTCCACGAGTCTGATCTGGACCCCAGTGAGCTCAGCAGCTCTATGTCCAGCAGAGAGATCGATGTCTTGATCTTCAAGAAGCTGACAGAACTCTTCAGCGTCCACCAGATTGACGAGCTGGCCAAGTGCACATCGGACACGGTCTTCCTGGAGAAGACCAACAAGATCTCAGACCTGATCAACAGCATCACGCAGGACTACAACCTGGACGAGCAGGATGCCGAGTGCAGGCTAGTCCGAGGCATTATCCGCATCAGCACCCGGAAGAGCAGGGTCCGGCCCCACATTTCCATCCCAGCCACCAAGAGCCATGAGGAGAAGGCGAGCAGAGGAAACCCACCAGACAGTGGTAATGAAACCATGCTGGAGTCCCTAATCCCCAGCCAAGACGGTACGTCAAGTCCCCTGTCCACAGTAGTTTTGCAGCTCAAATCTCTGTGTTTGAGACCTGGGTTCACCTTAGCATAGGGAGACTCCAGACTTAGAACGCCTGCAGGGATGGAGTTGGGAACTTGTAGCTTTCAAGGTTATTTTCCTGAGTTGAAGGAATCCTCGTTCCCTGCCACTTAATACTTTGACTTCCCCCAACCCACTTTGCAGCTATTATCCTTCTGTGTAACACACCACACTTTGCTCTGCCAGATGAGTGATGTAAGGTGTGGCCCTGCTGGCTCTGCAGTAGTCCTGACTCTCCTCCTTAACCCCATCTTAGGAAGCGAGGCCATGAGTCAAACTCAGGTCACTGGCATGATCAGATCTGCCACTTGCCAGAGCACATCCACTAAGGCTAGTAAGCTGGCTGCCTTCTTTAAGTTTTGACCAATGTTGTTCTGGGATCCTGTTTACCTCCTGATGGTTTCTTCCCCATGCCTCATTCTCTAGCCAAAGGAGTTTCCATTTCTCTGCCTGTAGCATGAAGGAACTTTCCCAACCCCGTAAAAAATCTGAATCCGTTGTTGTCTATCAATAACCTTGGAGAGATGGCTGCGCATGGAGTGGTTTCACCAGGTTAATTATCTAATCTCTTTGGGTGCGTCTAAGTTGCGCTCTAAACTCGAAATAAGATGCACAAATTGCATATCTTATTTCGATTTTGAAATAACCTATTTTGAAATTTGGTGCATCTACACAATGCCAAATTTCGAAATAATCCACTATTTCGAGATATCCCTTAAGCCTCATGGAATGAGAGTTACTGGAATGCCGAAATAGTTTTTGAAATAACGGCTGTGCTATTTCGAAATAATGGGAGGCTTATGTAGACGTGGGGTAGCTATTTTGGGATACCTCCAGTGGGTATCCCAAAATAGCTGTGCAGTATAGACTTTGGTTCTGTTTCTGGAAATCCTTTCCTTCCCCCACTCTCACCCTTACCTTAGACTCCAGTAGAATACCCTATATGCTCCCAGACTTCTGGACTGCACATTGAGATCAGTCACTAGCTTTTCCCATATCCTCCTGCTAACTCTTAGATGTTAGTTACTTCCAAGTATCTCAAATGCTGCCTCCCTCTAAAAGAAAAGGAGGAGCTGCTGACAGGGTATGAGGGCCTCTGTCCTTGGAATGTGCCACCCCTCCTTGTCTAGGTACCTAAATCTGCTAACCTGCAGGGCATACCACAGGGCATACCAGTTTAGGACTCTTGAAGAAGCAAATATTGTTGGGTGTGATGGACTGGTCTCTTTTGGGGCTCACGGATGATTTAGTTATACGTTTGCCATATTTAAATATTTTGTCAGCGTCGTTAGAATGTTTCCCCAATCTAAAGAATAAAGAAGTAGCAAGCTTAGCCCTGATACACAAATGAGTGGCTATTAAGGGAGAGCTTGATACGTTGGCTGGCAGGGCTCTGCACATGGGACCAAAAACACTTTCAGTCCTTCCTGTCTCAGGACTTCTGAATTTTCTTTTCAGAGTTGGATGTGCAGATATCGGAGGAAACCACGGCCGATATGATAGCCAGGAATATGAGGCGGTCCAGTGCTGCAGGTAACATGCCTGTCTTGCTCATAGTCAGTGAGAAAACAAAGGCTACAGCTTTTCCAACTCACATCTGTGACTTTGAGATGTGGCACTTCCTGTAGAGAGGCTGTTTCCTTCCTGGGGAGGACACAGGAGAGTTCCCAGATATACTTGAGGGATGAGGGGGTTTCTCGATCTCCCACACTGCACTTGGCCTCAGTTCCCAGTCTGTAAAACAAGAATAGTGCCCACCGTTTGGAGTGTTGTGAGGCTTACGGCTGGACAAAAGGTGCTATAGAAATGCAATGTGGTGGTGGTGAATCTGTGTTCAAGCCTTATGATTGGAGGGGTCTCAAATGGACCACAGGCCAAGCAATTTGGCCTGGGAGTCTTGTGGGTGGGTGGGGTGTCTCCGTCCCTGTCCTCCAAGCCCTGTTCCTTCTTGACACTGCCTTCCCCTCCCACCCCATTGCACTCCTTCCCGCGAGGGACGTGGAGGGGAAAGGGTGCAATGGGGGTGGAGGATAGGGTAGGGGCAGGGTTTGGGGGACAGGTACCCTGGTCAGACTGAGAAAATGCTTGGGCTATCAATGGCCCATAGCCAGGAGTTTGAGATGCCTGATCATGGTGTTTCTCATTTAGATCTTCACTGGTGCAAAAGGGAATGAACCAAAGATCAGATTTTATACACCCTCCCATCTCTCTCTTCCCCCCCCCACGCACACACTTCTCCTGGGGACTGAGGTCAAGCCTGAGGGCTTTCAGGGCCCTAACCTCTTGACAAAGTTTGAGGGGAAGTGAAACCATAGTTAGGATGGGATTTTTTGGACTCAAGTCTGAGGGTAAATGACAGTGAAGTGAAGCAGCAGGGGAGAATTATTTACCAGCAGGTGCCTTGGGCTCTGTTGCTTTCCCATGTTGCTTTTAATGTTTTGCATCAGAGAGCAGCCTTGAGCTGAAATACTAGTGTGTGTGTGTGTGTGTGTGTGTGTGTGTGTGTGTGTGTGTGTGTGTGTGTGTGTGTGTGTGTGTGAAGTGACAGGATCGCTGTTGAAAGTTGCCTATGATACTCGGAGTTGCGCTCTGCCTGAAGGTGTTGTGCTGCTTTCTCTTCCCGTGTGAGACGCAAGACCCTTTGTGGCAGCTGGATCTTTCTAGCTGCTGAGGATTTTGCTGCTGCAGTCTGTCATTCTGTGTAAACTTCTCCTCCCTCCCCTTTTCTTTTTCCCCTCTCAAGGATCTCCGCTGAGCAGAGCTTCCTCCTACCAGGACACAGAGACCGATTCTTCTGGAGCACCACTGCTGCAGGTTTACTGTTAGGATAATGGACCAAAGCAGTGTTCTGTGGGGGAAGAGGTTGCAAACAGAGTTCCTCATCTTTTAAAGTAAAATGTGCTAGGCCACTTTATTTTCAGCTCCCCCCCCCACCTTTGTTCAAGTTCAACTTGCCCCTCAACAGGTGGGGTGCATTGGATTTTTTTTTCTTGTTGAGAGACCATAACAGAAACTTGAGGAAATGGACCATGAATCTAGTGAACTTACTCCTAATGCAAGTTCTGGGACCAGAAGACGGACAAGGGGATATTGACAAACAAAATGTGTTCTCCCTTTGTGGGAACTTGCAGATCCATTTCCACCCTTGGGACGCAGTTTTAAAACCCAACCAGACGTCAGACATTCAGCTGTTGCCCAGCTCCAAGACTCAGCTGTGCAATTTTTGTCCTTCTGACCTTGTAGACGTCAATGTATGTTGTGTAGCTTTTGTGGATGATGTTTTCCCTCTCTAGGAACGTCTTTCCATGTATAGCAATTCTATTGAGGTGAACTCCAGGGCTGTAAGAACAACTGTTTAAAATCCCAGATCTCCACCTACCATTGCTAGTCCGGGTGGCCTCAGAGGCTGAATCCTCTAGGTACAGTAGCCAGATGAGTTTACTTGACAAAGTGCCTTATATCTGTCCTGGGGGGAATACCTCAGGAGAGGGTGGTTCAGCCTTCAGCATTCGTTTAATCCTTGGCCTCTTTACCCTAAGTGCCAACAAAGCAGCCAAGCTTAGTGCCAATTGCAACATGGACAACCTGTTGGTGAGACTACCTGGATTGAGACCCAACTCTTGTCTCACCGGTTGCCATGCAACCATTGAAAAAACACTTGAAATCACTGCCGCTCTGGTGATCCATGAGGTGTTAAATAGTCACTGGTGTCGATTTGTGACTCATTTGCCAATCAGCTTTTCCTTCACTCACCTGCCAAGGCTCACGTTACCCTTGGTCACGTTAACTGTTGGAGAAAACCCTGAACTTGTGTCTTGGAAGGGAAAGGAAGGGAAAGGACAGGCTTTTTTAAAAATGACTAATCAGTCCTCCCTGTAACTTTGCCTGTGTGTTTGGGATCTTAAATGTCCCTTAGAAATGCTCCCTGGAAAACTTTATGGTTGCCTTAAAGGAGGGGAGGGGGGAGAGAGGGGCTTTCTGGGGGAACTTCCCATGAAGCGTATGTAAGGAACGGATTATTCCTGTGTAAATGGGACTCTTGCTCCCCTGCGCACATGGGTGTTGAGCATGCTCGGCGCCTTCCCTCCTCAATCCAGTTACAAAACAACAGGTAGTGTTGCTACCCTAAAGGCACCAAACTGGGTGACCTTGAGGGCTGCCCTCGCTGCTGTGGCCGCTTGCTCGCTTATCAGAAAATAAACATGCCCAGCCACGAGATTTCTTTCTACACCTTGGCACCTTAGTAGAAGAATAGGAAATGCTCATTTGTGGAATTAACGAGCAATGAAACCAAAGTGTCCAGTGCTGCTAGAGGCAGACATTGGTAAAGGTGGGCTCTGGCCACGGTCTAGGCCGCACTTCTGTGCTTAAACAAAGGGAAGGTGAGTTTAGCTCGTAGGTTGGGGGACTAGAGGCTGTTTGCCTCCTGTGCTTTTCAAAGCTTTAGTTTCTCACTTAGCTAATTAGGGCTTCTATGGCTGTCTGCTGTGGACAGAACCCCTTTGAAACATAACATTCACCAGAGCCACGTTAAGTCCCGCTGAGACCTTGCTGTCTGTGTACATTTACTTCCACAAACACACATTCAGTCCTAGCAGTTGAAACGTCAGGGGCAGTGACTCATGGACTGATGCTGGCTGGACAGTGATAGGCTGGCTAACTGATCCCATGTCACTTTGAAACTTCTTCCATGTTTGGCTGGCTTTCTGTTAGCTCTGTGCTCTGCGTTGGGGCCTTTGGCAGGCTCAGCGGGATGGCCTGGCAATGCAGGGGCCACTGAACCTTTGGTGAGTTTGTTTTTCCTTTGGCTTTATTTTTTAAAGCAATGAAATATACATTTGGAAACTTCCCCCCTCCCCCCGCCCGATCATGCAAGGATCAGACTCAGAGGGGTCACAAAAACTCCTGACAAACAGGGCCTGACTGTAAATACGTAATATTTTGCATATCACCTTTGGGCCTTGCAGACTCTTGGCTACTGATCTGGTTTGTAAATACGCATTTGGATTTTTATTTTTATTTTTTACTTTTTAAAATGCAAATTTACCATGCACGGCCTGGAGCTTACTGCTGGGACTAACGGGGCAGTCGGTTCCATGCAGCCCCTATGACAAGGCAGCCTTGGGAAGAGCTGCCAATTGCTGCTGCCCAGATGCAATAGCAGACTTTTCCAGTTCATACAGTCTCTTGGGTTTACTCCTTATGCCAATAGTGCCTGACGTTGTATGGAACAGTGGGGGGTAGGTGTAAAACCACCCCTGTAACTGGGAAACTTGTGGCGTGCTATGTTTGACTCAGTCTGTCTTTGTGTGTTTTTTTTTTAATTGCTCCCTATTTAATTTTGCTTTACATTTCAACCTGAAGCTGATTTCAAACACATTCTTTGCTGATGGGCTTGGGAGAAAATGGGGTGCATAGTGGAAACAGGCCTGTGCCCTGAAGCTGACCGCGGTGCTCCAGCTGGACTTTTCTCTTGTGTTTGAGCACTGTGTCAAGTCTGTATATGTTTTTCTTCCAGTCGATGTGGTTTGATGTCTGGGGAGCAATGAGGGTCTGTGCAAATAAAGTGCCTCTTGGGAGCTGACTGTGTTCGGGGAAATGTAAAGGGGAAACACTGTCAGTGACAGTTGTACAAAACTGAGAGCAAAATGGGAACAATTTCTGTGGTGTGTCGTGTCCCCCCTCCCCCCCCCACCAGTACTCATTTAACCCCTCTGGCAGAGCCACTCCCTCATGAAGGTGCGGGGGAGGTCGGAGCTTTTTGTCCACCTGTCCCTCAGACTAAAAGGACGAGTTCTGGCTTTTTAAAGTCAATTACTCAACTGGCAGCTAGCTCAAAGCCCTGCTCCTGCTGCCATTCTCCTTTTTTGGGGTGGGGTGAGGATGGGAGGAAGATGATCAATCAAAGGATCTCCAGTAGGTTTCTCTGGCCTTGTCATTAGCCAAGGGAGTGTGGCTGTTTATAGGGTAACTACTTTGTAATAAACTTATTCAAAGGAATGGGGGCATGTGGGAAGAATCGATGCCAGACCCTGCTTTCTCCTCTTTGCAAGGCACTTCCTAGTGACAGTGGGGCTCCATTGACTGAGTGATGGTTGGCTTGGAAGGTGGTTGGTTGGGTGGGGTAGAGGGTTTTAATCCCCTTGCAGGGTCGAGGGTTGCTAGGAGCCTTTCAGACTGACGAGATCTGGAGCTTTCTACGTCTGAGTTGCCATTTGATTGCGGGAAGTCTGGCAATTCTCCCCTGCTGCCTGGTGTCAAGCCAGTGATTCTCACCCCTCCTCCCCCCCGTCTCCCCCGTCCCCCATTCCATTTGGGAGCCATGGCTCTGATTAGAGCAGAGGTTTTCAAACTCTTTTCTGCGCGACCCAGTTGAAGAATCTTGCTGATGCCTGTTGACCCACTGTAACTGTATCTTTTGATTAGAGTGCAGGCTCTGAGATGGGACTGCGGATGAGGGGTTTGGGATGCGGGAGGGGGATCCAGGCTGCGGCAGGGGATTTGGGCAGTAGCTTTGGGAGAAGTTCTGCAAGCTTGCAGCCAGCTCGTCACAGGGCAGCCCCCTCACAAAAAGTTGCTCTAGCATGAGCCACCTTCTCTTTTCCAGCTGCTTTCTGGGACCCAAGTAGGAGTCCCAGCTGTTCAGCCAGCTTCTGATTGGGAAGTTCCAATTAGGGCAGGGGTGGGGAAACTTTTTTGGGGGGCGGGGGGGCCACTGACTCAGAAATCAGTCGGGAGTCGCACACAAGTGGGAAGCAAAAACAAAACAAAAAACCAACCCACCCTCACTGAGGTGGTCCCCGACTGAGGAGAGACGCTCCCTACATTCCCCTCCCATACCTGGAGTCAAAGGGGGCCCAGCCTAGTAGATTTTGTGTGCTCCAGCCCTGTGATTGGGGGAGGGGGGGGCTGGAGTGCCAGCACCTGCTCCCCAATGCTGGGGGATGGGGTGGGCTGAGCCATGGGGGCCAGATCCAGGCAAGCTGGGGGCTGCATCTGGCACCTGGGTCTGAGATTCCCCACTCCTGGATTAGGGGTTGGCATATGTTGAATTAATGGGGAATGGTTGAGTGCAGGGAATTGCTTTGTATGGTCTTTTTACTAGTGACCAGGCATATTTGACACACAAGGCCACCTGGCAAAGCTGGAAATCAGGTTATTACTTTTACCACAACTGTGACCAGGCGCCTCACCCACTCTCAAGTTATCTGCTGTGCCTGTGTATATACATAGTGAAATATGTCCCTGTTCCAAAGAGCCATAACAAGAATTCAGAGCTGTCTGTTAGTTCCATGCTCTCATTTCCTACAGGGGGTGTAATTGCGGTTATTTCTGGGAAGTAACTATGATGCCTGATGCCATCTTCCACTAAAGATCTGATCTATATGACTTTGTCCCTTGTAACAGTGAAAGTGCCTTACATCCTCACTCCCAAGCCTGTGTGTCACTTTGTATTTTGTTCGTGTTCTCCTGATTCGTGCCTGGTGGTCAATGAGTTGGCAACATCTTTTTGCTACTGGAAGAGTTGTCGTCTGTCAATCCAGCAGTTTCTTAGCTGCTGCACCTGGATCCACTCTGAGTTCCAGTATTGGGCATGATCTTTTCGGAAGACTATGGTGACTAAAGAGCTATTGCTATAATACTACACGGCTGTGTCTAGACTGGCCAGTTTTTCTGGAAAATCAGTCGCTTTTCTGGAAAAACTTGCCAGCTGTCTGCACTGGCCGCTTGAATTTCCGCAAAAGCACTGACTTCTAACTGTAAGAAATCAGTGCTTCTTGCGGAAATACTATGCTGCTCCCATTTAGGCAAAAGTCCTTTTGCACAAAAGGGCCAGTGTAGACAGCTCAGATTTGTTTTCCACAAAAAAGCCCCGATCGCGAAAATGGCCATCGGGGCTTTTTTGCGGAAAAGCGCATCTAGATTGGCACGGACGCTTTTCCGCAAAAAGTGCTTTTGCGGAAAAGCGTCTGTGCCAATCTAGACACTCTTTTCTGAAAATGCTTTTAACGGAAAACTTTTCCGTTAAAAGCATTTCCAGAAAATCATGTCAGTCTAGACGTAGCCCACAAGGCCAAGAGCTGAGCAACTCAGGAGGAAGGGGATTTTTGGCAGACTGGTTTTAACATACATTTACTTCCAAGGTCTAAATGAATACCGAAGAGCGGATCTCTCCTCCCTCTGCCTGTAGTTGTGTTGACAAAATTCTCAGCATTTGGGTGTTTCCTTAAAAGAGAGTCTGATTCATGATGAATCTAGGTGTTAAAACTATCCCATTGTCTCATGCCTGTTAGTTACGTAAATATCTATGGGTTTAACAGGAACCGATTTTCATGCTGAATATGTATTGTGCTGATTTTAGCTTCAGTAGTACAGTGTCTGTGTTGAGAAACTGTACCTGTGAATGTACGTCCTTTTGGGAGCTTGAGTCAGCATTCGTATTTCACTACTGATAATTTGGGTTAGGTTTTCAATGGAGTAAGCAGCAAGTTTCTACTGAACCTGTGTCTTAATCACCACTGGAAACCACCCTATGGTGCACTTCAAAGGTTTTGTCCCATCACGTGGCTATCGCCTTAGCAGACACTATTATCATGCAGGTCACTGACCTGGGCAGCTATGGGAGCATCTCTACCCGGGCTGTGTTTCTCAGCATACATACGAGTCTAGTACATCCTTGTGCAAAACCCAACATGTCAGCGCTGACAAATCTCTCGACTGATTTAATTCAATGTGTGTTGTTAAAGTTTGCAAAAAGCCATTGATCTTCCCGCGAATGAACAGATTCTGTACAGGGGTTGCCAGTTTGAATTGAACATATTCCTGGAGGTTTCATCACATGACAATCTTTTGATCTTTCATGCCAGGAGACTCCAGGAAAATCCTGGAGGGCTGGCTAGTAAAGCTCCTTTTTGGAGCATGCAAAAAGGCAAATCAAAGCCATGGACCTCGCTCACCTCTTGAAAATGACTAAATGGTTTCTTTCCATGTGGTCAAAAAGATATGTTGGAAATTGGACTGTTCTACCTGGGATCTTTCCTCCTTAGCTTGTCACCTGAAAGTGGGAGCAGCAACCTGTTCAGGTAAGACCATGATTTGAAATGCCTACTACTTGTTCTTTCTGCTGCAGGTGGTGGTGTGTGTGTGTTTATGAAGTCGTGCTAGAGCCTGGGCTGCCTCCCATATTGTTTAAACATGTAGCTTACAAAGCTAAGCCAGGGGCTAGTGTTAGAAAAAGGAAAGTGGGAGGGGAAGAGAATTGTATGTGTCTGGAAACACCTCTGCAAAGTGTCTTCAGGGCTTTGCTTAAGTATGTGGGAAGGGATGAGCGGAGGCCCTTGCGGGTATGTCTGTACTGCACCTGTGAGAGAATCTCCCAGCCTAGGCACACGGACTCAAGCAGGGCATGGACGGCACAGCTGGAGCTCAAGCTTAGGAGGTCAAATGGGCTCGAGAGCAGAGCCACAGCGTCTACGGGGCTGCTATTAGCACACTTGCTTGAGCCCTGCTAGCCAGAGTCTCCACCCAGGCTGGCAGACTCGCTCCCAGCTACAGTGTAGAGTCGCTGAAGAGGTGCAGGACTCCTCCAAAGGCCTGGTCAGTTGCTGACCTAAGGAGCCATAGTGGATCCCTAACCCAAAGGCTTCACAGATCTTGGGCTGTTGTTCCTGCTCTTTTCTGTCACCTGTGCAGTGCTACGCCTCCTGTCTGCTTTCTGTACAGAGTTCGAAGGCTGGGAGGCACGACTGTCTTAGGCAACGCCAGCGCCTGTCACAGGATGATTGATTTTTGTTGTGCTTCCTGTACGAGCGTCCACAGCAGGGCAGTGAGCCTGAGGAATATTGCCCCTGTGATGCTATCTCGAAAATCACTTTTCCAGTTCAACCTGCTTGGGAATGATGACTAGTTTGAACGTAACGTGTGTGCTGAATGCACCTTTCTTTGCCTGGAGGTGGCAGCACTGAAAGGAAAAAAAAAGCAGGAGTATGGGCAAGTGCAAGGCTACATCGCCATCTAGTGGTCACAAGAGGAAGCATCTGCCTGGTCCTGGGGGTGCTGGTTGGTTTAAAGCTGCCATAATGGAAAGTTGGGTTCTCCTGAACAGCTCCACCGCCATCGTCTGCAATGACTGAACATGAGAGGGTGCCTCATATATTCGCTGCTACTAGCGACATTTCGCACGGATTGTCACGTTCCCCGATCTCCCTCGCCATGAGGGAGCCGGTCTGTACACGGGGGTGCAAAGGTGTCCCCCAAGTAAGCATCCTTGGGGAAGGCAGGGCTGTTCGAGCCTCCCTCCCCTATGCTCTGACTGGCTGGGGCTGATTTCCCTGCTTACTTGGGGGGCTATGAGGGATGCATTCACACCCTTGTGGTCTACATTTACAAAAAAAGCACCCCCCGCAGAAATTCCTATGTACGGGTTTGGGGAGGTAGGAGAAGGTAGTTACACCCAACTGATGGAAAAATGAAGGCTGAGAGAGGCAAAAGGAACTTGTCTTACATCACACAGCCAGTCGGGGTAGTGTTAGGACTCAGAAGCCCTGACTTTCAAACTAATCGGTCTGGAGTTTCACATGCTGAAGGATCAGAATAAATTAAGGGACCTCAAACAAGCTGCAGCCCAGCAGCCTTTCTAAGTGATTAGTCAGCAAGTATTTTATAAGAATGAGAACATCAGAGAGAGAACCGATGGCAAGAAGCAGATAAATTCCCCAAGAGGATGATTGGTTCTGGCTTATTTGCTGGGCCTTCAAAAGAACAACAAAGTTGCCAGCCTCCTCCATATCACCGGCCTCCCAGCTCAGCCAATCAACATGGGGACTGGGAAGGGTGGGAATCTATGGATTTCCCCCAGATGGCAGAGGGATGGCTCAGGTCACCAGTTGGCATCATGTTCAGAGCATTCTTCCTGTCCCATCTCTTGTGAGGACTTCTTGCCAGGAGGGCTGGAGAGAAGCTCCCCTCCCCCACTAATACCTGTGAGTGGAGGGAGGGAAAAGGGAAACCAAAACCCCCAATGACCCCCATGACTCTAAGGGTATGTCTAGACTACATGGCTCCGTCGACGGAGCCATGTAGATGAGTTTACTAAACATAGGAAAAGGAAGCGGCGATTTAAATAATCACCGCTTCATTTACATCAAAATGGCCACTGCGCTGTGCTGATCAGCTGTTTGGCGGCACAGTGGGGCAGTCTGGATGCACCGCGGTCAACAAGGGAAGCCTTTGTTGACCGCTCTGTTATGCCTCGTGAATGAGGTTTACCGGAGCAGTTGACAAAGCCTTCCTTTGCTGCCCGCGGCACGTCCAGACTGCCCCGCTGTGCCACCAAACAGCTGATCGGCACAGTGCGGCAGCTATTTTGATGTAAATTAAGCAGCGATTATTTAAATCGCCGCTTCATTTTCCTGTGTCTAGTAATCTCATCTAGATTGCTCCGTCGACGGAGCCATGTAGTCTAGATATGCCCTAAGAGACAAAGGCCAACATGGGGGAAAAAATTCTCCCACCTTAACTTAGTATTTTTCATGCCTTGAATTTGGCCAACACCAGGTGGACGAAGCTGCATCGGTACCAAACCTCTCAGAGACTCTTACCTTTGCCAAAAGGATATCACTTGTCTAGCAAAATTAATAGTGGGAAAGGAGAAAACTCCAAAGAGGCTCCTCCTCGTGCTCATGTATGTGACCCTGAATTCTCTCTGTCTTTAAGGGAAAGCCTCAAGAAAGAGACTTCCTGTGGCAAAGCCAATCTGAGATTGCCCCTGCCCTGTGGCCTGTCCTACTTGGTCGGTGCCATGGGCTCTCTGTGAGGTCACCACGTCCCAATCTCCTTTAGCCAATAAGATGAGGTGCTGCAAAAGAGTCCTTGTGATGTCACTGCCACACCCACCTCAATCCTGCAGGGAAAAATTCCTGCCCCTGGCCAGCCCCTTTGCATGACTGAGTTGCTCACAGGGATGAAAGTAGCTTACATGTCTTACAGGTATTGCTGCATCACCCCCATGAGTGTGTGTGTGTTCTGATACAACAGTACTTGTAAGAAATTAAGTGTGGGGTAGAGTGCAGGGGCCTCAGGGCAGCGGGTGGGGATGTGGAGGGGTTAGGGCAGGGAGGTACAGGAGTCAGGGCAGAGGGCTGAGGATGTGGGGGTGCAAGAGTCAGGGTTGGAGGGTGAGGAGGGGCTCAGGGCACAGGGCTGGGGTGTGTATGGAGGGGTGCAGAAGTAAGGGCACAGTGCTGGGAGGCAGGGGGCTCAGGGCAGGGGGCTGGTGGTGTGAGGAGCTCAGGGCAGAGGGGTGCAGGAGTTGGCAGAAAAGTGGAGGCACAAGAGTAAGAGGATAAAGAGAGGCGGGGCACCGTGGGGCCAGAGGATGCGCATGGGGAGTGTGTAGGGTGGCAGGGGAGCTGGACAATGCTGGGGCCAAGAAAGGCAGGCAGGGAGTTTTCATGGAGCCAGAAATATTCCTGGTGCTGGAGCTGCACAGGTCCGTATAACTTGCCACCTATGGTACGAACAGCATTAGAACTACAAAAAGTGAATTTTAAGTGTTTAATGAGGCAACAAACAGACCCAAACAGATTACAGGCTGCACCTCCCTGGTCTGGCACCCTTGGGACCTGACTCGTTCTGGATAAGGGATTTTGCCAGACCACAGGAGATCATTTCTGGCCTTCCTGCTGCCGGCCCCACCCTCTCCCCTGCCACCCCACCGGGCTTCCGGTCCTCCCTCTCAGCCCAGCTGGGCCGTGCACCAGGCTTCTTGGCTCCCTCCCAGCCCAGCTGGGCTACATGCCAGACTTCCTTAGCTGTGTGCCAGCCCAACTCTGCTGCGTGCCAAACTTCCAGGCTCACCTCCCCCCACCAATTTGCAGCCCAGCTGGGCTGTGTGCTGGTCTCCCAGCCCCCCTCCCTTGCAGCACACCAGGACACTCTAATCCTGGAACATCCATGGTCCTGCCAGACCAGGGATGTTGTGGATCAGAGTCCCAGTTTATAGAGGTGCAACCTGTACTAAGGAAATGAAACCAAGTACTCAAACTAAGTCCGATTCACTAAAGAAATTGGTTAATTCTTTACCCTAAATACTGTTGCAGGAAGATTACTGAAAAGCACGATGCCATTTCAGCTTGGGATCAACTCTTTCCCACAGTTCACTTCTTGTTTCAGGTGTTTTTCAGTTTCTCTTTGCATGGGAAGTCAGGGGAAAATCCTCATCATCTTACTTCCCAGCCTTAAAGAAGATTTACATAAGGTGGGAATCTGTTTTTTCCTGTCTTGACCTGCACATCTTTACCATGGAAAATTACTAGAACTCCAAGGTGTAAACCTTGGCTGGTCTCCAGCCTCAAGGCACAGACTAGAGCAGCTCGCTGGTGTGAGAGTTGGGATCAGAAAGCCCCCAGAGGCTGGGCTTCCTGACCTAGTAATATCACAGCTACCTCCCAGGACACTTCTCAGGAAGGAGAGGAATCAGTATCTTCACAGTCTTGTTCTTTCTCCCTAGTGGCCCATCAAGTTTGATGGCCTGTTGCCAGGTGGATGTCTGCCAAATACAGTAATTCCTCATTTAACACTATAGATGCGTTTCTGAAAATGTTCGTGCTAAGTGAAAACGTGCTATGCCGGGTCAATTTCCCCATTAAAAATAATGGAAAAGGTGGGGGTTGCGTTTCAGGTGGTGGCAGCAAAGTCAATTTTTTGTTGGTGCTGGGTCATCAATGTCAATATTCAATATCTAGCAACGCAAGTCGCCGTGGTTTGTTAAAACACAAAGATAAACACGTGAGTGAGCAGAGGA
This sequence comes from Pelodiscus sinensis, assembly GCF_052426305.1. Lineage (NCBI taxonomy): Eukaryota > Metazoa > Chordata > Testudines > Trionychidae > Pelodiscus > Pelodiscus sinensis. Next base: position 12,646,281 of record NC_143077.1, on the reverse strand, counting down.
ACGCTGTGACCATGTGTATTCATCTGCTCATGAGTATTACCACTGTTTTCTCCAACTTATACTGCCGTGTGAAGTAGTCTGCCACTTGATTATTTTCATGTTATTTCGGGGACTGTCATGTTATTTGAAAAAGTTCCCTTAAAAAAAAATCGTGCTATTGCAAAAACATGTTAAGTGGGCACGTGTACACACCCAATTGTAATTGTTACATAGTTCCTATTCCTAGTTTTGATACCAAATGATTCATGCATGCTAACTGGATAATCACATTCAGTACACTATAATCTTCCCAGTAATATCTCTCATGTCCCATCTTGCATAAAACATACCTGTTTTGCTTTATTCATATCAGAAAAACAACTCTATGAAGAATATGGGGTATACGGTTACAGTGGGGTTTGGGGAGGGAGAAGTCAGGGTAGGGGACTAAGCACAGTTGGCAGGAGTGAGGAATTTGGGGTTCCCAGGCTGCAAGGGAAAGCAGGATGTGGTGGTACAAGGGTTTAGGGCAGGACTACTTAACCTGCAGCCCACAGCCTGTTTGTTTGCAGCCAGGGTGTGGTTTGGGTTTATCTGGGCCTCAACACATGGCGCGGGTGGGATCCTTTGAACATAGCCGCTACTGGGAACACGCCCCACAATGGCAAGGCATCTCCCAGGTGAGGTGAGCATTGAAAGATGCAAGCGAACGGGCTGGCTGGAACAGACAGGTACAGGATGTTGGTGTTTCTAGCCTCCAGGGAGGAGGTGCCAGGAGCACCAGGGCATTGTGGGAGGTACTGGCTGCTTAGCTCATGGGCAGAGCCTGAAAGGGGCTGACTGGTTCACACTGGCCATGTTTGGGTCCATGCCACACCTTAAAGCTTAATCTTTGTATTCATGCCAGTCAATGTGAAAGAAGCTGTTTGCATATATATTTGCATGTATATGCAACCACACTTAAGTTGCAGCCCTCAGCATGTGGTCTCCTCATCTCAAAAAGAACTAGGCACCACCAAATGAAATTGGGCAGCAGGTTTAAAACAAGTAAAAGGAAGTTCTTCTTCACACAGCGCATAATCAATCTGTGGAACTCCTTGCCAGAGGAGGCTGTGAAGGCTAGGACTGTAACAGAGTTTAAAAGAGAACTAGATTAATTCATAGAGGATAAGTCCATAAATGGCTATTAGCCAGGATGGGTAAGGAACGGTGTCCCCAGCCTCTGTTTGTCAGAGGGTGGAGATGGATGGCAGGAGAGAGATGGCTTGATCGTTACCTGTTCGGTTCACTCCCTCTAGAGCACCTGGCATTGGCCACTGGCGGCAGACAGGATACTGGGCTGGATGGACCTTTGGTCTGACCCAGTGTGGCCCCCTGGGCTTCCAAACGTGAGTAGCCTTGGTTTAGGGAGTGGGAGTTGCTGGGGGCTTGAGGACTGGTTGGAGCAAGAGGGATTAGCAGCCTGGGGGAAGTTGCCGACAGGGGTGTGGGTGCTCATGGCAGGGACAAGGGAGTCATGGCACAGCGGGTCTGGGGGCGCAAGGCGCTGGCAGGGTGGAGGGCGCAGCAGGGAGGGGGATGGAGGGAGTTCGCGGGGATGTGCTCAGGGGCGAGGGGGTCTGGGCTGAGCTGCCGCCGGCCAATGCGCCTGAGCCGGTGGGACCGGGCAGCCAGTGCGCGGAACAGTGGCCTGTCCCCGGGGAACGGGAGCCCGGGGCGTGCGCCGGGGGTGGCCCGTCCCAAAGTGCCGCCGAGCGAGGCTCCTCCCGGGGCGGGCCGAGGCCGGGAGCGGCTCCTGCCGAAGCGAGAAGGCGGAAAGGCCGGGCCCGGCGCGGAGCCGCAGGTAAGCAGCAGCCGGGGCGCGGGGCGGCCGGGCGCCGCGGGGAGCGAGTCGGAGCCTGGCGGGCGGAGCTGCCCTGCAGCCGGCTCCTGGCTCCCACCCTCCCGGACCCGCTTCTGGGAACGAGCTGCCCGGCCCCTGCGCCCGGCGCTCGGGGCCCATCCCCAGCCAGGCGAGGCGGGGGCAGGCGGCTGCGGGCTTTCGGGTCCCTCTCAGCCCGACTCTCGCAGCCGCGAGCCGCTCTGGGGCTGCGCCCGGAGGCAGGAGACGCGCCGAGGTTTCCAGCCGGAGCCTTTCCTGCGCGCAGCGCCAGGACCGCGGCCGCAAGCGGCTGGCGCTAGTGAGAGAGCGGGTCGCCTCTGGAAGCCCATAACAACCAGTCCTGCCGTCCAGAGAAACCAGCTCTGGGCTGGATGAAAGGGAGCAGAGACCTGGGCGGGGAGCTGTGTTTATTTTTAAACAAACCGGCCAAGCAGACATAATATTTTCTCAAATGGGCACATCAAAGAATATGGGAAGCAGGAAGCCTTGAACCAGAGACAGCTTTGCCACAGTGGTCGGCGGAGCAGATGTCTGAGAGCACATTTAAAAATACCTGGTGCCTGGAGCCATCTGTCCGCCTACCACTCATATCCTACTAGCTAAACCAGAGTCAGTAGTCTGAAGCAAGTTTTCAGAGGTAACTTGCCTTCGTCTGTTTCAGCAAGGAGTCTGGTGGCACCTTCAAGACTAACAAGTTTGTTATGGCAGAAGCTTTCCTGAGTTGCAACTCACTTCAGATCATGAAGGGAAACTCTTGCAGCAAGTTCTCTTAGGATCATCTGGATACTACAGTAAGTGGTTTTTAGTATGTCAGTAGTTGTTATTCATGCTTGGCGTTACGACAGAAGTGCAATTTCAGCTTGGGCTAAGGGATTGCTTTGCTGCTGGAGCATTGTGGTGGTGGTGGTGTTTTAAACATGAGTAATAAGCATCTCATATCTATTATCCGTAGGAGACAGAAGGAACATTCTAATACCTAATTGTTTTCCAGCCTACCCCCATTTTAATTGTTGGTTCTGTTCTTGCCTACACATCATCCACAAGCAACACCCATATTAGATCAGAAACTTTCTAGTAAAGAAGGTGTAACTATGTTTCTGTTGTTTGTCTTTACTAATTGTAAACCCCCCACAAATAATCGATTACTTTCTGGAACATTCTTTTTATATGATTGGTTTCTTTTTGGATCAAGGTCAGGACAAAAATATTTGTAAATTCAGGGGCAGCTAAGAAGTATATCTGAGATAAATTGCATAGAAAAGCTGCTTCTGTCTAAATAAAGATATACTTGACTTAAATCACGCTAGTTTTTTTAACCTACTGTTGTTACAAGTAATACTTAAAAATGTCTGTCTAAAACATTATAGAGCTATTTCCTTTTTGAAGTTCATTTACATTGTGCATCTGACACCACTGTTGAATAATCATTTTTATTGTTTCCTCCCCCTTTGTGTGTGTTTCACACATCAACCGGAGAGAAATATTTGTGACCGGAAAAGCACAAAAATTATTAGAGATATTTGGGGGATGGGTGTAGCACCAGAAACTATGTTAATATATTTTAATTGACTACATTTCAATGTGGCTGTGCCCATGGAAAAATAATCTTTGCATCTGTATCTGAGAGAATATAAATCTCTTAGTATATCTGAAAGACTGAACAGGCCAGACTTACGCTGGCAGAACCTAGGTTGTGAGACCACAGAGACCCCAACGGCCTTCATGACACTGGCTGACCATACCAGCTGTGGTCTGAACCTGGCTGGTATAACCTACAGGGGGAGAGACTTGATTCAGTGCATTCCCAGGCAGTCTCTTATAGGGCCATAAATAAAGCTGCGTCCTTTTTGCCCTGTGACTCCCAAATGGAATGGGTTGGTAATACTGCCTCCAGAGGATGCAAATTGCTGCTACTTTAGTTCATGGTTTGAGGTCCTTAAATGGGTCAACCGTGAGCTCATGATGTCTCCCCCCCAAATTAGGGATTTTTTTAGCCCAACTAGTCAGTTTTAGGTAATTGTATTGTGCTTTCCTTACATTCTTCAGTTCTCTCCTAATTGTTGTGTTGTGTTGCTTTGTGCCCTTAGACAATGGGTGGAGTGGTTGGTAAAGTTTGTGAAGTGCTCTGGGTAACCTTTCTGGATGAAAGGTGATGTGTAAATTTGTCATCGTGCTAGAAATTATCCCTGTAAAAATTCACTAGTCATCTGAATGTCGTGCCTAGTGTATGTAAAATAGTAACCTTTATGTTTGATGGAACAGGGTTTGGAACTTCCTAAGTATTTGGCCATTTCCAAAATGAATGACATTGAGTTGGAGAGGATGAACACTGATCCATCTGATGAGCAGCAAAACAATGAAAGAAAGTCCCGAGCTTGCACTAACTGTGACAAGCTTCATAAATCCATTTCCAAATGGATTCTTCCTGAAAATGCCAGAGGAACCTATCTGGAAAGAGCAAACTGTATCCCTCCTCCCCTTTTCATCATTTTCATCAGCATAACGGAGGTAAGCGTTCTTAGCTGGTAACATTGTCTTGCACTGAACATGAGTATTTACAGGAACAACAGTCAAACGATGAGATTTCGATTATACAAATCGCAGTTGATTCACTCCTGGGCTTTGTTGTTCAGCAATGCATTTTCCATGTGAAACATACTGAATTTTGGACCATTGTTAAATTAATGATTATCTACCATGTTGTAGTTTCTCTTTGATTTATTGGACATGTGTAGCCCATATTGTACATAGTGCACCGCTCTAAAGTTCCTTTAAGTCTGGCAAATTTTTATAATTCAGGATGAAATCTTCCATCTCTGGTTTCTGTTTCATGTTGATTTTTCTTTAAACAAATATTTAAACAAAAAAATGGGTCAGCCTCAGCCTTTTCTGAGAAAGAGCTTGGTGGGAAAATAAAAAATATTTGCTAAATAGTTTTTCTGACTTGAAAATTGGTAGGGGACAATTCAGAGATGTCATAACCCTATGAAAATCCACTCTCCTATGGCCAATTTAAGACCCTCTGAAAATTGCTACTAGCACATGCACAGGAGAACTTGTTCCACACTTGTTGACTGAGTGTCGTAAAATCCTAACTGAAGTGCTTGTCCTCCCAAATCTTGATGACCTGGCCGTCCTGCCCAGTCAAAATATTCTTTGACCAAGGGCATGTGCAGCTGGAATATGAGCCTAGGAATCTTGCCATCTTCCCCTGATTGGTCATTAATTGTCCGTTTCTCAATCTTTATCCAGCAAGACCTCTTAACCATAGCAAGTATAATTTTCCCAGTTTATATGTGAAGTAACTAAGGATCTTAGATGTTTCACAAGCCCACTTCAGGCAGAAATGCTGATGAAACACAAAACCTCCGTGGCAGCCACTGAATCCCACTGGGTATATCTACCCTGCAGCGTTATTTCGAAATATCTAATTTCAAAATAATTAATTCGAAATAGCTTCTTTCGAAATAACGCGTCTACACACAAAATGCATTTCAAAATAGCATTTTTTCTATTTCGAAATAGCGCATCCACAGTGAGTGGACGTTGAATCGCATTTAAGGCTGGTTGGAACCAGTTCTGGCAGGACATCAGGTCAGATGTTACCTTGTGGCCATGGTGGCCAGCAGGGCACCCTGAGAAGGGCTGGAGGCCCCCTATTTTGAAATAAGCATCTACACAACACTTATTTCGAAAAAGCAATTTCGAAATTGGTGCTATTCCTTGTGGAATGAGGTTTACCAATTTCGAAATAAGCCCTTCGCTATTTCAAATTAATTTCGAAATAACAGAATGGCTGTGTAGACGCTAGGATAGTTATTTCGAAATAACTTTGCTGTGTGACATACCCACTGTCTCATTGAAAGTGTACACCGCATTGGTTTTTGGTTATGATGTCCAGGGCCGGCCCACAACATTTTGGCACCTGAGGCGGGGAGTTCAAATGATGCTCCCAGACTCTCTCACTTGGGCCAAAACTTTGAAAGGTCTCAATTCTGCCTTCTTCCCGTTCTACTCCTCTCATGGTGCTGCTCTGCTACCTACATGTGCACCATCAGCAGACACAATTTTCTACACTCTGGGTCCTAATGGCCCCTCCCCACAGTCTGGCACCTGAGGCAGCCGCCTCAGTTTGCCTCATGGTAGGGCCAGCCCTGATGATGTCCTCCATTCTCCTGCATCTCGAAAAGAACCAGGAATCCTGACATGGGCAGCGGGTGAAGGCCCAGCTGGGGAAGGCAAGCACCAGCTCTGTCCCACCCCTGGAGCCAGGCCCCACCCCCAGCCCAATCCCTCCTGGCTACCTGGAGGGCTGGAGTTGCTGTGCTTACTGGTCCCAACCCCATCCCCATCCTTTCCCAGCAGCCAGGGAACAAGGCTACTGTGCTGCAGCCACAGAGCTTCCCTGCAATTGCGGAAGCTGGGCTGCAGCCTCACCCCTCCCTGATGGCTGGGGACCTGGACTGCTGCATCATGGTCCCAGCCCATGGTGGTCAGGTGTCTGGGCAGTTTTGATCAGGCTATGTCTTCCCTTGCCTCTGTTACCAGCTGCCCATGAATCCTGACCTGTTTTTCTGTGGTCCAGAAATCATACGATGGAATGTTTTTATTTTTTCAATGTTTAAAAAAAAAATTCCAGTGCTTGTGTGCAATTTCCTGTGTGGAAAGAAGGTTTGAGTTGGAAAATCAGGCATTTCAGCATTAGGGAATGTCAGGACTGAGGTTGCCCTGTGCAGATTTAACTCTTCTCCTTTGAGCCTGGTGTTCTCCGTTTCTAGTTCCATTATCACAAGCTCGTTGTTCTACAGTACCATTCTGTCACACCTCTCCTGATTCAGCAGAATGCTCAGACATCTCTTTAAAATCCATTGAAGTCAATGGGATTAAAGAAAATACCTGGCTGCAAGAACCCCTTTAAATCTGTCAAATATCAGAGGGGTAGCCGTGTTAGTCTGGATCTGCAAAAGCTACAAGGAGTCCTGTAGCATCTTATAGACTAACAGATGTATTAGAGCATAAGCTTTCGTGGGCAAAGACCCACTTTGTCAGATGCATGTAGTGGAAATTTCCAGAGGCAGATATAAATATGCAGGCAAGAATTAGGCTAGAGATAATGAGGTAAATTCAATCAGGGAGGATGAGGCCCACTTCTAGCAGCTGATCTGGAGGTGTGAACACCTCCCTGACTGAATTTACCTTGTTATCTCTAGCCTGATTCTTGCCTGCATATTTATATCTGCCTCTGGAAATTTCCACTAAATGCATCTGACAAAGTGAGTCTTTGCCCATGAAAGCTTATGCTCCAATACACCTGTTAGTCTGTAAAGTGCCACAGGACTCCTTGTTGCCTTTAAATCTGGTGTTTCCTAATTCCAGTGCCTGGTTAAACAGCTCTATTCTGTAGTTCCAGCGTGTGTTCTGACGATTACACACACATAGTTGTATGTTAGTGAGATTTCTGTCTATAGAACGTTTGGAATCTGCTGTGAGACAGTTACAGATTATTGGAGGAAACTTGTTTATATTTCATAATTCCAAATGGTTGTGGAAGTTGTTAAAGTCTCTTCTTGTTTCTAGTTGGCTGTATTCATTTATTATGCTGTTTGGAAGCCCCAGAAACAGTGGATCACGTTGGACTCAGGTGTCTGGGACAGTCCCTTTATTTACAGGCCTGACAAGAGGGAAGAAGCTTGGAGATTCATTTCTTATATGCTAGTGCATGCAGGGTAAGCAATGTAACAATGGATTCTACAAACAGTCAACCTGTGGAACTTTTTACTACCAGATGTTGTGAAGGTTAAGATTGTAACAGGGTAAGAAGAAGAATGAGCTAGCCATTGATGGATCTATCCGTCATGAACTTATTAGCCAGGATTAACAGAGACAGTTTCCTTCGCCTCTGTTTGTCAGAAGCTGGGGGTGGATCACTTCGGCTACATCTGCACTGCAGGCTACTTGCAAGAGAACCTTTTTGTGGAAGAGATCTTCCGCAAAAAGTTCTTGCGCAAAAGAGCATCCACACTGCATGGACATTCTTGTGCAAGAAAGCTCTGATTGCCTTTAACAGAATGGCCATCAGAGCACCTGTGCTTTTTCTGATTAGCTGTTTTTGCTCAAGAAACCCCAGTTTGCCGCCCACACACACCTTTTTGTGCAAGAGCCCTTGTGCAAAAAGGCTTATTCCTTGCAGAAAGAGGAATAACTCTTGCACAAAAGCCCTCTCTTTTTACGATGTACTGTACATTTTCTTGCACAAAAACATGCTTGTAGTGTGGATCCTCCACGGGTTTTTGCGCAAAAACAGCTGTAGTGTGGATGTAGCGTTGGTGATTACCTGTTGTATTAATTCCCTCTGGAGTACTTGGCATTGGCCTCTGTCGGAAGACAGGCTGCTGGGTTAAATGGACCTTTGGTGTGATGCTGTCTTCTCCTCTAAACAAGGTTTTCAGAAAAGCCAAAAGGTGATGCTTCGTTAGGTTCCTCTGAAAATCTCATTCTGCATCAAGGATTCTTGTGTTCATTTGGGAAAATGGAAGATTTTACCTTGTAAAATTTACTAGGGGGCTGCGCCCTCTGCTTGCTACGCTTGCTTACCCACCTCTCTGGCTGCTTTTGCTTCAGCAAGAGCCTGTTGACACTGATGATGTAATGATGTCATTCTGTCATCCGTGAGGAAAAACTTGTATACATAGATAGAGAGATAAAGATCATGTGGTCAGGACTCTAGCCTTAAGACATCTCCACAGGATGATGCTTCCAGGCACGTACTAGGACAATAGGATCTGCAACGTGGTGGGCTGTCCCCTTAAGAGTAGAGGTGCCTACTTGAGGGGTTTGGAACGGGTCCCATATGAGGAGAGGCTAAAGTGACTGGGACATTTCAGTTTAGAAAAGAGGAGACCGAGGAGGGATATGATAGAGGTCTGTAAAATCATGAGTGGTGTGGAGAGGGTGAATAAAGAAAAGTTATTTATTAGTTCCCATAATAGAAGAACTAGAGGACACTAAATGAAATTAATGGGTAGCAGGTTTTAAACTAATAAAAGAAAGTTCTTCTTCACACAGCACATAGTCAACCTGTGGAACTCCTTGCCTGAGGAGGCTGTGAAGGCTAGGACTATAACAGAGTTTACAGAGAAGCTAGATAATTTCATGGAGGTTAGGTCCATAAAAGGCTATTAGTCAGGGAATAGAAATGGTGTCCCTGGCCTCTGTTTGTCAGAGGCTGGAGATGGATGGCACAAAACAAATCACTTGATCCTTGTCTTCAGTCTACCCCTTCTGGGGCACCTGGTGCTGGCCACTGTCGGCAGACAGGCTACTGAGCTAGATGGACCTTTGGTCTGACCCAGTACGGCCGTTCTTATATTATGTTCTTATGAGGTGCCTAGTTGTGAGTCCACCTCAGTCACATGGCATGGCTCTTGTGCTGTTTTGGGAGGTTTTGATGTAGTCTAAGACCTAAGAAATAAGAGGAATTAGTGGAGAGAAAGAACTTGCAGCAATAAATAATAATTGGGAGAAAGTTTGTTACTGTTTCTTTATGGGCCTTGGTTCAGGAGACTGACAGAGTGGGCGGGGCAAGGCTCCCCTCTCACCCGGCCAACTGGGGATGAGTGGAAGAAAGAATAGAATCATAGAATCATAGAATAATAGGACTGGAAGGGACCTCGAGAGGTCATCGAGTCCAGCCCCCCGCCCTCAAAGCAGGACCAAGCTCCATCTACACCATCCCTGACAGATGTCTATCTAACCTGTTCTTAAATATCTCCAGAGAGGGAGATTCCACCACCTCCCTTGGCAATTTATTCCAATATTTGACCACCCTGACAGTTAGGAATTTTTTCCTAACTGCCTCCTCCTCGGTGACAGGGCAGACAATCTGGGTATGTAAATTAGACGTACCGACATTGCAAATGAAGTGGGAATTTAAATTTGAATAAAAATGGCCGCCACGTTTTGCCGAGTCAGCAGTTTGTTGGAAAAAGCAGCTGTCAAGATGGGGATCGGGCGACAAAGAAAGTCTTTGTCGCCCGATTTTGTATTACGAAGCATAAGGGATCGGCCGACAAAGGCTTTCTTTGTCGCCCGATCCTCGTCTTGACAGCTGCTTTTTGCTGACAAACTGCTGACTCGGCAAAATGTGGTGGCCATTTTTATTCAAATGAAGCGCGTGAGATTTAAATCCCCACTTCATTTGCAATGTCGGTATGTCTAATTTACATCCCTCTGGCCACAGACATACCCTCCGAGGAGAGTCCTGCCTGCAGAACCCTCTCAGCTAGGGCTGCCAGATGGTTTCAACAAAAATACCGGACACACTGGACATTACATCACAATCTACATTACATCTTATTTAGAAAATACCGGACATTTCTATTTTCTCATTTATATTTTCTCAATTTGTTTCCCAAACAGAAAGCTCAAATACTGGATTGTCTGGTTCAAAACCGGACACCTGGCAACCCTACTCTCAGCCTGAGGACTAATTGCGGGAAGGACAGAGGAGAAAGTGGGCCAGTACTGAGTACTGGTAAGAAGTGGCTGCTGGTACTAGCCCATACACAGCCCACCCTGAAACGCTGCCACAGCTGTGCTGACAGACCCGTTTTAATGTCTCTGCTTCTTTTGCACCCTCCCTCAGCAGCCCTGCCTATAAGGTCTGGCAGCACAGCGCTTTAACGTCACTGCCCCTTTTGGCTCCTCCTGGGCGCCGACAGGGGGACAGAAGGGGCAGCCATGTTCAAGCAGTGTCATGGCAGGGCTGCCGATGGGAATGGAGGAGGAGGAGCAGCTGCCCTAGACCCCACCACTCCCTGCCACTGCTACTGTAGCAGAGGCTGGAGCCCCAGGCCCTTAATGCAGGGCTGAGGCTTGCTGGGGGAGGCTGGCCCCGGGCCCTCATCCGCGCCCCCTTTGCCAAGGCCCCACCTCTTCTAGGGCCCAGAGTCGGCCCCCGTACTGGCAAGATTTTTTACTTGCTTTCGCCCATGCGTAAGGGGCCAGGTTAAAATTGATAGGGCCCTACAGCTGTCCTACATTGTAATCCAGCTCCAAGGAGGCGAACGGAAGGCTGCTGTGTTAAGGAGGGAAACTTGGAAAGGTGACCAAGCTCTGGGACCACCTGACCAGGAGCAAAAATCCTATTGGGACTATTACATGGTCCCACGATGGGCATGAATGTCAACTTGGAAGTGAGTTACGTGCTGTAGAAAAGTTAATACATCAGGCTCCCACAGGGGCAATACAGGCAACCCCCAATTTACAACCGCCTGACCTACGGCCGCTCTGCTCCGGGAGCCATGGGGCTGCCTACCTCCCGGCACAGCCCCAGGTCGTCTCTGGGCGCTGTTTGTGCTGCTGGCTCCAGGAGACTAAAACTCCCAGGAGGCAAAGTGGGCCAGAACGGAACCCCCATCCATAACATTGCCCCTATGGGCAATAAGGGTTCGACTTACAATGGCCCGACTTACAATGGTTCTCCAGGAACCAATTAGGTCGTAAGTGTGGGAGTCACCTGTAGAGGGTTTGAAATCACCCAGTCTAGGTAATTAATTGAAGGAAGCAGAGTTGGTGCTGCAGGCAGTGCACCCACAGGGCCACAAAGGGGTGTGTGTGCTCATGGGCAGAGCCCCACAACAGGGTCAGTGATGACGAGAGAGCCAGGCAACGAACCACTAGCGCCGCTTCCTGTAGTAGTGAGCAGGACCAAAATCTGACCTACCCCATTAGTTTTGTTTGTGAGAGCTGTACAAGGTGGCGTAGATAGCATGGCAGTAAAGTAGCTTTAATCCCATCTGGAAAGATACAGAGAAGGGCAACAAAAATGATTAAAGGCCAGGAACATCTTCCATGTGAGGAGGGATTAAACAGACTGGGACTGTTCAGGTATGAGATGACTAAGGGGAGATAAGATAGAGGTCTAAAAAAAAATGAAAGTGTGGAAAAAGTGAAAGTGTTGTTTACCCCTTCAGAAAACAGAAGAAGTAGAGAGCACCACATGACATTAATAGGCAGCAGCTCTAAAACGATCCTAAGAAAGTATTTCTTCATACAATGTGCAATTAATCTGTGGAACTCATCGCTAGGGTCCAAAAAAGAGTCAGGGATGCAGCTCCGGTCTTTGGGTATCCCTAGATCTCTGACTGCCAGAAGCTGGGACTGGACTACAGGGGATGGATCATCCAATAATTGCACTGTTCAGTTCATTCCCTCTGATGAATCAGGCACTGGCCTATCATAAGACAGGATACTGGGCTAGATGGACCATGGGTCTCGCCCAGAATGGACATGACCAGAATGGACATGTTTTGCCTTTTGTTTTCCTTTGAGGGCATGTCTAAATTACGGGAGCTTTTTTTTGAAAGAGGATATGCAAATTCAATGGGAATTTACATATCTTCTTTGGATCTCACTTTTGAAAGGGGATCTTTCGGGGGAAAAAACCCTTTTTCGAAAAAACTGGGTAAAACGTCCTTTTTAAAGGAAGAACAGTTTTTTGGAAAAAAGGTTTTTTCCCTGAAAAAACTGCATCCAGACTACTTTCACTTTCAAAAGATTTGCATATGTTTCGAAAATTCTACGTAGTCTAGACGCAGCCTGAGACCTGTTCTTCATAACTCGTGTGGTCCAATTCTGCCTTTCCACCAGAGTGGCTTACTCTGACTTAAATGCAGACTCTGGTCTTCCAGATCCAAATGTATAGCCCAGACCCCACTCTCTACAAAGTAAGGCTTACTTATTTTGAGTTATTTTAGCATATAATTAATAATTTCATTTTCTTTTCTTTATTTTTAAAAAGTTATTTCATCTGTAGAAATAAATCATGCCATTTTATTGTATATTAGCAATAGTTTTACAAAACTTTATATGTTCATTAAAATTTTGATATTTAAATAACAGCATATTTTTTCCTTGCAGCATTCAACACATTTTAGGAAATCTCTTTCTGCAGCTTTTTTTGGGGATTCCCTTAGAAATGGTTCATAAAGGGCATCGGGTCGGTCTGGTGTATCTCGCAGGAGTGATTGGAGGTCAGTGCGTAATGGGAAATGGGTAAGCTTAAATAAAGAGCTGTCTATAGCAGAAAATGAATGTATATTATCGCCACATCCCCTTTCCTGATCAAGACATTCAAAAGTTGTTGGTATACTGCTCTGCGTAACATAACCAGTTCTCTTAGGGTGTGTCTAGACTACATGGCTCTGTCGACGGAGCCATGTAGATGAGCTTTCTAGACATAGCAAAATGAAGCGGCAATTTAAATAATTGCCGCTTCATTTACATCAAAATGGCCACTGTGCTGTGCGATCAGCTGTTTGGCGGCACAGTGGGGCAGTCTGGACACGCTGCGGTCGACAAGGGAAGCCTTATGCCTCGTGAAACGAGGTTTACTGGAGCAGTCGACAAAGGCTTCCCTTGTCGACCGTGGCGTGTCTAGACTGCCCCGCTGTGCTGGATCAGCTGATCATCGCCACAGCGTGGCGGCCATTTTGATGTAAATGAAGCAGCGATTATTTAAATCGCCGCTTCATTTTGCTATGTCTAGAAAGCTCATCTGCATGGCTCCGTCAACGGAGCCATGTAGTCTAGACACACCCTTAGTGCAGAGAATGCCTCGGTTCCAGCTTTTTACCATACTACAAAACAGCACTATTCTCCACTCAAGTGCTAGTTTCAACTTTATGGCCATTCCCCCTTCCAATTTTTTCCACATTCCAATTCATTCATACAGAAAGTGTTAGTCAGCATCATTTTACAATTCTCATATTTCTAATGGACGAGTACATTGAATTAATTCTCAATGGGAAGAGTAAATTGCTTGTACTCTTCTGTATTCTCCAGTCTACTAGGGACTAGAAAAATAAGGACAGATAATGTTCCTGGAAAAGCAAATCTGGAAGTTGGTTACTGTCACTGACTTCAGTGGGTTTCCTGACAGAAGCTCTGTTACTTCTAAATAAAATCAAAGAAGCAGCAACATTGTTCCTCTGTAACCTGCCGTACCTTACTCCATCACCAAGAAAACAAGACTTGTCTCCTGACTGTTTCTAATTCTAAGTATAATGTTTGGTAACCACTTCTGGTACTTGTTTTAATACGACCCTACTGTAGAACTTCTCATGTTTTAATTTTTATTATAATATAAGGGATAGAAGGTGATATCTGCTATCCAACAGTATCAAGAAAAATGAGAGGGTAACAAATAAATCTTCCTACAAAGGCACATTTTAATTATATAAATATGTAAGCAATTACACAATGTGACTCAATTATAATTGAGTACCACATGGTATTAAAATGTTAAACTTGATTTGAAGCCAAAGTCATTGATCATGCAAACAGGTGGATCTCTAATGGCTTTAATGGAATTGTATATATGTACACAAGCAGCAAATTTGCACTTTTAGCTATAAATTAGGCCCTTCTAGCCTTTCAAGCAAATCTAATTTTTACTTATCAAGGATTTAACCTATTGAAAATAAGACATACCTATGAAGAAACCACTATGATTTAGAAATGCAGTGTTTTATGGGCATGTTTCTATTGATGAAAAGTAGAACAGTTCCTTTCTTGGAGGAATTATAAAATGTTGACTATGAGGGTTGACTATCTGATGGCTGCAGAAATTCTCAAGCCTCTGTATTCTCATGCATTGAGATGCAACTGCATTTTGAGTCTTATAGTACCTTCAAAGCATAGCTTCAGCTGGGAGATCACCATGTAACTGCAGTGTCCATTCAGAAGCCATTCATAGGTCTGAAGAGACTGAGGCAGGAACTTCTGAAACTTCATTTTAATTATAAGCAGAGTTCAAATCCTGCATTGAAATAAATGAGTTGGAGGCCAGAAGGGACCATCATGATCATCTAGTCTGACCAAGTGCACCCTTCAGGTTACAAAATCTTGCCCACTCAATCCTGTAATAGACCCCGAACTTCTGGCTGAGTTACTGGTGTCCTCGTGTCATGATTTAAAGACTTCAAGTTACAGAGAATCCCCCATTTACACCAGTTTAAACCTCCAGGTGACCTGTGTCCCATGCTGGAGAGAAGGTGAAAAATGCCAGAGTCTCTACCAGTCTGACCTAGGGCAAAATTCCTTCCTGACCCAAGATACAGTGATCAGTTAGACCCTGGGCAAGTGGGCAAGACCCACCAGCCAGACAGCAGGGAAAGAATTCTGTATAGTAGCTCAGAGGTCTTCCCATCAGCAACTATTGGAGATATTTGCTGCTACTAGTTGGAGATTTGCCATATGCCATTCTGGGCAGTCTCTTCATACTATCCCCTCCAGAAACTTGTCAGGCTCAGTCTTGACACCAATTAATTCCCCTTCCCCCCACTGTTCCCTTTGGAGGCTGTTCCAGAATGTCGCTCCTCTGATGGTTAGAAACCTTCATCTAATTTCAGGCCTAAGCATGTTGATGGCCAGTTTATATCCTTTTGTTCTTGTGTCCACCCTGGTGCTTAACTTAAATATGTCCTCTCCCTCCTTAGTATTTATCCCTCTGATGTGTTTATAGAGAGCTGCCACATTTCCCCCCTGCCTTCATGTGATTAGGCTAAACAAGCCAAGCTCTTTTGTGCCTTCTCTCATAAGGTGGGTTTTGCATTCCTCGGACCATCCTATTAGTAGGGTTGCCAGATGGTTTCAACAAAATACCGGACACACTTGACATTACATCACAATCTACATTACCGTATTTTCCGGCGTATAGGGCGACTGGGTGTATAAGACGACCCCCTATCTTTTTAATTAAAAGATAGGGTTTCATCTTATACCCCAGCGCCCCTCTGCCTCCTTTGCTCCCGGTGTCCCTGGTCTGCTGGAGATGGTCCCCAGCAGACCAGAGGCACCGGGAGCAAAGCCGCAGCAGCTTGGAAAGCCTCGGGGGAAGCCGGCGGGGGGGCAGCCCAGGCGCGCCTGGGATGCCCCGCCGCTGGCTTCCCCCGAGGCTTTCAAAGCCGCGGAGGGACTCCGGTGGGGGGGCAGCCCAGGCGCGCCTGGGATGCCCCGCCGCCGGCTTCCCCCGAGGCTTTCAAAGCCGTGGAGGGGCTCCGGCGGCGGGGCATCCCAGGCGCGCCTGGGATGTATACCCGGCGTACAAGACGACCCCCGATTTTTGGGGGATGTTTTTTAACATCAGAGGTCGTCTTGTTCGTCGGAATATACGGTACATCTTACTAAGAAAATACCGGACATTTCTATTTTCTCATTTATCTTTTCTCAATTTGTTTCCCGAACAGAAAGCTCAAATATTGGACTGTCCTATTCAAAACCAGACACCTGGCAACCCTACCTACTAGCCCTTCTCTGCCCCTGTTCCACTTGGAATTCATCTTTAAAAAAAGATGAGAGATGAGAATTGCACACAACATTCCAAATAAGGTCTCATCAGTATAATGATACTAACACTTCCCTGTGTCTGTGGGAAATACCTCACCTGGTGTATCCCAGGACTGCATTAGCCTTTTTCACGGCCGTATCACACTGGTGTAGGTAAAGCTTTAGTTGGCCTTTTTTATTTCTTTCTCCAGTTTCTAATATATCTGTTCATCTAATTTCAGTTGTGTCATCTTAAAGTTCCCACGAGGACTCATGTCTTAAGGACATTTCTGTCTTTTCAGGTTCCTTGGCTAGCTCAATCTTTGATCCCCGCCATGCTCTCGTAGGGGCTTCAGGAGGAGTCTATGCTCTCATTGGAGGATACTTCATGAATGTTTTACTGGTAAGGAAACAATTGGAAATGCTCAGAAAAAACAACTTCTTTGTGGATCTTTGTTCACTTTTTGGGATCAGTTTTATTCGTGTAAATAAGATGTTTATATTTTTCAGGAAAGTGGAATGATTAAGGAAAATGTATCCCTCATATATGTCTTTGCTGAACAAACTGCCCTTCAGAATCAAAACTTCATAGATGCTTTTTGTACTATTAATGGAGGAAAAAGTGAATTTAGCAGTTGACATAATTTCTTTCTTTCTCTGTCTCTGTCACTCAACATATTTTTGTTTGCTAATTAAGGTCTTGGCTTCCATGATCTCTAGTGTCAGAGGCTGATTGTATATTGGGTGGCTTTTAAAAAATGCTCTAAAGATAATTGGTATCCTTTGTGTAAAGCAAAAACATTGCTTTGAAAGGACCTATATTTGGATTATAAAATAAGGAAGAATGTGAAAAATGTGATGATAGCAGTGGCATAGTGAATTAAGCTCTTTGTTTTTGGAGTTTGGGCATGCCACATTTCCTTTCTGTGCCTCAGTTTTCTCCTCTGTAAAATGGGTAGAATGATACTGACTTCTTTGTAAAATGACTTGTGATTGTTTGAAAGGTGTTCTGAGAAATGTAGGGTGTTACTAAGGGTGTGTCTAGACTACAGAGTTTTGTCGACAAAAGTGGACTTTTGTCGACAAAACTATACCTGCATCTATACTACCGCTGAGTTCTGTCAACATAACGTCGACAGAACTCAGCAGTTTTGTCAACGCTGGTAAACCTCATTTTACGAGGCATAACGCCTTCTGTCGACAGAGTTCTGTCGACAGAAGGTGTTATTGCATGTAAACTCTCCTTGCGTCTACACTGCCATGTCGACAAAGCAGCTTGCTTTGTCGACAGAACTGAATGTAGTGTAGACGCTCTTTGTCGACAAAAGCTTTGTCGACAGTATCTGTCGACAAAACTTCTGTCGACAAAACTCTGTAGTCTAGACGTGCCCTTAGTGTATACTGATGTACCTAACTAGACTGTTTTTGTGTACTCTTACATGCATATATAGGTCCATGTATATAATTATATAGCTCCATTGTTTCTTTTACTCTCTCCTAGAACTTCAAAGAAATGATTCCTTTGTTTGGAATCTTCAGATTGCTCATCATCGTGACCATAGGTAATTTTGATCTTACCTAATATACATATGAGGATAAAACTGTACAAGACACACAATATTTAATTATACAGAAATGAATGCCCACTTGGAGTCCAAAATACTAATACCCAGGGAGATATCAGTTGCACATTATTCAGTTTGCTAGAACCACAAAGAAAAGGTAAATAGGGATTAGGTTAAATTATAATGTAAACAGATCTTTGAACTTTTAAATACTACTTATTACTGTGTAATGCCAAAGCTGTGTGTGGTGCTTGATAAAACTCTAGTTAAATTTTGTTCTGTTAAGAGGAGGGTAATAGTGAAGTTAATTGGAGTGAGAAACCTGTGACTGAGAGTAGAATTTAGCCAGAATCTTATTTTCCTGGCTACTGCATTTCACTCCCAAAGCAATTGCTTCAGTTGTGGGTGAGGTGATCTTTGTAGTTAGCTTTGTTGATGCCACTCAAAGACATACCAAGTTGTTATTTACACCCATTACTTTGATTTATTTTTGAAATGTAATAAATTGTTAAAATTTGAATGAACAATCCTATGATAAGAACTGTGTGGGTTTATTTTTAGTTGGAACAGATATGGGATTTGCTCTGTACAGAAGATTTATAGCACCTATGAATGGACCTCAAGTAAGTGCATTCTTCACTGAAAAAGCTTGTATAATATAACCCGTGTTCTACTACATCTTGTATTAAGTATTGAAATTTAGTAGAATAGCATTAAGTATTGAAAGATTGTGATGATTCCTGTTGTTCCAAGAAACAAAATGGCACATAATCCCAATGATACATACAAAATGAGGGGGGGGGGTCTCAATTAGGAAAGAGATCTTGGAGTGACCATGGATAGTTCTCTGTGAACATCTGCTCCATATGCAATGGCAGTCAAAAAAAGCAAACAGAATGTTAGGAACCATTAGGAAAAGGATGGATAGGACACAAAATCATAATGCCACTATATATTATGGCTTCTAATCCGAACTAGCTGTATTAGCCACTATTAGGCTTCTAATCCGAACTAGCTGTACTCCTCATGGAACGAGGTGTACAGCTAGTTCGGATTAGGAAGCCTAATCTGAACTAGCTACTCTGTGCCGCGTGTAGCCGCGCGGCACGGGGTTCGAACTAGCCGGCATTTAAAAATGGCGCCGGCCGGCTTCAGGCAAATGAAGCCCGGGAAATTCAAATCCTGGGCTTCATTTGCAACTGCAGATGACTACATTACCCCCGCTAGTTCGAACTAGTGGGGTAGTGTAGACATACCCAAAGTGATTATGGATTATGGATGTGTAGAGATATAATGAGGTAAATTCAATCAGGGAGGATGAGGCCCACTTCTAGCAGCTGCTCTGGAGGTGTGAACAGCTCCCTTACTGAATTTATCTCTAGCCTGATTCTTGCCTGCCTATTTATATCTGCCTCTGTAAATTTCCACTACATGCATCTGACAAAGTGAGTCTTTGCCCATGAAAGCTTATGCTCCAATACACCTGTTAGTCTATAAGGTGCTACAGGACTCCTTGTCACTTTCATCAGGAGATACAGTCTGGTAGGGGTCAGGCTGGCGTTCTCCTGCTACTGCTCCCCTGAGCCTTCCCGGCTCTGCTCTGTCCAAGGTGCTGCTGGCTCTTTCCCATCCCGGGATGCAGCTCCTTCTCTCTTGCTGGTGTCTTGGGGCTCATCTACACTACGGAGATCAATGCTGTCACTGTCAATCTTCCAGGATTTGAATTAGTGGGTCTAGTAAAGACCCACTAATTCAAACTGAGAGGCATCCCTGTTGGCGCCAATAGTTCTGCTCCTCACAAGAATTAAGGGAATTTGACGGGACCTCCTGCTGCATGGACGGTGCCAAAATGTGATTTAAGATACTTCGACTCCAGCTACGTAATTAACGTAAGTGGAGTTGCATATCTTAAGTCAACTTTCCCCTTTAGACCAGGCCTTGCAGAGACCTGAAGGAGTAATTGGTGGTAGGAAAAGCAGAGTTACAGAAGCCTGGGTAGGAATTGTAGGACCTGGATGATCTCATTCATCCATTCTAACTCAAAACACCTTTTGAGAAATATTTCATTTCATATTTTTCTATAAAAATAAGTAGGGATATGTGAGGTGGATTGACACGGCTTCTTTCAGTGACTCCAGAATGTTCAGACGCAGACTTCTTATTGTTCAAGGACTTCGTCAGGACAGAATGGACAATGTTCTTTCATCCCGACAGACTTACACTGAAATCCAGATAGCCACAAGATATTTGTTCTTAAATTATACGGGGCATGGACACTTTATATTTGCTCCTAATATGTAGCTCAATTTAAACTATTAACTGACAGTGCTACACATGAAGTCACCAAAAATTCACTATGAAACGGATTAGTTATTTCTGACTCCAACAGCTGCACTCCAGTTATAGGACAATATCATTTACATTCACGATTTGTGACGAGCAAACTCCGCTAGACACCTGGGACTGGAGAGCAGGCTTCTTGGCAGCAACATGGAGTGACAATATACGTATATTCCACGCATACTTGAAGTTGGCATGACATCTCTTTGCTTTGATGCCTCTCTTCCCAGCTTTGTTAATCCCTTAGGGTATGTCTACACAGCAAAGTTATTTCAAAATAACAGCCGTTATTTCGAAATAACTTTCCTAGTGTCTACACAAGCCAACTGCTATTTTGAAATTAATTCGGAGGGCTTATTTCAAAATTGGTAAACCTCATTCCACGAGGAATAGCACCAATTTTGAAATTGGTATTTCGAAATAAGCACTGTGTAGATGCTTATTTCAAAATAGGGGGCCTCCAGCCCTTCCCAGGGCGCCCCGCTGGCTGCCCTGGCCACAAGGTAACTTCCAATCTAATGCCCGGCCGGAACCAGTTCTGGCTGGCCTTAAATGCGATTCAGCGTCCAATCAGTGTGGACACGCTTTTTTGAAATAGGAAAAAGCTATTTCGAAATGCATTTTGTATGTAGACACGTTATTTCGAAATAAGATATTTAGCAGGTATTTTGAAATAACGCTGTAGTGTAGACATACCCTTATTTCCTTAAGTATTAGATTTAGCTACAAACTTTAGAACTCCATTTGCAGAGATTGGTCAGTACTACAGGAATATGGTCAAACTAAATCTGTGTTTTGTACCATGGCACCTTAAAATGATCTGGTGGGAAATCTATTCTAATATTCAAAATCTCCTCTTTTTCTGAGAAGTAATCAGTCTTTTTCTGCTGTGACCCAGTACTTGCCCACACAAACAGCAGAGGGAGCACAAATTAACACACTATTCCTGGACCTCTCTTTACTCTGAAAACAAGGAGCAGGGATGGCAAATCATTTGTGGCCATCCAGATGATATATATATGAGAGAGAGAGAGAGAGAGAGAGAGAGAGTGTGTGTGTGTGTGTGTGTGTGTGTGTGTGTGTGTGTGTGTACACTTCATGGTACATTCTTATCTTAGTTCTATCTAATATATCTAATTTTCTTCTCTTCTCTGTCCAGGTTTTAATACTTCACTCATCACTGTTGTAACCGAATGCTTTACATCTATAACTTTCCTGCTCATCTTGAATATTTTTGTGTACCACCTGCAGCCATGGACTTTTCATACCTGAAGTTAAGCAGGGTTGGACTTGGTCACACTCTAAATTTGAAACCTCCAAGGGATTGTACTGTGCACACTGACTTTTGGCGAATCAGTAGGAAACCATGTTCCCTTGGAATGTCCCAGCATGACTTTAGGGACAAGCCATATTTTGGATGAGGCATAAAGCTGTGATAGAAGATGTCACAACTCTCCTCCTAAAAGTGTGCCCATATTCTAGCCAAATTCCCAGTTAATTTAATTTAATTCTACCTCCCTAGATTCATGCCAGCAGGTTTAATTATATGTAGCTGTACACCATTTAACAGCTACTGCCTTCCACCAGCCTAGCTACATTTAAAAACTCAGAATCTCTACCCATCCTTTACCTCTCTCATAGGCATGTATTAAAGCTAAAGGTATATTGAGAAGTGCTTTCAAATCTTTGGATTAATAATGTTATAGAAGTGCTGCTGTTCCTGTCTTGAAATGTAACTTAACAGTTTACTTTTTTCTCTCTTAAGGTATCCTTTGTGGCTCACATTGCTGGTGGCCTAGCTGGGATGTCAATAGGTTATGTCGTTTTCAGTTGTTTTGATCAAAATTTAATAAAAGATCCAAGATTCTGGATCGCCATTGTTGCTTATTTAGTCTGTGTAGTGTTTGCTGTATTTTTCAACATCTTTCTGTCACCAGCAAACTAGCCTGCACACCCACAAAAGAAACAGTTGAATCACCAGAAAGACTTAAAAAAAAGAAAAGAAAAATTAGAGTTTTATAACAACAAAAGAACTCCATAAATGTTACTTTTTAAAATAATGGTTGTGTTCTGTACAGACTATAATTTTTAAAGCATTAAACCATCATTTGATGGTTTTTCTATCTCAGAAATTAAATGTAATTATTAAAATATGGCCTTTAAAAAGTATATGTAACCTTTTCTATTTTCTATCGCTTTTTATACTGTTAAATAAACATCAAGGGTTCCTAGTTGTTTTGGAATAATACTTGGTGCATTTGTGACATTAGTCAATAATATTCACTTGGAAGAAATTACTTCTTCCAATACCAGCTTTCTGACCTCAAAACAAACAGAGAATTGTTGATCAGCACAATAAAGAGTGCTTTTAGAGGAAAAAAAAGTCGTGGTGTGAGATTTTTTTACAGTTGAATAGCAAGTGTGATGATTCTTGTTCTTTGTCATTTATAGTCAAAGCTTCTAGTTCTTAGACACAGACCTTATGTCTAGTCCACGGCCAAGTCTCTAGATTCTGTGACATGCTACTTCAACAGACTGGAAATTCAGTGGCAGCTCTGTTTTCTTTTTAGAGCGATTTTCCAGGAATTACATCTTATTCTATTGCGAGCAAGATTTGCATAATTGCTGCCTTCAAGGGATCCTTGCATCTGTTTCTAGAGTATTCATTATCTCAGTTAAAGACAGGATACAACATTTGATGGATCACTGGTCTGATCCAGTATTGCAGCTTTTATGTGCCAATGAGCTATGAACATGAAGATGTTGTTGCACTGGTTGTATTCATATTGATATTACACTTTATTTTACAGTGAAACAAAATACAGGACTATGTAGCACTTTAAAGACTAACAAGATGGTTTATTAGGTGATGAGCTTTCGTGGGCCAGATCCACTTCCTCAGATCAAATAGTGGAAGAAAATTGTCACAACCATATATACCAAAGGATACAATTAAAAAAAAGTGAACACATATGAAAAGGACAAATCAAATTTCAGAACAGAAGGGGGATGGGTAGGGGGGAAGGTAAATGTCTGTGAGCTAATGATATTAGAGGTGATAATTGGGGAAGCTATCTTTGTAATGGATAAGATAATTAGATTCTTTATTCAGACTCAGGTGTAAAGTGTCGAATTTAAGCATGAATTTTACAGTGGGTCTTCATTGTGCTGCATGCACAGCTGTGCATTGATAAGGCAGCACACTGCGGGAAGCTGGATGTTTTGATGCTCTGGTTTTCACATTGAAGAGGTGTGACATAGTGGGGGGGGGGAGCTGTGCACTCTTGTGACCCTGGGTCCACTGTGGTTGGGCATTCACTGGTTGCTGTGTTGTGCTATGGGTGACCCCTACTGGCTGGTGTCGGTGAGCACTGCCCAGCGGCGGGTGGTCCCTGAAGTCAGGCACATAGGCCATGGCTAGCAACTTCTCACCTGGCCAGGGGAAGGAGTTTAAACAAAGGAAGGGGTGTGGCTACCTGGGGGGAGTGAGTGACCTGTGGCTGAGAGAGGGGGCAGTCTTGGCTGAGCAAACATGAAGAGAACAGATTAAGTCAAGTACTGTGGGTTCAGGGGCCTGTGTACCCCTGTCCCAAGGGGTCTAAGGCTGCCTGCCCCTGACTCCTATGTCCTCATCGAACCTGGGCTGTGCTGTATCTCTGAGAAGCAATAAACTCTCTCTATTCTACCGGATGGTGGAGTCACATCTTGCTGTGGATGTGAGTGTAGGGTTGGGTGTCCCCGATGCGCTGTCACAGAAGGCATGGAAGTTAGTTTGTGGTTGTGGAACAGGAACATTCTCTAGATATTTCTGCTCAACTTATCAGCGCTGAAAGAGCTGTTGACCCTTTAATTGCCATTATGATCCCGACTTGATATCCTAGTGAGACAATGTCAGGTATCTAAACGGGTATCATGAGGAGGAGGGAGGAAACTTGTTCATCTTGGCCTCTGAGGATAGAACAAGAAGCAGCAAGGGAGGTTTAAGTTGGACATTAGGAAAAAGTTCCTGTCAGGGTAGTCAAACACTGGAATAAATTGCCCAGGGACGTTGTAGAATCTCCATCTCTGGAGATATTTAAGAGTAGGTTAGATAAATGTCTGTCAGGGATGGTCTAGTCAGTACTTGGTCCTTCCATGAGGGCAGGAGACTGGATTCGATGACCTCTCGAGTCCTAGTATTCTATGATTTTATGAAAGGGGACACCTGCCAGACTATTGGTTTGTAGAATGAGGCAGCTAGTACTTCAAGATACATTTGATTCAGAAGCCAAAGTTATTTTTACAACCCGAGGGTTACAAACACTTAACAGAAGTGTAGAGTCTGGAAAAATTATTGGGCAAAAAGTGGATTACACGCTGCATTCCATGCAGTCTTGTAAAATATGTGGTATTACTTCTAACTGATGGAGGAAAAGCAGTTTTGTGCTTTTGCCATTGCCAATTAAAACATGCTTAAACAGGTAATGGTTTTCATTGTAACTTGATTTTGATCTTAATTTGGACTCATCTGACTCAGGGTTTCGCTTTGCTCTGAATTTCTCTCTTAAAATGTTAGAGAATTTTCCTTAACTATTGAGGATGAGTAGTTCACACAGCTGCAGCTGATGCAGGCTGACCATTGTCCAGGTTCCGAGCTACCTAATCTACAACAGCCACTCTGAAAGTTACCCCAACTTGTCATCTTATTTTTTTCTCCTGGAGAGAAAAAAAATCATTATAGGTTGTGGAGCCCATCTGTTCCTTCCCAACACCAGTTCATATTATTTCATTTTCCACATTCTCCTTGTTTAAGAATAGTGACTAAGGCCACATTTATACTTACTGTTCTGGAGATTGATCTTCTGACATTCAATTTAGTGAGTCTAGTTAAGACCCACTAAATAGAATGCTGAGGGTGGCTCCAGCTGGCGCCAGTATCCCTGGCAGTAGTGAGGAATCGGGGAAGCCGACGGGAGTGTTTTCTCCCATTGGCCTTCCTCTGTGAAGATGGTAAGCCAACTTCAGCTATGGAGCTGCATACCTTACCCTGACCTTCCAGGTCTCGTGTAGACCTGGACTTACTCATATGATGCTGAAACTTCCATGCTTGAATTATTTTCTATTGCTAAAGATGTAACTCTTTACACTTAGGTGACTTCACTTTGTCCAGTTACTGGACCAAATGTCTAAATGAAAGCACACTGTCTAATCTATAATTTTCTATGGGAATTTATCCATTTAATGGGAGAAAAGTATACAAATACTTCCTACTTTCTTTATTGTGGCTTTTTTTCCACCAAAAAAAGGAAATACAAAGAATAGCCATATCTATGATAACTAGTGAACAGCTCTGATTTGTGGCAGGAATATGGACCTTCTGAATGATCTGAAGGACAAACCAAATTTTTGCAGACAGTGCTTATGTAAGCAGAAACTCAGAAATGTTCACTGGTAATCAGCAGTTACCTCAGGCTTTGTGAACTGATCTAAAAACAATTGTGGGGGAGGGGAGGAACGTGGTACCTCTAGTTTTATACATGCTTGCTCATTATGCATATTAAGATCATACATAGCAATAGTTATATTTTAAAATATTAATTACAAATGTACCAGAACAACAAAGAAAGTGACAGGAATAAGCCTAGACATAAGACAATTCCTGCATCCTCTAGGGTTTTTTGTGCTTCTATTTATTTAGATGGCCATTGTAGGTCAGACAAAATACAGTAGAAAATAAAAATCAATACTGTCTCTAAAGCACATGCTATTGACAATTAAGAATTAAAAGCTCTTGGTTTTAGGAGTATTTTTCCATGAGGACAATTTGGTTTATAGTTTTTCATGTTAAATTGAATTAGATACAGTTTTATAAGTTTTTATATAAAAATGTTAGGAAGTGGTTAAAGTGGTTTGGGCTTGCAAAGCAACAAAAAACTTTTTCATCTCTAGGGGTAAGTCTACACGGCACGCTTATTTTGAAATAAGCTATTCCGGAAGAAATACTCTGAAATAGTTTATTTCAAAATAGCACGTTTACACCACAGGGAAGCCTCAAAATTAGTCCAAGGCAGGCTTCCCTAATGTGGACATGCTACCTCAATTTAGAGCCCCAGGAGGCACTGGGGAGTAATTACTTTGAATGGCTCTGGGGAAGGAGCTATTTCAAAATAACAGCAGTGGAGTGTCCACACTACTGCTATTCCAAAATAGCTGTTTCGGAATATGCATTATTCCTCCTGGAAGGAGGTTTACAGAAATTGGAATAAGCTGTCCATTATTTCAAATTTATTTCGAAATATTGGTTTTGCTGTGTAGATGTTTGCATTGTTATTTCGGAATAACGGCCATTATTCCAAAATAACGCTGCTGTACAGATGCACCCTTAGTCAGTAGCTTGTTAGTACCTAAGGATTAAATTTTGGAGACAGACAGACACACACACACACACACACGCCTGACCATGTAAAAAAGAGTTTAAAAGTAGATATCACTTGATGCATCTTGAAGCTTCAGGTCTACCTGTTGCCTTCTTCCTTCATTTACAGCTCCAGCAGCTGAACATGTGGCAGAAAGAAGGTTTAAAAAAAAAAAAAAAGCATAAATGTATCTTAGGTGCTCCCCAAAAGGGGTGCTCTGTGCCCCTCACCTGAATAAAATCTAAATAGTTTAACAGAGCATTGTGTAGACTATTTGTGAAATGCTGGTCATCTGTGTGAGGGCTCACTGCAATTTTGCTGTTATTCCAGACTCTTTTTCCTGGCATATGTATTGACTGCATTTCTATCAACTGCTATTCTTCTTCGAGTGCTTGCTTATGTCCATTCCACTTAGGTGTGCACACGCCGCATGCACGAGTTCCAGAAGCTTTTTACCCTTAGCAGTACCTGTTGGGCCAGCCGGGGAACCCCCAGAGTGGCGCCGGTGTATCGGCACGTATATGCCCCTGCTGGCCCTACATTCCCTCATTTCCTTTTTGCCGGTCGTTCCGACGAAGGGGAGGTAGGTGGGATTAGAATGGACATAAGCAACACATCTTGAAAAACACAGTTACAGGTAAGTAATTGTCTTTTCTTCTTTGGGTGCTTGCTTATGTCCATTCCTCTTAGGTGATTCCCAAGCCATGCCTATGGAGGTGGGATCGGAACCTAAGTAGAGATAGACTGCAACACTGCCCTACCAATAGCTGCATCCTGTCTAGCCTGCTACGTGATCGCATAATGGGTAGTAAAGGTATGAATCGATGCCCGTGTGGCCACTCTGCATACGTCTAGGATCGGCACCTGAGCCAAAAATGCTACGGAGGAGGCTTGGGCTCTAGTGGAGTGGGCTGTAATGGGCAGGGCCTGTTTTCTCTTTAGTTCATAACACACCCGAATGCAGGCCGTTATCCATGAGGACAGGCACTAGGCCAAGATGGAAAGGCCTTTCATCCTCTCTGCTATAGCGACAAACAGCTGGGTTGATCTGCGAAATTGCTTTTTCCTTTCTAAATAAAAGGCTAGAGCCCTTCTTACGGCTAACGTGTGGCGTGCCTGTTCCTTTTCATTTGCGTGCAGCTTGGGGTAGAAAACGGGCAGGGAAATCTCTCGGGACCTATGGAACAAGGACACCCCCTTCGGCAGGAAAGCCGGGTGAAGGCGCAGCGTCACCTTGTCCTTAGAGAACACCATATACGGTGGCTCAGAAGAGAGGGCCCTCAACTCCAATACCCTCCTGCTCGAGGTGACAGACACAAGAAAGGCTACCTTCCATGAGAGGTGGGTGATGGAGCACGTAGCCATCTGCTCGAAGCACCAGATTCAAATCCCACTGTGGGATGTGTTGCCTTGAGTCCATAGGTACCCTAGGTGTGCTCCCCACCCAGTATCGGAAGCATCTGTCACTAACTGCGTGGAGGGGAGAGGCTGGGCAAATGGACCCCGGAGCAGACCTCGCTGTCCCTCAACTACTAGTCTAGGGTAGCCAGGATCTCTGGCGGGACAGTCACCACCATGTCGATGCGGTCATGAGCCAGTCTGTAGACTTGTGCCAACCAGGCTTGTAGGGGCCGGAGGTGAAGTCTGGCATAGTGCACTACGTATGTACACGCCGCCATGTGTCCCAACAGTCTTAGGCAGTGCCTCGCTGTCATCATAGGGATGGCCTGGAGGCCTTGAATAATGTCCCCTGTGGTTGCAAACCTGCATCTTGGAAGGAATGCTCACCCCACTGTGGTGTCCAGTTTCATTCCCACAAACTCAATCACTTGAGTAGGTACGAGGGTCGACCTTGGCTTGTTGAGCAGGAGACCCAACGTTTCCCTGGCTAGGGCAATGTGGGATAGCACTTGGTCTCTGGAGTGGCCTCTGAGAGCCATTCTCTGGTCTCTGGAGCCAGTCGTCTACATATGGAAACACATACAGGCCTCTCTTTCTGAGAAAGGCAGTGACCACTGCCATGCATTTGGTGAAAACCCTGGGGGCAGTGGAAAAGCCAGACGGCAGCACCACGAACTGGTAGTGTTTCTCACCTACCATGAAGCACAGGAACTTTCTGTGGTGAGGGACAATAGAAACGTGGAAGCACACATCTGTTAGGTTGAGGGCAGTGTACCAGTCCCCTAGATCGAGTGAGGGAATAATGGTGGCTAGCATCACCATCCAAACCTTGACTTCCTGATGAAGGTGTTGAGCCGCCTGAGGTCTAGGATGGGGCACAGGCCCCCTTTGGACTTTGGAATGAAGAAGTATCGGGAGTAGAACCCTTTCCCCCGGAAAGCAGGTAGAACCTCCTCTACCACTCCCAATGCTAGGAGCAAAGAGACCTCCTGTGGCAGAGGGTACTCATGAGACGGGTCCCTGAAGAGGAACTGAGAGGGGCGTTGGGCAGAAGGGGAGGAGAGGAAGCGGATAGAGTATCCCCTTGCCACTGTCTCTAGGACCCACTGATCTGAAGTGATGGAGAGCCAGGAACAATTGTAGGGGGACAGTCTGTTTGTGAATGGTTGATCTCGGTTTGGGGCTGGTAATCCACAGTTGGGCAATTTCAGGCTTTGAGACTTTTTTGGGGGGGACTTGGGGATGTTCGGAGGCAGATCAAGAGAACCTCCTGGTGCCTCTGTCATTGTTTCTCCTGTACGCCTATAGTCCTGTCTGGGCCCCTGTTGCGGAGGCCTCTGAGATCTGGGATTTAATGGGCGATGCTGGGGAACAGGGGTGTGTATGCCCAGAGACTTCAGCATCACCCTTGAGTCTTTCAGGCTGTGCAACTTGCTGTCAGTCTGCTCAGAGAAGAGCCCAGAGCCTACAAAAGGCAAGTCCTGGAGCATGTCTGTATCTCAGGTGGAAGACCCAAGACGTGAAGCTATGAGTTCCTTCGCATAACGAAGCCCGTGGCCATAGAGTGTGCTGCCGAGTCTGCAGCATCGAGGGCTGCTTGGAGGCCCATATGGGATACCACCTTACCCTCTTCAGTTAGGGCCCTGAACTCCTGCTGCGACGTTTTCGAGAGCTGGGCCCTGAATTTGTCAGTAGCCACCCAGGAGTTATAGGCGTAGTGGCTGAGCACTGCCTGCTGGTTGGCGATTCTCAGCTGCAACCCTGCTGTTGCATACGTCTTTCTGCCCTAGTTTCTTGGGCTCTTTACTCTTTGGGGTGGCCCCAGGCTGCCCCTGCCTTTCTCTCTGGCAAGCTGCCTGCACTACCTCTGAACCTGGGGGCAGGTGGGAGAATAAATGTTCGTGGTCCAATTGTGGCACGAAGTACCTCCTCTCCATGCCTTTCTGCATCGGGGGAATCGACCCTGGAGTTTGCCAAAGGGTCTTTGTGATTTTGGACACTGTTTTGTTCAGTGAAAGGGCGATCCTAGGAGGGGCATCC
This sequence comes from Pelodiscus sinensis, assembly GCF_052426305.1. Taxonomy (NCBI): domain Eukaryota; kingdom Metazoa; phylum Chordata; order Testudines; family Trionychidae; genus Pelodiscus; species Pelodiscus sinensis. Next base: position 12,616,351 of record NC_143077.1, on the reverse strand, counting down.
GCTGTCAATATATATTCCATGGGATTGGATTCTTCCACCACTTCCTCTGCTTGCACCCCTAGACTTTGGGCTAACCTCCTTAGAAGGTCCTGGTGGGTGTGCATATCTATGGCAGGCATGGATGGGAACGGACCATTGTGGGTGCCATTGTGGGTGCCAGAGTGGCACCAGAGGAGGACTGTTTCTCCAAGATTGGCACCTCGAATGGGAACAGTGGCGGGGTCTAAACTGGTGCTAAGACCTGGAGTGGTGAGGCGACCTTGAGCGACCAAATATCGAAGACCAGTTTGAGGAGGCCATTGATATGAATGACTCTGCGTCTGATTCAGAAGAATATCCAGACGCAGACCATAGTAGTGCCATAGGTGCCTCTTGGTCTCGGTGCTAGCTATGGTAAGCCATGGCTGCTGGTTTGCCCCGGTGAGGGTGTGGGGGGGAGGGGGGCAATGATAGCACGCTCCGGTGCCTGCATCAGCTGAGTCTGCACCGGTGCTGCCAGTGTCACAGGTGCCAACATTGCCGGAGCCGGTGCTGTTGCCAGTGCCGGTGCTGCCAATAACGACGTCGGCGGTGCTGATGACATTGTGCCGGAATGGTGCCACTCTGGCCAAGCCCATGTTCCCTCACTGATAGGGCTGGTGCCACCCCCTCTGGTGGAGCCGATTGCAGCTTGGAGCCATGGCACTCCTGGCTTTCATTCTGTACCGTGCGGTGCTGGAACCAGGGCAGAGGTTAGCTCAAAGAACTCCTGGGCAGAGTTGAATGTGTCTGGGGTCGATAGACAAGGTACCTCTTTACTTGAAAGGTCCTGTTCAGGGCTACCAGCCCTTCCAGGACTCGACCTACACCTGTGCTGCGCAGGAGCCTCACCGCATCCAGGCGGTGTCGCATTTCTGGGGTGTCCTCCACACAGACGTACTCCCTTTGTCCCACCTGGAGGAAGATCTCCCTTTCCTCGCCCTCTTGCCTGAGCTTGGTACCAGGGATTAGGAGCGGTGCCTCTGTGCCTAGTGACGCGCTGACGCTCCAGAGTGTCTAGGTGCGGGGTCCATGCCCTGTACCAACGACAGTGCGCTCTGCACCGACTGTGCCTGTTCTGATGCCGCAGGCTGCAGCGTGGACTCCATCAACAGGAGCTTGAGCCTGGAGTCACACTGATGCTTAGTCCTTGTCTTGAAGGTCTTGCAGATTGTACAGGAGTCCGTCAAATGGCCTTCCCCAAGGCACTCCTTATGCGGGTCTCCGCAGGGCATGGGCTTCAAGCAGCATGTGTACGGTCCCAGCATGCCCCCCCTTTGAGGGGCAGGGACTAAACCAACTACTAAGTACTTAAAACAACAAACGAGATAATACTAACTACAGGAACAATTGAACTATTTACAGATATAAGAGTGCTAAGGGCACACTTGCGAAAGCAAGCAAGCATTCCAGCAACTGGCACGGGCCGCTAAGAAGCTATTTCCCATTGAGTCATAACAGTATGATATGTTTACCTTGGACTGGAATCACAAAGGGGTGGGGCGGGTCTTCCCCTGCTTCGGTGGCAGCGAGAGGGCAATTCTCACTATATTTATGTAACTTTTATGAGAATAATTTGTGGTTGAAGTACTGAAACCTTGTGGAGTGGCTTTTTTCCTGGTTGGCTGCCATTTTATTTTAAGCTACTTGGGCAGTCGGGAGGGTAAGGAAAGAGCTGGTCAGCTACCATGGTGATGTGTATGGTATAAAACCAAGACAGAAAGTATTCTAGAGCCTGAAGCCTTCCATACGCCACCTGCTCACTTACCGAAACCATCAAGAAAACCTGTAATTTACATTGCAGCAGGCACAACAGCTGATTTTAAGAGGCAAAGACGGAGAGAGTAAATGCTTGGATTATACCATAACTCAAATTCATGAGTTTGGTACCGTTTTGAAACCGTTTGCTGAAATATTTCTAGTCATCTTTTTACATTTTCTTGAAGACAAGTGTGAGGGGCCAGCTCACCGCCATGGCGCCACCAGCCGGCTGTCCTGGGAATGAGCTCTTCTGGCCCTGCTGGATGCCTTTCTCTAGGTGGTGTCGCCCCATTTCTCCTCAGGTCACGGCGTCCTCTTCCAGACACTGCCCTCCGGCAGTGCCCACACCTGTGTCCAAGCCCCCGTTCCAGGGAAGATTGCTGTTCCCTCTGCTCACATCCCAAGGTCCTCTCTTTCTCAGAGCACCCTGAGCTCCTCCTGAAGAGCTAAAGCCTAGGAGCTTGTCTGGTCAGAGCCCCACGAGCCCTGCTGGGCCTCCCCAGCACTGCTCTAGCTCCAGGGAGCCTCCTGCTTCCCTAGCAGTCAAGCCCTTGCTGCTCTCTCTCTAGCTGACAGTTCCCCCTTCTATCACTCCCAGCTGGGCCCTCATCAGCTAGAACTGCCTCAGCTTGGGCTTTGCTCTTAGCCCCTGCTCTGAGCTGGGGTTTTGCCCTTAAAGGGCCAGTGCAGGGCAAGTGCCCTGTCACAACAAGCTAGAATTATATTTTTAAAACAAAATACAGGACTATGTAGCACTTTAAAGACTAACAAGATGGTTTATTAGATGAAGAGCTTTCGTGGGCCAGACCCACTTCCTCAGACGCAAGCTCATCATCTAATAAACCATCTTGTTTAAAGTGCTACATAGTCCTGTATTTTGTTTCAGCTATACCAGACTAACACGGCTACATCTCTATCACTATATTTTTAAACACATTTATGCCAGCGAAACAATTTAAAGATAGATAACAGTCCCTTTATCATATTCTAGTGAAGGTGAATGTTTTTCCTTATAACGTTTTGTAAAACGGAATTAGTTCTTAGACTCAGTAGCCAATCTCCTGTCTTTCTGTAAAGAGTCAGACTGAGAAAATCTTTAATGACTTTGGATAAAGAATTTAGATGGGTCAAGGATCATCCTTTTAAATCAATGCTACAGTTCTTTTTGGGGGCAGGTGTGGGGGGAAGACACAACATATTAAGAAACCTGTTTTAAACACCAATTGAAAACAGATGTTGACAGACCAAATAAAAAGAGGATTGACATACATACATCCCCCAGCAAGTATATTATACTAGCTGACCATCATCCCAGTATTTCAAAGGATGTGTAAAGCTTCTACCAAAAGCTAAGAACTTAGTGATCATCCTGGTTATTGAAAGAAGGTAAATATATATTTTTTTAAAGTAGAATATTATGTTGGAAATGAAGCATGTTACCTGGAGCAGGGTGCGTCTCAGAGCTTACTGAACACTGAGAACAATTAACATCTGTTGACCTAGCCCAGGCCTGTGTACACAGTTCAGAGCAGATGCAAGCTTGAGCTTTGACAAAGACAAAAGAACCCAGCTTCTCCCTGCTCCCCCTATAAAAAAAAGACTGCGGAGCCATGAGGATTGAGATGAAGTTAATTAAACGCTCTCATTATGCAGCGAGACAAAAGTCTGGGACTGCTTAAGAGAATTAAAAAAGACACAATTTTATCCATTAGACAAGATACTCTGCCAGCATGGATTTCTCATGAACAGAAGGTTTCAACTTTCGGGACTGGACAAGTGCTGTATGGACTGACCACTGGAGGAGCAATACTTTATGAGACAGGGAAGTAACTTATGAGTAAGTATAGGTTCTAGATTAAGGACATCTCTACCCTGGCAAGTTACTGTGTGGTAAATCATCTCCCAGCACTATAACTTCTGAGGTGTACGCACGGGCACGGCAAACACTAGCTCCACAGTTGCTGCACTCTAGGCAAACAGCGCTGATGAGAAGCACAGAACTTGGGTGCCAATGTGGACACTGTGGCGTAGTACTACGTTCTGACTGGCTTCTTGTACCCTTCCCACAACGCCTGTTCTTGCCTCTCTGATCATCTGTTTGAACCCTGCTGCCCCAAACTGTTTTCCATACACCCCCCTCCTGCCATCATCACCAGCACAATTTGGCACCTGCTGCACTCCACACCTGCCCCCTCGATCTTCATCCATGGAGACTTCCACAGGCCTCCAGGGGCTGTGCCTCAGCAGTCCAACCCTGTGCAAAGCTTTCACCCTTCCCTTCACAAATATTATGGAGAGTACAACACACAGCTATAACCATAGGGATGTTATCATTGGCCGGGTCCAGTTGCCCATATAAACATCACCAGCGGGCCTTCCAATGGCCAAAAGCACACTCCACAGTCATTCTGCACATGCTCAGCCTGTTCCTGAACTGCTTCTTGCTGCTGCTAAGACTCCCTCTCTGTCTTGACCGCATCCCTTTTTCGTAAAAGGGATGCAAATTAGACGTATCGCAATTGCAAATGAAGCGAGGATTTAAATCCCCCCCGCTTCATTAGCATAAAAATGGCTGCCGCTTTTTTCCAGCTCGGAGCTTTGCCAGAAAAAAGCGCCAGTCTAGACGCGGATCTTTCGGAAAATAAAGCCTTTTCCGAAAGATCCCTTATCCCTCATTTTAAGATGAGGGATCATTTTAAGAGGGATATGTCTAATTTGCATCCCTTTTACGAAAAAGGGATGCAGTCTAGACACAGCCCCTGTGTATGGCTTCATTAGCTATGGTATTAAGGGGTAGGCAGGGTCTCCCAGAATCACAGTGGGCATTTCCACTTCACCCATGGAGATCTTCTGGTCTGGGAAGAAAGTCCTCTGTGCAGCTTCCTGAACAGGCCAGTATTTTGAAAGATGTGTGCTTCATGCACCTTTCTGTGTTAACGTCCATGAAACACTCCTGGGGATCCGCAAAGACCTGGAGAACCATGGGAAAAAATCCCTTGTGGTTAATGTACTTAGAGGCTGCGTGGTCTGGTGCCAGAATTGGAATATGTGTGGCATCTATCACCAGCCCACCCCCACAGTTTGGGAAACCCCTCTGTGCAAAGCCAACCACAATTTCACGCACCTTGCCCAGAGTCATGGTCTTTCGGAGCAGGATGTGATTGATGGCTCTGCGCGCTTCTATCACCACGAGTCCAACATTCGATTTTCCCACTCCAAAGTGAGTGGCGACTGAGTAGAAGCTGTCTGGGATAGCCAGCTTCCACAGTGCGATCGCCACATGCTTCTCCACCAGCAGGGCAGCTCTCGTTCTTGTGTCCTTGCCTCACAGTCCCATGGAAGTGGCCTTCCCCATCCGAAAGTTCTGCAGCCACTGCTCCTTATCCCAGGCTCGCGTGCCGATGTGCTCTCACCTCTCATTGCGTGCACTGTGGTCAGCACCTCCATGAATGCCACCAGAAATCTTGTGTTGTCCGTTCAATGCATGGATGCCTCATCGCCACTTTGCAGCTTCAGGAACAACTCAACCTGCCATTCGTGACGTGTTAGCGAGGCCTGTCAGCATTTTCTTGAACAGCTGAGGATTCATTCCTGCAGACCGAGGAGGCAGCAGAGCACGCAGTACAAAAGCCATTGAAAGATGGTGCCAAATGTGGACGGAAGTGCAGGGGCTGCTGGGATGCAGAGCAATTCACCATGGGGCAATGGGAGAGGATGCCCTCAGCCTTCCCACATAACTCAGCGGCAGAAGAGGTGGTTGGTGGGATAGCTGCCCAGAATGCACCTCTCCAAAAGCCGCTGCAAGTGCTGCCCGTGTGGTCACACTGCTGCGCTGGCGCCTAGCAGCGTTTTCACTGCTGCGCTTGGTGAGTGGTGCTATAACAGCCAGTGCTTTCCATCTGCCAGCGTAGACATGGCCTACGTTGTATGTTTTCCTTTTACTAGCAACCTTATATTTCCAGATCCTTTTGCTTTGCATGTATTTGAATCTTTAACTCAAGCATTCTTAAGTAAACTTCAATTTGATTTTACTACAGACATGTCTAAGTGCTTTGTCCTCAGGAGAGTGTTGAACTGAGGTAAAGCTGGTCAAGTATTTGGTCCTGCCATGAGGGCAGGGGACTGGACTTGATGACCTCTCAAGGTCCCTTCCAGTCCTAGTATTCTATGGCTATGTCTAGACTGCAAGCCTCTTTCGAAAGAGGCTTTTTCAAAAGATACTTTCGAAAAAGCCTCTTTCGAAAAAGAGCGTCTAGACAGCAAGCAGTACTTTCAAAAAAGCAAGCCGCTTTTTAGAAAAAGAGCACCCAGACAGTCTGGATGCTCTCTTTCTAAAAAGCCCTGTTTGCATTTAAGAACGCCTTTTTTCGAAAGAACACTTTCGAAAAAAGACGTTCTTCCTCGTGAAATGAGGTTTTCCGCCGTCGAAAGAAAAGCCGCGTTCTTTCGATTTAATTTCGAAAGAACGCGGCTGTAGTATAGACGCAGGTGAAGTTTTTTTGAAAAAAGGCTACTTTTTTCGAAAAAAGCCTTGAGTCTGGACACAGCCTATGATTCTAAGTCAGTTTCAATGGCTCCCGTGGGGAGTAGATTGATGTACATTGCAGGTGTCCAGTAGAGAAGGGACTGTGCACATCAGTGTAACCATGTCCGGTGTGTAAACTGCTAGGCTAGGTCTACATTATAGAGTTTTTGCGCCAAAACTCACAGAGCATCCACACCTCAAGAGTGTTTTCATACAAGTAAATCAACCGAACAGAAGGGTTTTTCCAGTGTAGGTATTCCTCCTTCTAAGAGTTCTTGTGCAAAAAGGTGTGTGTGGACGGGAAACAGGGTTTTTTTTGTGCAAAAACAGGAAACAGGAAAAAGCACAGGTGACCTGGTGGCCATTCTGTGGATAGCTATCAGCGCTTTCTTTCAAGAGAGCGTCCATGCAGTGTGGACGCTATCTTGTGCAAAAGCGCATTGCTTTTTCGATGCGCTTTTGCAGTGTGGACGCGCTCTTGCACAAGAAGTTTTTGTGGAAGATCTTGTACACAAAAAGCTTCTTGCGTAAGAAGCCTGCAGTGTAGACATAGCCCTAGTGTGCTTATAGAAAGCGTAGGACTTGTGGTAGCCTGGAAGGCAGGCCATATTTGAGTTGCCTAAAGCTGGTAGCTGTGAGAGTATTTCCTGTGACGGGCACAGATGAGACTTTCACATTAGAAGCAAGAGATAGCTGCTCACCCGGCATGTCTTAGTTAACCCAGAAAAGTGTCACAGGGACTCTCTGGTGATTGTAGAAATGACTGATTATATTGGGACAAGCTTTCATTTAACTATGAAATCGGTCATGACCGATTGATTGATACTCTGTGCCAGAAAGACAGGATATTGATTAGTTTTTTCATGGGTTTCAGCACAGGAAGCTTACTTACTCCGTTCATGGCACCATTTGCATCGGAAATTTATTCTATTTTATAGTGAATTGATGGGCCTAAAGCCAAATAGAATTGCGTTAATGGACACCATATTACAGGTCTCAACTACATTGTTCTAATAGTCCAAATATATGTTTCCAGGCTTGCTTAGTGATACACCATATCGGGGTATTGTTCTGTCCTGGCTAGCTTCGGGAAAAGAATTTCACACTAGACTGACATTTATTTTTAACTTTTCCAAATGTTTTAAGAAATAATTAAAAGATTTCCCCCACTACATTTTTGCATCAATTTGCTAAACGTGAATGTTTCTTAAAACAGGAACCCGAAAGTACCATCTTTTCCAAAATAGAGTTGGAAATGGAATTAGAGTGGAATGTAATTGGCTCCACACAATTAAGTGCTTTGAAAACAATCTTTCAAAGAGAAAGACTCACACACACATACGCCTTCAGGATGTTGTAAAAGCCTCATTTCACGGCCTATGCCCCAACAGTTCTAATTGCCAGCAAGACTATTTCAAATTGTTGTGATTTACTCATGAGATGTTGGGCTCTGAAATAATGATGTTAAGGACTAGTCGACTAGTTGATTCCCCCCCTCCCCGATGCCTCTGTCAGATAGAGGCAGCAAAGGGGAGGGGGAGGGAGAAGGGGTACATCAAAGGGGCAGCGCCACACAGCTGAGCCAAGGATCAGCTGTGCAGCACTGACGCTTTGAAACCCCAAGGCAGCGTTTCAAAGGGGCAGCCGCCACACAGCTGATCCATGGCTCAGCTGTGCGGCTGCCCCTTTAAAATGTCAAAGCGTCCTAGAGCCTGAGGTTAGCTGGGGATTCCCCAGCTAACAACAGGTTCCGCACGGCATTTCCCCAGAACGCAGGGACTCCCCAGCTGACCCCAGGTTCTGGGAAATGCTGCACAGAACCCAGGGTCAGTTGGGGAGTCCCTAACTGACCCCAGCTCTACGGCGCTGCCCCTTTGAAATGCTGAGGCGGCATTTCAAAGGAGCAGCTGCTGCACAGCTGATCCCTGGCTCATGGAGTCCCCGGCTGACCCTGGGCTCCATGGCTTTGAAATGCACAAGAGCCCCCACTGGGAACTCTTGTACAATTCAAAGCAGGCATGCCCGTGTGCAGCCCAGAGTCAGCGGGACTTCCCGCTGGCCCCGGGCTGCATGCAGAGTTCCACATGCCCAGGGCTGGCCCACGACATTTTGGCACCTGAGGCGGGGAGCTCAAATGACGCCCTCATGCCCCCTCGCTTGGGCCAAAACTTTGAAAGGTCTTAATTCTGCCTCCTTCCTGTTCTACTCCTCTCATAGTGCTGCTCTGCTACCTACATATGCACCAGCAGCAGACACAATTTTCTACAGTCTGGGTCCTAGTGGTGCCCCCCACAGTCTGGCACCTGAGGCGGCTGCCTCAGTTTGCCTCATGGTAGGGCCAGCCCTGCACATGCCTCCTTTGAAATGTACAAGAGCCCCAGTAGGGGCTCTTGTACATTTCAAAGGTGACATGTGGAAGTGCCTATCGACTAGTCGAGTAGTTGATGGAAATTCCATTGACTACTCGACTAGTCAATTAACCACAGTTTAACATCCTTACTCTGAAACCCTTCTGTCCTTGGGAGGCTCTTATGAGAGAACATAAGAATGGTCATAGTGGGTCATACCAAAAGTCCATCTAGCCAAGAATCCTGTCCTCTAACAATGGCCAAAACCAGATACCTCAGAAGGAATGAACAGAATAAGTAATCAAGTGGTCGCCCATTCCCAACTTCTGGCATGCAGAGACTAGGGACACCATCCCATCCCATCCCATCCCATCCCATCCCGGCTTATTAAAAGTCTTCTTTCTTTGTTAACTTGAAGGAGGGCAGCCTATACAGAGGATGCCTTCTGCGCCAGCAGCTGCCACTCTCTATCAGCCTCTGTGGAGTGGCAATGTAATCTTGTGCTTAAGGTGTTAGACGGGGAACAAGGACAGCTGTTTTCAGCTGTCACAGACTCTTTGTGACCTTGCATAAGTTGTTTCACCTCTTGATACCTCAGCTTTCTTAGGGTATTTTATGATGATTTATGATCATCACTAAGACAAAAAGGGTTTACCTGACAGTTAGTGCTTCTCTGCGGCAGTAGCCAAGATGTTGTGGGGCGAAGAGTTTGAGAATGAGGATTCTTTAACAAAACAAAGCAAAACAATAAGGCTACGCCTACACTGGCATGATTTTCCGGAAATGCTTTTAACATTCCGTGGCCAATCTAGACGCGCTTTTCCGCAAAAAAGCCCCAATCGCCATTTTCGCGATTGGGGCTTTTTTGCGGAAAACAGTACTGTGCTGTCTACACTGGCCCTTTTGCGCAAAAGTCTTTCGGAAAAAGACTTTTGCCCGAACATGAGCAGCATAGTATTTCCGGAAAAGCACTGATGATCTTACATGAGATCATCAGTGCTTTTCCGGAAATTCAAGTGGCTAGTGTAGACAGTTGGCAAGTTTTTCCGGAAAAGCTGCTGATTTTCCGGAAAAACTTGCCAGTCTAGACACAGCCTATGTGTATATAGATGGACCAAAAGGAAGGTAATTGTTCCTAATGTACTGGAGTTGACCCAGTCTTCTTATGTGTCTGTACTTTATAAATAACTTTTATAGATGAAAAATATATTTAAATATCTGATGGTTAGTCCTTTGGAACTCCAGGTACATGATATTAACACAGGGGTAAGCTGCAGGATTGAGGAAAGGGGAGCTCTTTTTTTCTTTTTCCTGTTTGCAGATCAAATCCAGCTCTTAGTTGAATGAGTTTCATTGTTGCTACACCTGAAGACCAAGATGAACAAGAAAGAAAGAAAGAAAGAAAGAAAGAAAGAAAGAAAGAAAGAAAGAAAGAAAGAAAGAAAGAAAGTCTAAGGTGAAGAATGAGATGTCCAGGGCTGAGAATCAGAAAATAAGATAGTACATTGTGGGAGAGGTTGGGGGATAAGAATGTTTGTTATCTTGTTTTCTGAAGGAGGGTTGAGGGGGAGATTGTAGCGTTTTGACCGATACTGCATTGCACTGATGAAGATCACTTGTCTGCTTTTATTTAAGTTATACAGAACGCAGTGTATGGGAGTATTTTCACATTTAGCTTTTGTACAGTCAAGTTGAGTGTTTCCCCCATATATGGGAACAGTTTGAAACTCAGCCTAAATGTAGGTCTTTAATGGCCACAGCTTTATATTTACAGTGACGAACACCAGGGAATGAATAAATCCAAGGTCTGGAGATATGCCCAAATAAATGCGTTTTGATGAACTGTTCTGTGATAGGGCAGAGACCCTATACTGGCCATGAGATGGTTAAGGAGAGCCTCAGGGAGTTAAAAGGAAAAAACTCACAGATAGCCTGCACTGCAAAATTAAGTCCGCTCATGATAAATAGACATGCAACCACCACAGTAATTAAAGCAGTGGTTTGCGGCCACACCTGCTCCGACTGTTGGGGGTGTGCAATCTCCCCAGGAATCCTTCCATCAACTGAAGTGGAGTGTTGTGTCTATACAGTCACTGTGTTGCCCTATGTCAGCGTATGCATTACACCTCTTATGGAGGTGGAGTTATTATGTCAGTGCAGGTTGGAGGCCTTACTTCAGCAGAAGCAGCATTCTAGCATAGACATTGACCTAGTTCGGTCAACAGCGGTGATGCGTAGTGAGGAGCCATGAAGGGTCAACTGCTGGGGGGCAGGGAGAGGTAAAAGGCCAGCAGCCAGTGGGTAAAGCCACCCCATCCTACCCCTCTGATATGAGAATATGAAGGAAAACTCCAAAAAGGGGAACCTGATAGAATATTCTTCCCCCACTCTTTGGCTCTTCATTGGTCTTTCCACAGTCAGAGGATTCAAATACTTGGTTGTCTAGCAGTCCTTACTGGGATAAACTCCCACTAGATTGAATGAATTTGTCTGCATAAGGACCTTTCAGTATTTGCCTCTCTATGAGGAAAAAAATATATAATTGTTTTAAATTAGCAATGTTGGATCATTTACACTGGAAATAACTTGTTGAAGACTAAAGGTCAACACATGCAGCATCAATGCAATATGATTCTTTTTAAAGTATAAAAGAAATAGATTTCTCCCGAGGACTGAGATTGTCCTGCTGAATTACCAAAAAGGGGGAGTGGGAGGAGGAAAGAGGGACAGAGTTCTATGCTTCTGGAATTCTGCATTCTGTCTGTTGGAAGTGATTGTTTCACTGTATCAGGTTAATTTTGGTCATAGTTAAATGTTGCTAGAAGCCACAGCAGACTAAACAACATATTGATTGATTTTTTTCTGACTATAAGTTCAATGCACAAGGCTTGAGCTCCATTAAATCCTCCAGCAGTACAGAAGCTCTCTTTTGACATTCTCTGAAGTCTCTGACAGAGGCTGAGACGTTTTATTAGATATCATAATGTTATTACTTGACACATTTTAGGTAAGAAAGCTATGTTTTAATTATTGGTTAATTAATAACTAGTTGAAATGATATTGTTTACCTCTAGAAGGCTCTCTTCCTATATAACATGTCTCATACATCAATGTTATTCCAAGTGTTTTTAGTATAATAGGAGCCTGTTAACTTATACTCACAGCATATTTTAAATTAAAGTGTCAGCATACAAAAACATAGTAAAAGAGTTTCTTTGTCAATGTACTGTCTAATATTCAATAAATAAGTTAAAATTTATAAATAATCCTGTCAGATATTTTCAGGGTGTTTAATAAACCATGACCACAATTCTCATTATGTGCCACTTATTCACTGATTGTATGTGATATTTATATATCCGAGTAACCAAGCAAAGGACAGGTACCTATCTGAGATTATGGTGTTTTCTCTTTAGTATAATAACCCAGAATTGTGAATTCATAATTGTGTGTTCAAAAACTCTGATTTTTTAAAAAATGTTAACATATTTCAGAATTCAAGCTACTGAATTTTTTTGTGGTCCCAGAGTGTTATAGCTAAACCTGTGAGTCAGTCATTGGGGACCTGATTTTCTGATACACTTGAAAAATTGCGGCTCCCTTTGACTTCAACTCCTGTTTTGGTGCTCAATAGTTCTGGAAACCAGGACTTGAAAATGTCTTCATCTATTTACTCATACAGAAGGAAAATTTGGTAGACTTCACAAGGCTATATCTACACTGGACAGTTATTTTGGAATAAACTATTCTGGAATAATTATTCTGAAATAGCATGTCTACACTGCAGGGAAGCCTCAAAATTAGTCCAAGGCAGGCTTCCCTAAGGTAGACGTGCTATCTCTATTTACAACCCCAGGAGAAATAACTTAGAATGGCCCGGGTGAGGGGCAATTTCGAAATAGCAAAAGGGGAGCATCTTTACACGCCTTCTGACGAAGTGGGTCTTTGCCCACGAAAGCTTATGCTCCTACACTTCAGTTAGTCTTTAAGGTGCCACAGGACTCCTCGTCGCTTTTGCAGATTCAGACTAACACGGCTACCCCTCTGATACTTTACACGCCTTATTTCAAAATAGCTATTTCAGAATAGGCGTTATTCTTTGTAGAATGATGTTTATAGAAGTCGGAAAAAGCCATCCATTATTTCAAAATTATTTCAAAATAAAGGAATTGCTGTGTAGATGCTCACGTAGGTATTTTGGAATAATAGCCGTTATTCTGAAATAACTTTGCTGTGTAGACACACCCCAAGAGCGCACAAGCCAAGCCACAGCGATCCTGCTCTGGCTGAACTATATGCAGGATGACAGACTACAAAGAGGCCATCAAAAGAGTTCCCCGGCCCTTTGAATGCAATGGAGCAATGTACCAGAGTAACTGTCTTCACAGAGATGGTTCCTAGAGATGAGGGAATGGCATGGGTGAAATCACCCCACCAAATCTCTTTATAGGTCACTTGTGCAAACTCTTGTGTAAAGCCTAAACAAATAGGATTTACATGTGTGATGCGGCTTTTACCATAAATGACAATGGTTCAAATGAGAAAGGTAGTTTCTTTTACTGGACCAACTTATTTTGGTGTATGAGACAAATTTTGGAGCCATACAGAACTCTTCTCCAGATCACATGACTTTTAGAAAATAATAGGTTTGGTAACTGAAGAGAAGGAAGCTATCCATTGTATTCCAGGTTTCTTCAGGGTGAAGCTGCTGCTGCTAAGTATCATTCAAAAAAAATTGGACAGGTAATTTTCAGCTATCAGCCTAATGGGATAATGACAGATACTTCTAAAAACTGTTCTGAAAAATCCATTAAACACATTCACTGAGTAATAATGTTTTCTTAGCTAGTAAGAGAACTATAACTAAACAAAGGAACTATATAACTAATTGCTGCAGTTTCCTTTAAATCCAGTATACTATGTTTGATCTTTATTTATTCCAGATAAAAGCCTTCTGATTTTGTGGCTTTTAACCTTCTTTGAAGCTCTTCTGATTTCCCTGTTATATATCTTTGTAGGCATAAGTAATGTCTAAAAAAATGCTAAGAAGTTACATTCCCCAGTATACAATGTATGTAGATTTGAGAATAGTGATAGAAATGTAGCCGTGTTAGTCTGGGGTAGTTGAAGCAAAATGCAGGACAATGTAGCACTTTAAAGACTAACAAGATGGTTTATTAGATGATGAGCTTTCGATGTTTTCCAATACTTATTTAGATTAGCTAATTATTAAGAGAATATGTTCTGCAATGTAATAATCTCAATAAGGTTCCAGTTCTGAGAAGAGCTAAGCACCTCACCCTTCCATTAACTTCATTGGAAATTGAGGATGCTTATACCATGGTTTGGTCCTATTAAAGTATTTTTTATTTTTAATTTAAAAAATACCTACAAAACATCACTGCATTCGTGTTGTACCTAAGATAATAAAATCCCAGGCAGTTAATGAAAGAGTGATGCTTTTTATGAGCTAGGTTACAATGTTTTGAATTTGAGAATATCAGTGTTAGCTTACAACTGTGACAATATCTTATGTTTATCTTTCATGGCTTTTAGTGCTAAGATGGTCAAGTAACCATGGGAGACTGGAATTTTCTTGGTGGCATCTTGGAGGAGGTCCATATTCATTCCACTATTATTGGGAAGGTCTGGTTAACTATCCTATTCATATTTCGAATGCTTGTCCTAGGAGTGGCAGCTGAAGATGTCTGGAATGATGAGCAATCAGAATTCATATGCAATACAGAGCAACCTGGCTGCAGAAATGTTTGCTATGACCAGGCCTTTCCTATCTCTCTCATAAGATATTGGGTCTTGCAAGTTATATTTGTATCTTCACCTTCCTTAGTCTATATGGGCCATGCTTTATACAGACTCAGAGCCTTAGAAAAAGAGAGACAAAAGAAGAAGGCACAAGTAAGAATGGAACTTGAAGGAGTCGAACTAGAAATGATTGAAGATCGGAGAAGATTGGAACGAGAACTCCGGCAACTGGAGCAAAGAAAACTCAACAAGGCACCCCTGAGAGGCTCCTTGCTCTGCACTTATGTGATACATATTTTTACTAGATCTGCAGTTGAAATTGCGTTTATGATTGGCCAATATCTTCTTTATGGTTTTCAGCTCGATCCTCTTTATAAATGTGAGAGAGAGCCATGTCCAAACATAGTTGACTGTTTTATATCAAGGCCAACTGAAAAAACAGTGTTCATATTATTTATGCAGTCAATAGCAATTGTATCCTTGTTTTTAAACATCTTAGAAATTGTTCATTTAGGGGTCAAAAAAATCAAAAAGGGACTTTGTGGGCCAGATAAAAGCAGGGATGACTTTGATGATTTCTATGTTAGTAAATCCAAGAAAAACTCTGTAATACCCCACTCTTATATGGGAACATGTGCAACGCCACAAAAAATTCATCCCTCTGCCCCTATTAGTTATACCATGTTAATGGAAAAACAAATTGGGACCGCAGTCCGTGATGTTCTACATTCATCTTCTGCATTCCAATCTCTTAAAAACAACCATACTGAAAATAGCAACAATCGCATCCATGATGAACGGGAAAGTAAATTGCCAGATGAAATGCCAACTAATACATTGGACTGTCCTCCTCGAAATACCTGCTCAAATAATAATGATGGCTTAAACAAGGTATTTGGGACAGAAATTAATGGTTGTCAACAACATGATGAAAAGAAACATGGCATGCATTCTAATCTAGTTGCTGCTCCGGGTCTGTGCTTGGGAAGCCTGTCTGAATTAACATCTGGAAGTTCATTGCAACCTGATATGACTTCCACTATTTCAGTTAACTGTGTTCGAAAGCTACGTGGAGTCAGTTCCCCATGGAACTGTTCTACAGTGGTTGAGAGTGAAGGGTCACCAACAGAGTCTCCTTCCACAAACAGCAACCGAGGACAAGACAGCTTCAGTGGAAGCATAGCACAAGGCCTTTCCAGCACTGACTTAAGAAAAATCAGCAGACCAGACACTCCTGACTCCCTAGGCGAACTAAGTTCAGAATCCAAACAGGGCAGAAATTGTGAAAGTCCTCAGGCTCTCTCTCCCTCACGGCGAATGTCACTGGCAAGTAATGCCAGCAGCAGGCGTGCCCCCACCGATCTTCAGATCTAAGTGTTTGTTACCTTACCTGTGTGTTACATGCATGAGCACTGAAGGAAATAGAGGCATTACTGGACACCCCTGTAGTGTGAGTTGTAGCTTTTTGTCATTGTAGCTAAGTCAATCATTTTTCTCCAGCTCTTTTGGAGTATGTCTCCACAGCAGTGTTATTTGGGAATAATTGACGTTATTCCAAAATAACATAGTGCTCATCTTCACTACAAGCCTTTATTTCGAAATAATGTTGAGCTGGAGGACTTCTTACTCTGACTCCTGGTAACCCTCATTTCAGAGGAGTAAGGGAAGTTGAAGGAAAAGTGTTCCTCCTTCGACTTCCTGCTGCGTACACAGCGCCAAAAGCTAAATTAAGCTATTTTGACTTAAGCTACAGAATTGACGTAGCTGAGGTTCTGTAGCTTAATTCGACTTTTGCCCTGCTGTGTAGACGTACTCCTACTGAGGTAATGCAAAGAACTGTGCGCTCTTGTGCAGTAGTTGATAAACACTTGTGAAATAAGAAATTGGTTCTACTTTCGCGTAATAAAAAGATGACTTAAAATCGAATAGATCTAATATCTCCATTATCTTTCCTGTTCCTAAATCAAACAGTCACTTTTAATTTAACCCAGTAATTCCTGTATCAAGTCCATGTAAGGCAAGCCTCAGATCAATGGATCACTGCAATCTAAACAGACTTTTTTTTTTTGAGGGAGTGAGAGTTATGTATGTGTGTGGAGACCTTGTGCCTCTTCATTACCTTTTTTTCATCCTCACTTCCACATAGCTCCATGACAGAGGAACTGTGCTGACTGGGCCTCGCTTGCTGCATTTGCCCCTGAATAGCACTTTAGTGGGGTTTCACATAGTTTTATATGATATATGTGTTTTATTTTAGGGAGGAAATACTGAAAAGAATGGACAATTACTACCCCCTTTCTAGATCGGTGCAGTCCAAATTCCATGAAGAACCTGTGAAATACAAAAGTGTTTATGTGAGGCTGGGGAGAAGTGAGGACTATGCCACGTAGCCTGTAGGCTCCCAGGAGTAGCCTGAGCTGCTTAGCTGGCAAGGGTGGAAATATTTTCAGCCCTCTCTCTGACTAAACAGCAGAGCACAAAAAACAAACTCCCCTCTCCCCAAAACCAGAAAAGCTAAGTGATGACACAGCCTGCAGGAAAATTGGTGCCCAGAGTGATTGCTTTGCTCACCCACTCTTAGAACTGACAATACATGCTTTCTTCAGTGCCTCCCTGAATCAAATTCCCATGTTTGAGCAGCATTTGCATCACTGATAGTGCCACATAAAGGTTAAAACAATAACAAAAAACAAAAGGTAGGAAATGGAACAGTCATTTATCTTTTAGCATTAATCATGTTGTACATGCTGAAGTTTTAACCATTCTTGACTACCTTGTTAAATCTTAGTTTTTTTTCTTTGGTACCTATCACTTTAGCATCTGAGGTAAATACATATTTGTATATTATTGTGTTGATATTGCTAAATGACTACCTTATTAAAGACAAAAAGGGCAATATGTTTGAGTTAACAGTCATGTAGTAATCTTAACTTTTTCATTTTCTGATTTAAAATTTTAATTGGGTATACTTAAATTTGCAATAATGTGTTTTTAAAGAAAAAAATAACTATGCTTAGTGCACTCCTTTTTGCGCTGTATAAATAATACATTAGTAGCCATAATGTTACTTTTTAAATAGTCCCAATTGGGGTTTGAAGCTCTCATCTCAATTCACTGAATTGTGCAGAAGTCTGTCAAAGAGTTTACAGCCTGCTGCTTCTTTCGGGAGAATGTATGACTCACATAGTAATGACTGCACACAGTATCTTTGAAAAGGAAAAACAAACATGAAATTTAGCTAAAATTAAAACTTAAGAATTTGCACAATATGGCAGAAGGCAACAGAATCTTTTGTAAGACACAACTATACAAACAATGGGTTTGTTATTTTTACATCCCTGCTAATGATTCCTAGATCTTATAGGCTGCATCTACATTGCAACGCTATTTCAGGATACTGGAGTATTCCGAAATAACTATCCCGCATCTTCACAGCAAGCCCATTATTTTGGGCTCGCTATTCTGAAGTCCCTGTAAAACTCATTCCACGAGGAGTAATGGACATTTCGGAATAGCGGATTATTTTGAAATTTGGTGCTATGCAGACAGTGCTAAATTACGAAATAAGCTATTTCAAAATAAGATTGAAATAAGAGACGCAATTTGCGTAGCTCAAATTGAACATCTTTTTTCTAACTATGGTGCAGTGTAGATGTAGTCATATAGTGCTTTTCATCAGTATGCCATGAAGCACTTTACCAAGGAGATAAGTATAATTATCCCATTTTACAAATGGAAACATGGAAGGTAAGGCACTATTTTTTGAAAGGTATTTGAGTGTGCATAATTCTTTGGTCCCCTTGCATGATGCTCTCAGCTGAAACTTATTCCCCATAGTGGTGGAAATATTTCAGTCATATTATTCTGCAAACCTGGTTATGATATCAAAGTGAACATTATTTACATGCCAGGTGTCAAAATTCATCTACTTTTGTGTTTGTGAGGGAATGATTTCTTTTATAGAGGATGAGGGAATAATTTCTTTTATAGAGGAGGAAAGCATTCCATTTAAGTCTTGTAATACAAAATAATTAAGTTGAACTTTTTTTTTTCACCCTATGTGAAACCATATGTGAGACCTGATCCAAAGCATATTGAAATCAATGAAAGCTTTTCCATTGCCCTCAATGGGCTTTTGATCAGGCCTTTAAGATTATAGAAACGTATGTTTGGAAGGAATGGAGAACAGTTATCTAGTCCAGATGTGAGGATTGCCAACTTTCTAACTGCACAAACCAAATGCCCTTGCCCTACCCCTCCGCTTCTCTGAGGTCCCATTCCCAGCCTCTGTTGGTGGCACTCCTGCACCCTCACTCACTTTAACTGGGATGGGCAGGGATTGAGGGTGCAAGAGGGAGTGTGGGGTACAGGCACTAGGAGGGAGATTGGGTATGGGAATGGGCTCAGGACTGGGGGTAGGGGGTTGGGTTGTGGACTTCATGAGCAGGCTTGGAGCTGGGATAGGAGTTTGAGCTGTGGGAGAGTTAGAGAGCAGCAGGTTCAGGGTGAAGGCTCCAGTGCTTACCTCCCACAGCTCCTGTTCTGTGGTGCAGTGGGGCTAAGGCAGGCTCCCAAAAGCAGTTAATGGATGGGTGCTTCTCAACTTTGAAAAGTTTATGTTTTGGTTATTTATATTTTTAACTAAATATTTATAACCAAAACATAACTTTCTATAAAAATAGCTGCAGAAGGGGCATTGGGGCTTGGAGTTGAGGAAGAGAAAGGCATTTGACTATACAGAATTTTCTGCAAACTTTCCTCTCAAAAGGAAGGAGCTTGGGGGCTTATGGTGACTGAGGTATGGAGGCAGGATGAGGACCCCAAGTTCTGGAGAGTGTTAGAGCCACTTTGCTGCTATTTTGAACATACCGACTCTCTGACAGCACATGTTCCCAGTGCCTATACATAACCACTCTGCAAGCAGCATTAAGTCCTATGCAAATGAGGGGATACCTGCTACCTTTGGGGGTGATAATACTGTGTTCAGCAGACCCCACTCACAGACATGGACAGCGGAAGAATGGGCCAGTTGTCAGGGTATTGAGAGAACCCAATCCCCTGTTCAGCTACCAATTTCCTGTGTGACCTGTTCAAGGCACTTAATTTGTCTGTGCCTCATTTCCCAAATGGTACAATAGGGATGATTGTTATGGTTTGGATCAGAGATTCTCTCTAAACTCACAGGATGGGCTGATTGTACCACTGAACCCATCCACCTGCCCTCTGGGGCGCCCCACCACCCTGTCCTACTGGGACAGAAGCTCCGTTCCTCCCCCTCCTCCCCAGCAGCAAAGGCACAGAGTTGGGTAACAGCCCCCCTTGGAGAACAACACAGACTCGTCAGCACCCAGCACAGCCCCGCATGGATCCACATCCCAAATCAATCTGTCTTACTTCTAACCATGCCTATTACAAGATCAAGATCAAGAATACATATTCCTGTTCATCCAGAAATATAATTTATGCCATCATGTGCCTAAAGTGTCCATCTGCTATGTTCATTGGACAAACTTCTCAGACACTTCGCCAAAGAATCAATGCACACAAAACAGACATAAGACTTTCTCACAAAGAGAAAGCTGTTGCTTGCCATTTCAGCCAGACTGACCATTCCCTCAATGACCTTAAAACATGCATATTGCTTCAAAGAGACGCTTCAGAATTGTCATTCATGCTTAAATTTAGCTGTCTACACTGGCCGCTTGAATTTCCACAAGAACACTGATTTCCTAATGTCTGGAATCAGTGCTTCTTGCGGAAATGCTATGCTGCTACAGTGTAGACAACGTGGTATTGTTTTGCGCAAAAAAGCCCCGATGGCGAAAATGGCGATCGGGGCTTTCTTGCGCAAAACCGCGTCTAGATTGGCCACGGACGCTTGTCCGCAAAAAGTGCTTTTGCGGAAAAGCGTCCTGCCAATCTAGACGCTCTGTTCCGAAAATACTTTTAACAGAAAACTTTTCCGTTAAAAGCATTTGCAGAAAATCATACCAGTCTAGAGGTCGCCAGAGAAAGCTCATAGAGTTCGCCCCCCCCCTTTATCACTGAGACACACAGCTGTGGCTCCCCCCAACAATTATTTAGACTGGGCTGAGGGACCAGCCGGGGGGCGGGGTCAGAGGGAAGGCGGGAGAGGCACCGGGAGGGAGGGAGGAAAGAAAGAGGGGCCAGGCGGGGGGCGGGGCCAGAGGGAAGCCGGGCTGAGCGACCAAGCGTGGGGCGGAGCTGCGGGAAGGTAGAAAGAGGGACCGGGCTGAGAGGCTGGGCGGGGCCAGAGGGAAGGCGGGAGGAGGGACCAGGCTGAGAGGCTGGGCGGGGCCAGAGGGAAGGCGGGAGGAGGGGCAGGCTGAGCGGCCAGGCAGGGGGCGGAGCTGCGGGAAGGCGGGAGGAGGGGCCGGGCTGAGCGGCCAGGCAGGGGGCGGAGCTGCGGGAAGGCGGGAGGAGGGACCAGGCTGAGAGGCTGGGCGCGGCCAGAGGGAAGGCGGGAGGAGGGGCCGGGCTGAGCGGCCAGGCAGGGGGCGGAGCTGAGGGAAGGCGGGAGGAGGGGCCGGGCTGAGCGGCCAGGCAGGGGGCGGAGCTGAGGGAAGGCGGGAGGAGGGGCCGGGCTGAGCGGCCAGGCAGGGGGCGGAGCTGCGGGAAGGCGGGAGGAGGGACCAGACTGAGAGGCTGGGCGGAGCTGAGGGAAGGCGGGAGGAGGGGCCGGGCTGAGCAGCCGGGCAGGGGGCGGAGCTGCGGGAAGGCGGGAGGAGGGACCAGGCTGAGAGGCTGGGCGGAGCTGAGGGAAGGCGGGAGGAGGGGCCGGGCTGAGCGGCCAGGCAGGGGGCGGAGCTGAGGGAAGGCGGGAGGAGGGGCCGGGCTGAGCGGCCAGGCGGTGGGCGGGGCTGAGGGAAGGCGAGAGGAGGGGCCGGGTCGAGCGGCCAAACGGGCGGCAGACACAGCTGGCGGAGAGGGCCAAGGCCGCGGAACAGAAGCTGGGGGCGGGGCGGGGCCGCGTGCTAGCGTCACCCGTCTCCCTAGGAACAGATGGGACGCGGCGTGCCTTCCCCGCCCCCATAAAACCCCCGGGGCGCATGCGCGCTTAGCGCAGCGGCGGCGGCGTCTCGGCCGGGATGGCGCACTTTAAGGTGCGGGGCAGCGGCTGCTCTCCGGGCTCCGCGGGAGCCGGGGGCGGGGTGTCCCCGCTGGCTGCTCTCCGCTAACGCTGTCCCCTCCTTTCCGCAGGCCGCGGACTCCAAGCGGGAGCAGTTCCGCCGCTACCTGGAGAAGTCCGGCGTGCTGGACACGCTCACCAAAGGTAACGGGCCCGCGCCGCCTTCTCAGGGGCCTCGCGCTCCCTCCCCCCCCCCCGTCCGCTCCCCCGGGCCCCTTCTCTGCCCCGCCCCCTATAGCCGTGGTCTCGCCCCGCTTCCACAGCTCTGACCCGCCGCCACGCCCTTAGGGGGCCCCTAGACTCGCGAGGGGGGGGGGGGGTCATCGGGTCCAACCCCCCCGGGGAGTTGGGGCTCAAGTGACTCGCTCAGCAGAAGCAGGGATCCGATTCGGTTCTTCCGGGAGATCCTGCACCCTGAGACTTACTCCCTTCTTCTGCCTGACTTGCTGCACACGGTTGGGCCGCTGCAACGGGGTGGGGAGCCTGTCGCCTGTCTGGGTTCTGTGGGTGGCCCACGAGACCTCTTGTCGTTGTGCTTGTGTGGCGTTCCCCTGGCTTCCATCTGTGGAGTAGTCCTCCTACTATTACTGAAGCACCATGCACCTCCAGCAAAGGTACCTGGAGTGAGGTGCCTGCTGATTGCACGCAACACTGACTGAGCGAGCCCTGCTCTCCCTATGCATCCAGGCAAAGCGCTGATGTCGTTCAGTTGGCGCACCCCACGAATTCTTGGTACAAGCACAGTTAGCAAACTGTTAGTTACCACTACCCTATCCCAGGAGACCATCTTGCAGCTTATGACAATCTTGAGCATCCCTCCATCTCAGTGGACCACAAGTCAGCCCACTCACTAGGTTGCCCATCGCTACCCTATATCAAAGGAGGCAGGGTTCTTGTACAGAACAGCTCATTCACTACAAAGTTCTGTTTGATTCCCCAACGAGGCAGAAGTCCTGTTTATTCCTCTAATGTATGTATAGCGTTCAGTCATATCAGTTTTGTGTTGCCTGGATGTAGCAGGGCAGAGTTGAGAGCACAGAAGAGTTTCTTTGCTCTTGATTCCTGTGCTCAGCACTGCTTGTGGCACCCAGCAATTAAGAGGAGAAATTGCAAGGAAAGTCCTGGTCAGTCTTCAACTCAGAGATGGAGCAGGCTTAGAGCACATTGAATTTGGAAAAATTTAGCCAACAAAGCATAACTCCTTCTCCTGAGCAATTTCTTGAATCTCTATAATTTGGGCAGGGTTGTAGTAGGGATTGCAAAAGGCATACCTCTTAACAGCAAGGCCATCCGTACTGCTAAGTGCAGAGGCAATATAGCTTCTTAATCAAATAGGTGTAAGAATTTTTAGCATGGGCAAAACAAAATTTTTGCCTTAATTTCGTTCTTGGAAACAGCTAAACTGTTGGGTACAACTTTCAAAAAAACTTCAACATGAGGCATGGGCATGTATATAAAATTTCAGTCCAAATGGGCAAACTGGAAAATGAACTACAAGCAGGGTCTTAATGGATGTTATTAAGCAACCTTACCTATCAGCTCTGGCTATAAACTGTTGTGGAAGTACCCAAATCCCCATATATGGATTGGGATGACATTGGGCTAAATATTAAACATAGAAAATCTTAAAATTTCTTCACAGGTATAGCTTACAATCTAAGGAAGTCAAAATATACAAAGAATTAGAGGCAATTAAATATTTCTCTGTATTTTCAGTCTTGTAATTATATGAATATTCACTTCCTCAGCCTATAAATTACACACAAGCCATATTCATTTTGGCTTCATCTAAATCCAGAAATCGAAGAATGAATTAATCCACTGGAGAACATAACATAATGCTGGCTCAAGTTCACTTGAGGATAGGGATGTAAAATCACATTTGGTTAACTGGTTGAATGGAGCAAGTGGAGGGGGAGGAGGGAAGCAGCTATAGTCTCCACCAAAAGTCATACCCCTACATGAGGATTCAGTCCACAAAGCAGTAAAAAAATAAATATTTCAAAGTTTGTGCCACATGGCTGTCTTTGGTTCAAAATACAAGTTGAGTATCATATTCAATGTAATACCGAGTGCACCTGGAGATGAGCACAACGTGATGAAGCCAAATGTTGGACTGTAAGTGCAAGCTACGATCCTGAGACGCTATTTAGGATTCTTGCTTCAACTCTAGAAGCAAAGCAGCAGGTTGTGGAATTTGTTTCCACCTCCAACTCCTCCCTCCTCCTCAGTGTAAAGGTGGCCTGGTGATGGAGAAGAATACTGAGTTTCCAAACTCATTAAAGGAGACCCTGGCTTTGGTTTAGGGATGTTAAATATTGGTTAATTGAATAGTTGAGTAACTTCACGAATTCTTATTTATTAGTCAACTATTCTATAGTTCATAGAGGTGATGCTAGCAGCTAGTGCAATCCGACTTGACTCCCAAGGAGTGCTGCTGCTGCCTCTGTGGGGTGCCAGGCAGGAACTGGTCTGTGGGGGGGAGCCAGTTTAAAAATCATCTCCCCTTGTGGATCGGCTGCCCATCACCCTGTGCTGCTGTCTCTGAGATCTTGGACCCAGCGCAAGCCGGAACTGATCTTGGCTGCCTGTCTGCGTACAAATACACTTTAAATGCAGAGCCACAGCAGTTGGTAGGGCCTGGACATGTTGCAAGCCAGGACTGAGCCGGGCTGCTGGCCAGCCTGCTAAAAAATATACTGGCAAGGGGGTGAGGAGGAAAAGGTGTGTAGTCTATAGCATTAACCTATAAGCTTCTGATTATTGGTTGACTACACTATTACATCCCTACTTCGTCTATGCTAGAGAGGTCTAGGGAAGAGGTCTCCTATTGGCTTAATTACTCCAGCCCTTGCAAGCAGTGGTAGCTATATCTGCAAAAGCTCTTCTGCTCATATAACTTCCATTTTTGAAGTGGTTATGTTGTTCATGCGGGTGGCTATTTTACTCCGCTGAGCAACATAACTTATGTTGTTGGGTTTTTAAGCTATAGTGTAGCCATAGCCTTAAATTACCTTCATTATAAGACAAGTCACAGATGTGATTGTGGGCAGCTACTTCAGTGGGTAGAGAATGTGTGTCCGGGAACTCTTACTAAAAAAATTAGATCAGTTTTTAGAACATAACTGCTTGAAAGCACTGTTCTTGTAATGTTTGTTTTCAGAAATTAGTGCAGATACTTAGCTTTATGGTTCATTAAAGAATTGTTGGAAAAAAGCTTATTCAGAATAATTCCAGTTATATAACTGCAATCAAGCTTATGTGGATGCACATGCATCTTAATAGTACTCTGCATGATCATTACTAATAGTACTCTGCATGATCATTAATATTTGTTCATTGTCCTAATTTTTGACTGTAATACAAGCTAGCTTTGTTTTAATGTTTATTCTAAAGGTGATGTTTCACGAATCTGAAAGCAATCCTTTTTACATCTCAAATTACCTTTGACTATTGGCACGTGCTTCATAAATTGAACTGTTTAGAAAGTTTCTGCTTTCATCTGTTGGATGTTTTTTATTTACAGTGTTGGTAGCCCTTTATGAAGAGCCAGAGAAACCAAATAGTGCACTGGAGTATCCTTTTTCTTCCTGTGAATTGATGAGGCAAAAGATGGAAGCCTAGTCCAAGAAGGATACTAGTTTGTCTCCAAATTATAAGTAAACAAAATATTTTCATTTTCTTATTAAATACTAGTAGACTTATCTGGTGTTGCCTGGATCCTTTAGGGCAGGGGCTGGTGATGGGGAGGGGGGAAGGGGGAGTGCATGGGGCAGGGAGGTGTAAGAGTGAGGTTTGGGGGAATCAAGAGGGGCTTAGGGAAGGGATTCCATCTGGCAGTGGCATTTTTCTGATTCCCTTCCTCCCCTATCCCCATTGGTGCTGTGGCCAAAGGGAGGAGGTGGTTAGGGCAAGGAGGATACTTACCCATGCTGGCTGCTCCCTTGGTGGTACAGCTGCCCCCAATGGATATGCTTCTGGATAACTCTTCCTCTGCAAGCTTGCTGCCCCTAGTGGCCACTCTGTATTGCATTCTTCCCGTAGCATATTATGGAAAACTGTCCTTTCCTGAGACTGCCAGTTTTCTTGGCACAGCCACACCCTGACCTTGCTTTAAGTTAGGAGAAGAGGAGGCTACATACCAAGTTTGGTGGCCCTAGCTAATAACATCATTTATGAGGAGTCCTTGAACAAATGGGCTTGCAGACAGAGATTATATATAATATAAAAACAGTAAAAGCTTTAGGGAATTAGCACTCAGTCAGCCAAATAAAATAGAGAACTGGAAATTTAACTCTTGCATGATGAAGTACTTACTACCAACAGCCTGATGCTTTTGGCTCATCTAACCTGGTGGTATTTGTTTTTGGCAGTGGCTGATGCTTAATAGAAGACTTGTATCTGTATTAAGCATTTTTATAGGTGGTTTTGCATAGGAATTCCTGTGGTTCAATGCATAGTTTGGAACACTGTATTTTACCTAACGACTAGAGTGTAGTGCTGACAACTCTAGTTTGTCTTAATCCTGCTAGGCTTTGACTTCTTGCCTCAGTGAATTGAGGGCTTACTACACAACTATAGAAATGTAGCCATGTTAGTCTGGGGTAGCTGAAGCAAAATGCAGGACAATGTAGCACTTTAAAGACTAACAAGATGGTTTATTAGATGATGAGCTTTCGTGGGCCAGACCCACTTCCTCAGATCAAATAGTGGAAGAAAACAGTCACAACCATATATACCAAAGGATACAATTAAAAAAAATGAACACATTGTCCTTTTCATGTGTTCATTTTTTTAATTGTATCCTTTGGTATATATGGTTGTGACTATTTTCTTCCACTATTTGATCTGAGGAAGTGGGTCTGGCCCACGAAAGCTCATCACCTAATAAATCATCTTGTTAGTCTTTAAAGTGCTACATTGTCCTGCATTTTGCTTCAGCTACCCCAGACTAACACGGCTACATTTCTATCCTTTTCTAAAGTATTTGGAGACTTTGCAGGCTGAAATGCACTAAATAAATGTACTTGCATTTTATTGCTAAATTATAATTAACATGACACAACAGTATTGGGTAAATTACCTTAATGCTGCAAAACTGTCGGTATTGTAGCCTGAATTTGACTAAATTACCATTTCATAGCCTAGAAACACTTAACTTTTTACTAGCTTTCTGAAGCATCATATAGGAGCTGCTGCTCCAGAAAATCCAGAAATAGAGGCCCTTCGTCTGGAAGTGGCAGAGATGAAAGAAAAATATGAAGCAGTGCTGGAAGAAAACAAAAAACTAAAATCTAAGGTAAGTATATTAAGTCTCCATTGCAATACAGTCTTAAAATATAAAGAAAGAAATACAGTGGTATTAGTACCTCTAGCAATAGTCACTATTAGTCAGTGATAATGTAGTGTCACTTGATGAAAATCTCAGAATATAAGGGGAAACCTGATTGGCTCTTGGTGGCAGTAACTCAAAACACTTCATGTTTTAATATGAGTAAATGCTCACCTTTTTCTTATCTCTCTTTAAAAGTGATGGGGAACAAGTACCAGACTCAAGTAAAATCTGAGTGGAAATTGTATAATTAAATTCTAGGGATGTTGATGTGTAGACATGGTAACCAATAAGCCTGGTCTTATCAGTTAATCCTGTTGACTATGTGCATTCCCCCTCCTCCTCTTGCTGCCTCTGATACAGAGGTGAGCACGGGATGCTGGTGCCTGTGGGGAGCCAGCTCCCCAGTAGAACCAGATTTGCCTGCTGCCCCCACCTCTGCATTGCTGCCTTGGACCCGCTTGCACATGGGTGCCCCACCTCCTGCGCTGCTGCTTCTGTCAGAGGCAGCAGTGTGGGGAGGGGGAAGCTGCTCCGTGGCAGCAGCCCATGTCTGCAGGGAATGTGGGGGAGCTCTCTGTAGACAGCTGCTGCTGCCTCTGTATCAGGTCAGCAGGCAGAACGGGTCTGCATGGGGAGCTGGTTTTTTTTAAAGTCACCCTGCGCTGCTGCCTCTGATAGATGGCAGGACACTCGCTGGGAGTGCAGTGGCCGTCTTCTCCCGTGGCCCCCCCCGCCCCTCCCCGGGGACTATCAGATAGTCTTGTGACCAATAATATTTGATGTGATTACATGAATATTCAGTTACATGCTATCTAACATTCCTATTAACTTATTAAAATATGATGTAAAATAACCTAGATCTTCCCAAATGGATTATATTTTAAAGAAGCCAACTGAAAAAGCTTTTTATAGAATATAAATTCAAGGGGAAAGACCTATTCATCAATGGGATCAACTGATCACAGGATCTGACTCACTGGAGACACTTGTGAATATTAGCTTTCACTCTAGTTTAAAATGCCTGTAGCTTATATTCAGGTAAGTACACCCAAAACAGACTCTGCCTTGCAGACTGTCTGAAAATAACTGGTGCTGTTTATAGCACCTCAGCTATCTCAGTAAGGTATTTGTTCTTAAACTATTTGAGAGGTTTTTTTTTTCAAATCACTTATACAATTACTATATTTACGTGGATCCAAAGCTGCACATACAAATTGCCTTTAGTTTGTGGCTAACAATTAGGAATGTTAAAATTAATCAACTAATTGAATAGTTGATAGAATTTCCATTGACTAGTTGATAAGAGCTCTTCTGCTTTGAAATGTAGCAAGAGCCTGCCCGGCTGTTGCTACATTTCAAAGGTGGAAGTGCTCCAGCATTCCGCCTTTTAAATGTACAAGATCTCCAGCAGGGGCTCTCGTGAATTTCAAAGATTGGAATCTCCGCTGGCCGTGGGCTCCAGCAGCCTTTCAAATCGGCAGCGCCCGCCTGGAGCCTGAAGTCAGCATGGGTTTAGCGGGGAACTCTCTGCTGGCCCCAGGCTCCACCAGGCATTTCAGTCTTTGAAATCCACAAGAGCCTCTGCTGGGGTTCTTGTACATTTCAAAGATTGAAATGCTGCTGCTGCACCCCTGCCCCCTTCCATGGAGCTGGGGGGGACGGGGACGGGGACTGTCTTTTAAAGTGGCTCCCCCCCATTGTCTTCCCCTCGCTGTCTTTGTGATCTTGACTGCTGGGGGGGGGAGGGGAGCAACTAGTTACTTAAATCCCTACTAACAATGCTGGTTCTAAAGATGTGCCCATATTTTCTGCTCACAGTGATGCTGTTTGCAATATTGTTTTTTACTTAACATGACTAGTTACTACTTACTATTTTTGTCTTCCACAACTTTTGATCATGCAAATTTCTCTGTCTGGATTATGGGACTACCTGCAAGGAGACCCAGCTCTTGTGATCTTGGTCAATTAATATTTCAATTAAATGTGCTGTCAGACATAATGTCTATACTGGGTCATATGTCACCCAGTATCCTGTCTGACAGCAGCTAATTGCAGATGCCTCAAAGGAAACAAACAGAACAGACCAATTATCAAATGATTCATACCCTGTCGTACAGTCCCAGCATCTGGTGGTCAGGCTTAGGGACATCCAGGGCGTGGAGCTGTATCTCTAACAATCATGGGTAATAACCACAGATTGACCTATCCACCATCAACTTTTTAGGTTCAAACAAGAATTCAGTTACTTTTTAGCCTTCTCAACAATTTACACAAATTGACTTGGGTTTTATATGAACAAGTACCTCCTTTGGTTTATTTTAAATCTGCCTATTAACTTCATCAGGTGACCCTTGGTTCTTGTGTTATGTGAAGGGTAAATAATACTTCCTCCGCACTGTTCATGATTTTACAGACTTCTATCATATATCCCCACTTAGGTGTCTTTTTCAAGCTGAATAGTCCCAGGCTTTTTAATCTTGTATGAAATCTGTCCCATATCTGTAACCATTTTTGTTGCTTTTTCTATATTTTCTTTGAGATGGGGCAATCAGAACCGCAACAATATGCAAGGTGTGAGTGTAGCATGTGTGCTAGGTCCAGGGCGTCCCATGAGCATAGGCAGACTCAGTGGTCGCCTGGCGTGCTCGATGTCATGGCCATTGATGGCCGTGCAGGCGGGGGAACTTATCATGTGTTCCGCCTGGGGCGCTAGCTGCCACAGCTGGCCTCAGGCTGCTCCTGACTAGGTCAAACTCCCCCCACTGAGCCTGTTTTTCTTGCCCTCTTAAGCCCCCAGTTCCCTGTTTTACTGAGTCAGACACATTAGCCTTCTGCAGCACAGACACAGGGTCCAGGACATGCTGCCAAAGCTGCAGACCTTAACTAAAAACAGCAGCTCTCAGGTACATGGCCTCTCTGGGAACTGAACCATAGATAAATGTCTTGTGTTGTATGGAGCTCTGTACAGTATAAGCTGATGAAACTTTCTCAGTGTAAAGAGATGGATGCACAGACTCCCCTCCTGGTAATAATTTACACTGAGTTTAATAAACATGATTTTATGAAGTATAAAAAGTAATATTTAAATGGTCATAAGCAGGGCTTGCCGAACCATGGCGAGCCCTGCTCACCAGCTGTGCTGTCTGGCGATCTGTGCAGATCGCCCGAACCCGGCTCTTCCGGGTTAGTCTACTCACCACGGGCGAGTAGATTGTATTATTTGTCGAGCCCTGGTCATAAGGACAGGGGCGACCCGTGGATGTAGGCAACCTCGGCAGTTGATGACGTCACGCCATTGAGGGCTATGGAGGCAGGGGCGCTGATCGTGCATTCTGCCTACGGCGCCAGTTGGCAGCAGCTCTTCTCGAGCCGCTCCTGCATAAGAGTACACAGAACAATGATGGTTGGTTACTAAGCAAAAACAGAAACCAGAACACTCAATCTAAGCTTAATATACTCAAGAAACTAGTTGTATGTAACACTTTGCTCTCCAAGTTGTTCTAATAAACTTTCACAACCTGGAAAGCCTTCAAGTCTGGGCCCAATCTTTCCTCCAATCTTAGTTGTCCTTAGCAGTCATCTTGGATAGGGTAGTCAGGGAGAACTGACAACCATGTTTACCTCACTCCCTATCCTTAAATAGGTTTTGCACAAGGTAGGGATCCTTTTGTCAGTCTTAACCTTTCCTCTGTCCAACTTTCCCTGGCCCTCAGCATGACTACATGAGTAACACATGAAGTATAAACCTGTCTCAACTGCTGCTTTACTGTGCTGCAACTTTCTCACTTAGGGCTGTGAAAAACCACCCCCTTGAGCACATCAAGTTACAATGCTGTAAAGAGCCAGTGTAAACAGGCTCCCATGCTTGGGGCTATGCCTGTTGTTTAGGTGGTTTACATAATGTGCTGGGAAAGCTTTCTCCCAGGGCTGCTGCTGTGGCTGTATTCTTACTTTAAAGTGCTACTTTGGTAGCCTTTTAGGGTACATCTACATAGCCGGGATAAAGTCTAATTAAGCTACCCAGCTTCAGCTATGTCAATTGTGCAGCTGAAGTTGAAATAGCTTAATTCAACTTCTGGTGCTGTCTCTACAGCAGGAACTAGAAGGAAGAACACTCTTCCTTCGACTTCCCTTACTCAGATTCCCGGTTACCCTCATTTCACAAGGAGTAAGAAGTCCTTCAGCTTGACATGATTTTGGAATAAAGACCTGAAGTATAAACACGCATTTGTAACGTTGTTCTGAAATAACACTACTGTGTAGACGTACTCTTAACACTTAAGTGTAGATTTAGCCTAACTTCAAATACAGGAATGATACAGGCGTACAAATGAAACATGGGAATACTCATTCATAGATGGTAACCTTCCTGACATTAACTGGAATACGTGAGAGATGTCATACTTGTAAGGATATTCATGTAAAGAATATGGAATGCCCTATCACGCCATGAATTTATATAGTGATTATCAGGGCTTGAGAAACTATAGAATCTACTCGCCTGTGGCAAGTAGATTTCAACTGCGCGCCCTGTTTATTGGCGGCACATGCATGCGCAATGAGGCTCTTGCGCATGCACAGTGTGGGACTGGCGAGCAGCTTTTGCCGCCATTTGTCAAGCCCTGGTGATTATGGTGTTTTAGCTTTTTTTTTAACTGCCGCTGGACTTAGTGATAGTTTGAGATGCAGCCACAATGACTTGAGTGGTGGCGGCAGCAGCAGCAAATTTAAATCTCATGGTTTTGTATGTATAATAGGGATTGTTTTCCTGTATGTATTACTTTATTACCAATGACTTTCATCTGTCACTTTATTGTGAAAGCCCTTGGTAACTCTTCAGTCACTAGTCAAATTTTGCTGCCTTTTTTACACCTGTTTTTTTCCCCAGTCCTTGTTAACTCTGTTCTCAGTACTGATCAGTGCGAGAAAGGGAGAAGGAAGGGACAGCTACTTATCTCACTCTATTCTGAAAACTGGTAGCTTGGCTATACCCTTTATTTTAACCAGTTGCTGATCCATTAGAGGACTTTTCCTCTTGTCCCATGGCTGTTTAGTTTGCTTAAGAGCCTTTGGTCAGGGGCCTTGTCAAAGGCTTTCTGAAAGTTCAGGTACACTGTATCTGCTTAATCACCCTTGTATCCATTTGTACAGCACAAAGGCTAATTTTTTGACTCGAACATTCTGCTTAGTCAAGCTGTCATGCTTATCTAAGTGGTCCTGGCTTGGCTTAAAATAGAAATGCTTCTTTGAATGGGGGAAAAAGATGGGTTTTGTGGGGAGCATGGATGTATTAATTGCATCATGTGGGATTTTTTTTTTTGGTCAGTTGGCTTAAAATGAGAGTAATCTGACTTGAGCAGAAGGGGGGACTTTCCTAAGAAAGTGATCTGAGGTCTGATGAAACTCATTTGGTAGTAAGGGCTGAACTATATCTTAATGTGTGGGACAATTACAAAGGTTTGGGCCATATGCCACAACTCTGAAAAGGTGGGAGAGTTTGCCCTTGGGCAGTAATCAAGTTTGCTGGGAGATACCAGAGATAATGGAGAGTACCATTAGGACCACCAGTTATTCTGCTCTAATTTACTTCTCTCTCCTTTCTGTCTGAATTTTTTCTCATTAACTTTCTCTTCTCCTTTTCTCCTTTCCTCCTCCTCCTCCTTTCATCTCTTGTTTATGTACTTCACCTCTTCTTTTCTTGTTTCATCTATCTTGTCCTGTGCACCTATTCCCTTAGGTCTATAGTGGGCAATAATTTTAGATGGGAGGCCACTTCGGAAATTTTTGAAGTGGTTCCAGGCTGTCCCGGAAGGGGCAGGGCTTTGGACAGAAGAGGTGGGGCCAGAACACTTGTGTGCTTCCTTGATTGGCCTAGGGGTGGGGGAGCATGTGAAGTCTTTGCCCCTGCCCACCTCTAGAGAGAACCACCAGCTGTTCTGAACAGCTCCTTGCCCTGGTCTCTTGCTCCCTGTCCTGGTGCTTAGTCAACCCTGGTGGTTGGCTCTAAGCACAGCATACCCTTGGTAGGGGAGGAGACTTCATGGGGTCTCCGTCCCCAGGCCCTGATTGGCCTGGGGGTAGGGAAGTAGCAGGGTGTTGGCAGGCCGGATCAACCCCACAGAGGCCCTTTTGCCCACCCCTGCCATAGGCCTTTGTTATGGATATAAACAAGTAGCCGAGTACATGATTAACGGATAAGCCTAGGCTTACTGGTTAATTTTTTTCAGCTACTTGCATTTCCCCCCCCTTGCTGTCTCTGTATCAGATATACCTTGGAATATAAGAGACCTTGTAATTGTCTTATGAATAGCCAATCCCCATTCTAGTGATGGCAGACAATTTTATTCCAGTATATTTCAGGACAGCGTGCAAGAATGTAGAACACTTATTCTGTCCAGTACTTGCTCAAGAATAGCTAGTATTTGGTAATCACAATGTAACACTGGTCTGAAGTAAGAAATCTGTCCATGGAAAACCTGTCAAATATTTAAGTCTTGTGTGCTTGCAACCTCCTGGCTTCATAAGTCACTTTAGAAAATCCTGCCTTGCACCCCACCCCCATTTTAAACAAGTTTACTGGGCATCTGTAGCATTTGAAAATAAGTCAACCTAAATATGTAGTAGCAAATTAGATTTTTCCAGAATAAAGCTTGCTCTAAAATTCTCCGCTATTGAGGTAAACCCTGAAGACAGTTAACATTCTGTTGCTAACAGTCCATCCTTTTTAATTCCACAGCTATCTCAGTATGAACCACCTCCAGAGGAGAAGCGGGGTGAATAGGAATGTTTTCATCTTCTGGTTACTTAACTGAATAAAGGGCTTCATTGGAAGTTCACTGTCTTGACTCATTCTGGATATAAATCTCAATATTTCAGGCAATATTTCGGTAATCATTTTACAACTACATGAATTGTTTACAGAGGTTGTAGAATCTCACTGGAAATAAACACTTCTCAGTGATTGTCTAGATAATACTTAATCTTGCCATGAATGCAAGGGGCTAGAATAGATGACTTTCACGGTCCCATCCAGCCATACAATTCTATGAAAAAAGGCCTTACAATTCTTAAGGTAATCTGCAGACATTTTTCTGGAGAGTTCTAAAACTTCTGATGCTTTATAAACTTTTTCAGGGATTAATGTGTGATTTGAGTGTTAGGGATGTTAATGACTAGTCAACTATCCAATTAGTATAAGCTTACTGGGTAGCCAACTGGAATATCAACTACTCGCTTCCCCACCCATTCCTTTCTGCCCCCTCACTGCCTCTGAGGCAGCAACAAAAGCCAGGGCTGGGGAAAGCTGGCTTAAACTTGTTTTCCCCCTTAGCACACTCTCTGCGGTGCCTCCCTGCTGCCTCTGATTAAGGCAGTAGGGGAGGCTGATGAGAAGCAGTCTCTGTCCATGGGCATCCCAGTGGGGAGCTGGACTCCCCCATGAAGAGGGACTACTGGAATTAGCAAGCCAGGAGTGAGCATTCCCGGCTCATGCTGGTCCGGGCCACTGCGGCTCTGCATTTTTAAATGTAAGAGCTCGATAGCTCTTACTACATTTTAAAATGCAGAGCTGCAGCAGGGGATGGTTCTACAAGCTGGCTTGAGTGGGGACCAGTTGGTTAGATAACTGCTATTTAACATCCTCAGTGTTAGCTTTTTCTAAAAGGTATAATTTTAAGACTTCTCTATCACTATATGCCTGAATGACACTGGGTAACTTAAGTAGCAGTATTAAAAATGAGTTGGTGTCCAAAGACTGTTTTTGTATGAGCTGGAAGGTGAATTTTGTTGCTTTGTATTTACAAAAGTGAGGCTGATTACAATGCACACATTTAATAAAACTACTCACAAAAGGACAAAAAGTGAAGTAGTATAAGTGCTGGCAGTTTCCTAGACTACACTGTACCTTTACAACATAGTCTTGCTTTTATTAGGCTGACACGTGCCCTTTTCCCTTCCCCTACACTTGTCAGAAAATCAGAGCTGGCTGGTGCTGGTATTGAAGAGATTCTGTGATTTGTGTGCACAACATATGCTTTGATTAAACATTCATCTTCAATGAAGAGGTAAAAGTAAATCACGTGCCCTTACTGGTATGTTGGGGTCCTGGGCAAGGTGGCTATGGGTTGTTGGCAGAAGCAGGGCCTTGGGCAGAAGGGGTAGGGTTAGAGGACTAGGCTTCCTCAACCAGCCCTTCATGGCAACAGTGGCCAAAAGCCCACGAACTGCAGTGGTTGGGAACGGCAGCCTCACTGCTCTACCGATTTGCAGGATGCCCGGCAGACCTGCTGCTGGTAGGCAAGGGGGAGGGCTTTTTTGAAATGGCTGGGAGGAGGAGGGAACCTAACCCTAAAGCGCTGCTGGGGAGGGTACCTAAAGTGCTGTCGCAGCAATGCTTTAACGCCTGCCGTGTACAGGCCAGTCCTAGCAGCTGCGTCCCACCAGCGTGCCGTATCAGCCCGCTCACCTCTGCATGCGTTCAGCGACTCCAGAGTTACTTCTCCATTAAAAAGAATTCGGTCACTGATCATCAGCTGGGTTGGGGAGGGAGCAGCAGGTTTCCTTAGGGCAGCTGGCAGGGTCGTGTCTTGCACCCCTAGCCCCCGCCCCCTGCTGCGGGAACCACAACCCTGGCCCAGGCACCGCCTCCCGTACCTCTGGTGGGAGGTGTTCCCCCAGCAGAATGGCCCCTCCCGGCCCCCCTCCGTCACGTGCAGCGGTGTCGTCAGGTGATGAGTCACCTGACCCGAGTCAGCCTACCTTGCAGGCCGCAGCCAATCCACGCCGGCGGCTGTCCGGGCGGGCCAATGGGCGCGCGGGAGGCAGGCTAGGTTGCGCTGCCGAGCAGGGCTCGGGGGCTCCTGCGCGGGGCGGGCGGGGTCGGACCGGGATGGCGCTGCAGTTCGGGGTGCCCGGCCCGGCGGGGGGCGCGGAGGAGCCGGCTTTGATCGGGGGAAGCTTCGGGGCCTCGGATTCGTTCCCCAAAGACTTCGGCTACGGAGACGAGGAGGAGGCGGAGCTGGAGGGGGGCTCCGGCCCCGGGGGCGGCAGCGGCGGCCCGGGCGGGGCGGGCGGCGGCCCGGGCGGGGCGGACTCCAAGCCCCGTATCCTGCTCATGGGCCTGCGGCGCAGCGGCAAGTCCTCTATCCAGAAGGTGAGGCCTGGGGGGGAGAGCGGAGCCCCCACAGACTGTTCGGGGGGGGGGGGGAGAGCGGAGCCCCCACAGACTGTTCGGGGGGGGGGGGAGAGCGGAGCCCCCACAGACTGTTCGGGGGGGGGGGGAGAGCGGAGCCCCCACAGACTGTTGGGGGGGAGGGCTCCCTGCGTGGCAAAGGGGTGCGGGGGCGAAGCCGTAGCTGCTGCATTTTCCTGCCCTTCCACTCCCGCCTTCTCCCATTACCCTCCCTCCCCTCCGCATCAGGGAGGCACCGCAGTCGGGAGAGAAGCCCAATGGAATTGCCCTTATACATTGAAATGGGCCCTGAGCTTGCATGGTCCTGATGCCCTATTTTCGCAGTAAAGTCGGTGGTAGTCTGCCTACGGCAGGGGTCTGTGTTTCTTGAGCAGCCTGGCAGCCCCGAGGGAGGGAGGTGCTTGTCTTCTTGCCTGGGGGTATTGGTGGAAAGTGCCCCCAGCATTGTCTTGAACCCTCTAGCGGCTTGTTTCTAAGGAGAACGTGTCTCCATTTTGTACGTGTTAGTAGGCAACTTCTTCTTTTTAAAGTAGCAGCTCATAGAGAAGTTAAACAAGAAGGGTCTTATTTCCCCAAATGCTTTCTGTGTCTGTAGAGAGGTATGTTGAGTTTGGGCTACAAGCCTCTGTTGTTCCTGATGCACAGGTGTTTCCTTCCCCAAAACCAAGGTGTATGTCAGGAAATGAAACCAGCTGATGTTTCTGAGGTTTTTATCTGACCCTATATTCAAATCAAAGTGAAGCCACACTAAATGTGATGAATCTGCTTAGTTGTCATTAAAATTGCCAGTTCAGACATGCCCTTTGTTGTTTTTAAACATATTTTAGAAGCTATTCAGATTTCATTATCTGGGGGCAAAAGCATAACTAGATTTTTCTTTATGATTTGCTTCTTTGGGCCAAAGAAAAGGATGGATGCTTTTGGGTGGTAAATACATCAACAGCTGGCAACAATGGGTTAGACTTGCTGTTAGACGTCATAGGGTTGCTAAGGCATTCCGTCATTGTCTTAAGCTTCAAAACAGAAACACAACTTGAGGGGGGAAAAGGCAGCGGAGTTCCAGTGATACTCAGTTCTTGCCTCCAGGTCTTCAGAGTCTGTACATAGTCCTCCTTGCTAAGCTGTTTTTTTGTGCCCCCTGCCTTGTCGTAAAGAGGTGTCAGAGAATCACAGCATGGAGCATGGCCAAAGCAATAGCAATCTGAACAATAAACCTGATCTTTATGGTCAAAACTTGAATACAGTTCTCAACACCTGAGAGCTAAATGGCCAAGTCTTCCCACCCACATGAAATTAAATGGGCTGCTAGGCTACCCTTCTCTCTGCCTGGTCTCCTGGGTTTATTCCCTTTCTCCTGCATCTCAATTGCTCGGGTTGTATGACCTCATGCAGTAAGTCTGCTAGGCTGGATGTTGTGTGCAGATACCAGACTCAGGCTTCCCAAACCAAGTTCTCTGCTTTCAGCTCCGCCACGGTCAGAGGAAACACTACAAAGATGTACTGAAAGTGCATTTCAAGAAAACTGATATGGACATTGCAAGCTGGGAAGAGCAAGCCACCAACTGACCTCCTTTGTACCACCTTTTCCATCAGGCAGTGGCCTGCTTTGAGGAGAATCTCCTTCCCCTTGAAGCTGAAAAAGACAAGGAAGGGAAAAAAACAACTTTTTCTCAGCAGATAGCTGACCACCCAGTTCATCTGTGGTTCCCAGATATGGATCATGAGCTGACTCAGGAGTCCTCTGTAAATCTGTGATATAGGTCATCCTTGAACTGAGGGATTGCAGATGATGATGACACCTCAGTCAGACACAGACACACACTCAGCCCAGGGCTTCAGAATAATGCTGTCCTCACTAAATATGTGAACACTCACAATTTTTGTGTCATGAGTCTTGGCACTTCCTTTTTTAAAGCCCTGGACTTGGAGGTTACCCCAGTTTTTAACACAACTTTCTGGCCCTGATTGTGGAAAAATACTAGAAAATGTGACATCTGAAGATGCAAAGGCCAGAAAGCAGATGAAAAAAATCCTTCAAGTGTATTTACTTTTTAAAATCTCATGATGACTCTAAATTAATGATTTTGTGTGGCCTGACTTAGGATTTTTAAAACGTGAGTCTGGCAAGTCTGCTTGGCCTTGCCCAGTGCTGCTTGCTGTGGGCAAGTCGGTTTTTCAAACTCGGTGAGATGTGGTACAAGGGCGGGGAAGGGGGACGAAACCACAAGGAAAAGTTGTGGATGGCTGCTGAAAAGCATGGTAAGAATCAGTAGACAACACTGGCCATGTGGCTGTTATAAGCTGGAATAGTTTGTCACTTCATTTTGTTAGTACTGGAAAGTCTGAGGCAGTTCTTAAATTTATTCTCAGTGATTGACTTGATGCCCTTGAATAGCTCCTATTTGTGTCCTCGCTTGGCTGCTGAAATAGGTTATCCTCCCTATTAAGTTCTTAGAGAATTTAAATTTACATTATTCATGTCTCATCCATCTTTGTCCTTGGAAAAAGTTCTTAAAACTGTGGCTGTTCTAAGAGTCCTTAGGACATAAGCCACACTCCCTCTTTCTTCAAAAGTGTATGAGATTTCATGAACACCTCAAAGAGGATGGACAGACTTGAACAATTCTTGAATACAAAAAAGTGAATTTTTATGGCCAGCTCTGGATTCCATGAAATCATGGACAAGTCATTTGCTTTGGAACACTGCTTATAAGCTAGTGCTATTCCCTAATGAATTGGATATGTAGTTCTAATGCATCTCCAGTGCTGTTGCTCCTTTTCGCTATGGCCCCTTGCTAGCTTCCTTGATAGGAGTTGCTGCATCTTTTGAATCTTCACCGGGCTGCCCACAGTGATATCCAAGTCTTTTTTTCCTGAATTAACTTGTAGCCTGGTAAGATGTATACATCATTCAAATGTTTAAATTCATTGTTAACGAATGCAAAGTGCTAAACTGCTTTCCTGTTTCCAGATCACTGTTGTCAGGTCTCTCTGAAGCTTGTGACTTTTCTCTAAGTTCTGCTAACATTAGTATTCTTGGGGATTGTGTCTGACAAATTGTTGCCTTAAGTTGATGTATGGCCACCACAGTAACCACTGCCGTTTATGTCCATACTCTCTCCTTCTTCCAGTGGTGGGTGTCCTTGGCAGCAATTTAAGTGAGGATACTCCGGGGGGCTCCATCTGTGAACTGACAAGTAATGCAAACTAGGGTTGTAAGCGACTAGTTGAGTCACTACTCAACTATTCGCTTCCCCACTCCTTGCTGCCTCTGTATCAGTGGCAGGATGGGGGGGCAGCAGGAGCCAACACTGGGGGGAGCCGGCTTAAAAGGCCGTTCCCCCCCCCCCCCAGCACCATCTGGGGAGGAGGAGAAGTGGAGGCAGAGGTACAGCGGGGAACCCAGCATGAACCGGGGCTGATAATTCCTGCCTTGTGCTTTCTCTGGGAGCTAACCCCCTTGGGGTGCGTCTACACAGCAACATCACTTTGATATTTTGAAACAACTTGGTCTGCATCTACACAGCAGGCAATTATTTCTAAATAATGTCAAAATACTGTCAAGCTGGAGGACTTCTTGTTCCAACTCCTGTACGCTCATTGTACGAGGAGTAAGGGAAGTCGGAGGAAGAGTGCTCTATTTTTAAATAAGTGCTGTGTAGATGCTCCCAATTTTGAAATAAGCTGTTTTGAAATAAGCTACGCAGTTGACGTAGCTCAATTTGCTTTGCTTATTTCAAGTTAAGCCCTGCTGAATAGACACACCCTTATTGACTAATTGCTTATTAATTGCTAATTTACATCCCTAATGCAGACACTCAGTTGCTTTAACTATCTTGATCTAAGCCTTACTGCTCTCAGGAAGGTGGAGTGATTAGGTTGGCATCTCAGGCAATTTACATTGGCAGGAGTGGTATTGTAGTATAGACATCTGTGAGTTAGTGACATAAGCTGCCTTATGTTGACTGAACTCTATAGTGTGGATCAGGCCTTGCTCTCTGCAAATTTTGCCACAACCCTATCTTGGGACTGTAACTTGAAATTTTCTAGTTCTAGCTGTGCCTAAAATTATAGGGGCTTGTTTTTATATTCTGGTTCGAACTCTCAGGAATTTTTGAGAGATTGTCCCGTGATTGCAGACATCTTGTGACAGAGCTGTGTGACTTTCCACGCTCAATAGCAATACACACTTTCTCAAGATTGTTGCTCCACTTTCAATATTTGGATAGCTGCCGTTAAATCAGTATTGTGTAAAATGAACCAGAGTTCAAGTGGCTTGTCCAGCGTCACATTTCAAGTCAGGGGTAGGAATAGAATTTAGGTCTTCAGAATTTTCAATTCAGCTCTCCTAATAGATGATGGTTCTCCTG
Organism: Pelodiscus sinensis; assembly: GCF_052426305.1. NCBI lineage: Eukaryota > Metazoa > Chordata > Testudines > Trionychidae > Pelodiscus > Pelodiscus sinensis. The sequence continues at coordinate 12,575,891 of NC_143077.1, read as the reverse complement.
TGGCACCATTTGGGTTTTTTTTTTTAATATTTACCTCTTCCATTTCGGGACCAGGTGTCTGTCTTAGCACTGAATCAACGCTCTTATATTGATGGTGTGGGACAGCAAGCTGATGAAAGGCCTACCTTTCAAGGCTGAGGTATGTCCCTGACTGCTCTTGGCATTTAAGGATCTTCTCTCTGATTTTGAAAGAGCAAGATTTAATCCCAATAATCTCAAATCCTAATTTGAGTAATTATTTTGTATCCACCCAAACTTTCCCATGTGGCAATTAAACTTGCTGTTCTTCACTTGTCCTGAAGCTGTTATGGTGTTCAGTTCTGTTACAGTGCTGCTGTATTTTGCCTCAAAAAGGCCTCATTTTTGGAGGTGGGTGAAGCTTATTCAAAGAATCTGAACTCTTGCAAAAGGTGCTGTACAAATCCTTCTTTTTCCTATACTTGGAACAATTCAGTGGCTTAATAGTTGTTAGGACTTGTGAGGTTGAAGGTGCAGTCTTTGAGGGTAATTTATGCTACTAGGGTTGCTGTCTTCAATTGCAGGCTATCTTGGAGCAGGATTTGTTTCTTTTCTGTTCATACACACTAACTATATTGTGGACTCCAATCTAAGTTAGTGACCTTCAAGGGTGACCATAGCATAAATAATTTCTCCTAGTGATTTCACTTAAAAATTGCCCCCAACTTTTACCTTCAGATGTTGAAGGGAATTTGGTCAGAAGTTCTCTAATCTGCCCGTAAACAAAGCAAATTATTTGTTTTGGGATTATTGTCCAAACCCTATTTCAGTTGATCTCAGGATTTGTGATTTTTGGGTCTCTAAAACGGGAAAAAAAATTTGGGGTCTCTGTTGAAAAAAAATAAATTCTTAACTGTTACAGCAACTCTAGAATATATTGTTTCTGATTTTGTAACATTGATCCTGAATTGGTAGTAACAATTAAGTGAAGGTGTCCAAGTTTTAATTATCCCACTGAAATGAGAAGTGTAAACACTTTCAGAACCAAAGACTTGTAATATTACATGGCCACAATCGCAATCTTGTGGTACATGGATGATCTGGAGGTACTGCATTATTCTAATACAATGGGAAAAGGAGCAGATTGTCTCTTGCTGATTTGGGGATGGGATAATTTTAGATTTGTAATATTAATCTAATTAAGCTATTATTTGGTGCAACTTTACTGTAGGTTAATTTCCTTCATGAGCTAAATAAACAATATTTGCTATGTGCTTTTAAAGTTTTTTCCCATTTTTCTTTCTTTGAGACCTGTTTTTCACTGGCAAGTTGCACACTGTGTGGCTTCACGCTCTGGTCATTACTATTTTTTTGCTCTGTTCTGAGAGAAGGCAGCATTGTTAACTACTTGCATCAAATCGTCATAAGCCAATCAGTCTTTGCTTTCCCTTTTACAGGTGGTGTTCCATAAAATGTCTCCCAACGAGACCCTGTTTTTGGAGAGTACTAACAAGATTTACAAAGATGACATTTCCAACAGTTCCTTCGTGAATTTCCAGATATGGGACTTTCCTGGACAAATGGACTTTTTTGATCCCACGTTTGATTATGAGATGATCTTCAGAGGCACAGGGGCACTGATATATGTGATAGATGCACAGGTAGATATAAATAAGAACATAATATAAGAGCTCCCATACTGGGTCAGACCAAAGGTCCATCTAGCCCAGTATCCTGTCTTCCAACAGTGGCTAATGCCGGTTGCCCCAGAGGGAATGAACAGAACAGGTAATCATCAAGTGATCCCTCCTCTGTTACCCATTCCCAGCTTCTGACAAACCAAGGCTAGGGACACCATTCCTACCCATCCTGGCTAATAGTCATTAATGGACCTAACCTCAGTGAATTTATCTAGTTCTTTTTTGAACCCTGTTAAAATTCTGGTCTTCACAACATCCTCTGGGAAGGACTTCCATAGATTGACTATGCGTTGTATGGAGAAATACTTCCTTTTTGTTTGTTTTAAACCTGCTACCTATTAATTTCATTTGGTGATCCCCAGTTTTTGTGTAATGGAAGCAAGTCAATAACTTTTCCTTATTTACTTTCTTCACACAAGTCATGATTTTATAGACCTCTATCATATCCCCCCTTAGTGTTTTCTTTTCTAATCTGAAAAGTCCCATTTTTATTCATCTCTCCTCGAATAGCCGCCGTTCCAAACCCCTAATCATTTTTGTTGCTCTTCTCTGAACTTTTTCCAATGCCAACATATCTTTTTGGAGATGAGGTGACCACATCTGCATGTAGCATTCAAGATGTGGACATATCATGGATTTATGTAAAGGCAATAAGATATTCTCTGTCTTATTCTCTGTTCCTTTTTATTAATTCTAACACTGTTTGCTTTTTTTGACTGCTGCTGCGCGTTGGGTGGATGTTTTCAGAGAGCTATCCACAATGACTCTAAGCTCTCTCTCGAGTGGTAATAGCTAATTTAGTCCCCATCATTTTGTTGCCCATTCACTTAGTTTTGTGAGATCTTGTGACGCTCTTCAGTCTGCTTTGGACTAAAACTATCTTGAGAAGTTTAGTATTCTCTGCAAATTTTGCCATCTCACTGTTTACCCCATTCTCCAGATCATTTGTGAATATGTTGAGTAGGATTAGTCCCAGTCTGGACCTTTGCAGGACACTGCTAGTTACTTCTCTCCATTATGAAAATGGACTATTTATTCCTACCCTTTGTTTCCTATCTTTTAACCAGTTGTTAGTCCATGAGAGGACCTTTGCTTAAAAGCTTTTGGTGAGGGACCTTGTCATCTAGATCCCCCTCATCTGCATGTTCATTGACCACCTCAAAGAATTATAGTAGATCAGTGAGGCATGATTTCCCTTTACAGAAACCCTGTTGACTTTTCCCCAACAAATTATAGTAATCTGTGGGCATGTCAACACTTACGCAAAGATCGACACTTTGGAGGTCGATCTAGTGGCTATAAAACCCTAAATCAAACGCTGAGGGCAGATCCCACCTGTGTCTGATACGCCTCTTTCTGCAAGTAGTAAGGGAAGCCAACAGGAGCATGTGCTCCCATCAGCCTCCTGCTATGTGGATGCTGCCACAGCTTGGCTTAAGGTAAGCCGGCTCCAGCTATGCATTTTACATAGCTGGAATTGTGTACCCCAAAGGTTCTCAAACTTTGAGATACCGCAACCCCCTTCTGAGTTGGTCGCAACCCCTCGGGGGGTTGGGGGACACAGTTTGAGAAACGTGGGTGTACTCTAAGATGACCTGCCTGGTCTAGTACACACAATTTCTGTTCTTTACAATAGTTTCAACCAGTTTGCCTGGAATTGAAGTTACACTTACCAGTCTGTAATTGCAAGGATCACCTCTGGAGCCCCAGAGAAGCTATGACATGCACTGCACAGCTTTCCCTCCACTGAGGGGCTTTGAGATGTTCAACTCTCCATTTCTCCCTCACTGCCCCAGGAGAGCCCGGCAGATGTACAGCTCTCCATTCCTGCAACCCTCACAGAGAGACTGAGATGCACAGCTCAGATTTGGGAATCTCCTTATCATCCTTGAGTGCTCCTTTGGAATCTTGATTGTCCAGTGGCTCCACTGGTTCTTTAGCAGGCTTCCTGCTTCTGATGTATTTAAAGAAACTTGCTATTCATTTTTGAATTTTTGGCTAGCTGTACTTCATATTCCTTTTTGGCCTTCCTAATTATATTTTTACGCATCATTTGGCAAGAGTTGATGCTTCTATTTTCCTCACTAGGATTTAACTTCCACTTTTTAAATGATGCCTTTTTCATCTCTCACTTCTTCTTTTACTGGGTTACAGCACTTTTTTGGTTCTCTTACTGTGTTTTTTAATTTGGTTTATACATTTAATTTGAGCCTCTACTATGGTGTCTTTGAAAAGTTTCCCTGCAGTTTGCAGGGATTTTACTTTTGGCACTGTGTTTTTTCATTTCTGTGTTAACCTCATTTTTGTGTATTTTCTTTTTTCTGAAATTAAGTGCCACAGTTTTGGCACAGTTTTTGGTCCCACCACAGGTTTGTTAAACTTAATTATCTGATTGTCAGTACTTGGAAGCAGTCCAGCTATAATCACCTCTTGGACCAGATTCTGTGCTCCACTTAGGACTAAATCAAGAATTGCTTCTCTTGTGGGTTCCAGAACTGGCTGCTCCAAGAAGCAGTCAGAAACTGTCCAGAAACTTCATCTCTGCATGCCATCCTGAGGTGCCATGTACCCAGTCAATATGTGGATAGTTGAAATCCCCCACTGTTACTGAGTTTTTTTTTTTTTTTTATTTGTATTGCCTTTCTGATCTCCCTTAGCATTTCACAGGCACTATCACCATCCTGGTTAAGTGACCGTGTTCCTACCCTTACTGCTATATTCATATTAATAGAGCATGGAATTACTCTCAAAGATTCTATGGAACAGTTTGGGTCATTTAAAATTGTTACTTCATTTCATTCTATGTTTTTTCACATAAATTGCCCTGTCCCCACCAGCACAACCTGTTATGTCCTTCTGATATATTTTCTATCATATTACTATGTCCCAAAATAAATAACTCTTTACTGTGATAGTTATTTGTACATTTTTCTTGCTAGTTAAGGTAGAGGGAGCTGGTGGCATTTTAAAAATCTGTTTCTCAAATTAAAATCTAATGCTGGCTAAAAGCAGTCCCTTTAATTATTTTGTAACCTAAACTTACTTTGATACTGACCCTTACGTTTCTTTACTTGGGCTGCTTTAATAGACATAGGAGGAGTTGTACTAGATCAAACTAGTGTAGTCGATTAACCAATAAGCAAAAGCTTATAGGTTAATGCTATAGACTACACGCATTCCACTCTGCTGTCCCCCACTGGTAAATTTTTCAGCAGGCTGGCCAGCAGCCTGGCTCAGTCCCGCCTTGCGCCAAGTCCAGGACCTACCCCTGCTGCAGCTCTGCATTTCAAGTGTCTTAGGAGCTAGGCAGGCACGCAGTTCAGCTCCATTCCGGCTCACGCTGGGTCTGGGAGCTCAGACCCACCTGCTTCTCGAACAGGGACTGCTGCCCCACTCTGCTGTCTTTGTATCAGATGCAGCAGCATGGGGAGACAGGCAGCTGGTCCGCAAGAGGAGCTGGTTTTTAAACTGGCTCCCCTCGCGGATCAGGTCTTGCATGGCACCCCACCCTGCTCTCTCTGATACAGAGGTAGAAGCACAGAAAGGCAGGGTGCTCCTTAGGAGTGGGGCCAGAGCGTGCTGGCTGCTGCTCCTGCCCCCCGGGGACTATAGAGTAGTCGAGTAACCAGTAAGAATTCATGAGGTTAATTGACTATAGGTAACAGGACAAGCTTTAGAATTCACTACTTGGGTTTCTGTTTTTCAAACTAGCTTGTTTCTATTCAGAGGTAGAAACAAAATCTTTTTATTTTGCTATTGTTCGTACTGGTTGAAGAGGTATAGCAGAGAAAGATGAGTTAATTGTCCAAAAGCTATAATGTTAATCTCTGTCTATGCTGATTACAGGATGACTACATGGAAGCATTGACAAGACTCCACATTACAGTTTCTAAAGCTTACAAAGTCAATCCAGAAATGAACTTTGAGGTTTTTATTCATAAAGTTGATGGTTTGTCTGACGACCATAAAATAGAAACTCAAAGGGATATCCATCAGAGAGCCAATGATGACCTTGCAGATGCTGGGCTTGAAAAACTTCATCTTAGGTGAGTGATACAAATGTTCACACGTTTAACAATCTCACAGATGTATACGTGAAGAAACCGATGACTTTTTTCTTTATTTCTCATCCGATTTAATGAGACACTTTTTAGTGAGGTCTCATCAGCATTTTGGTAGTAAGATGAGACATACTACAGTAAACTTCAGATAATCCGGCACCGTTAGGACCCAGGGGGTGCCGGATTATCAGATATGCTGGATTATCGGGAGGGAGGGCTATGAGGGGTCTAAGGTGGTGTGGGGGAATGTCACCCCAGACCTCTCATAGCCCCCCCCCCCTTTCTGATAGTCCGGCTTTGCCCCAGGCATCCCCGATTCAGCAGCTGCTGGTCAGTTTCAGCAGCTGCTGGAATCAGGACGCCTGCGGCAGAGCAGCTGGGGTGCTGCCGGGTTGGTCCGGTAGCGCCACCCCTTGGTGCTGTGAGATCAACCCGGCAGCACCTTAGTTGCTCTTGGGGACGCCTGGGGCGGAGCAGCTGGGGTGCTTCCGGGTTGGTCCAGTAACGCCGAGGAGTGACGCTACCAGACCAACCTGGCAGCACCCCAGGTGCTCTGCCCCCAGCGTCCTCAAGTCAGCCGCTGCTGAAACTGACCAGCGGCTGACTCCGGGAAGCCCGGGGCAGAGCAGCTCTGCCTCGGGCTTCCCGGAGTCAGCTGCTGGTCAGTTTCAGCAGCGGCTGAATCGGGACAGCTGGGGTACTGCCGGGTTGGTCCCGCAGCGCCGAGGGGCAGTGCTACGGGACCTACCGACAGCACTCCAGCTGCTCTGCCCCCAGCTTCCCCAATTTAGCCACTGGTCAGTTTCAGCAGTGGCTGATTTGGGGAAGCCGGGGGGCAGAGCAGCTCCAATGGTCTGGCTGCCCGGAGCACTTCTGGGTTCCTGATGGTGCCGGACCATCAGATGCCGGACCAATGGAGTTTTACTGTACTTTACTCTTACAAAATATACCATAGAATATTCACTAGCATAGAACTAAGCATCATTAATTAAAATTAAATGAGTTGTCAATAAAAAGAGACTATGTAATTTGAGAGACAATCCTTTCTTGCCAATTCTTGCTAATTCAAATTTTATATTATATTGAATCTTGTAAACTTGGCACCATCAAGTATTAAAGCATTTTTTTATGTATCTTTTCACTTAATTCAAGGGCAGCTCTAATTTTGATGTATTGTCATGGTTAATGGACTGCCACTTTTTTTTGTACTGACCTATAATTTGTTTAAATTCTGCTGTCTGAGGGTAATTACAGTCAACATCCGTGGTGTGTGGTTTTTTTCTGACCATCTCTACTCAGGGGAAATCTGAAAAAAAATTTCCCATTGGTTTTAAGATAATTTCAGTGTAGAAATAACATAAGTGGGAGTGGTAGAAAACAAAATGTTATACAAAATTTAAATCCTGAAATGAATGGGCCATTTAACACCTTTTTAATAGCTCTCCATTAGAGGTGGTGGTCCTGTTAGCAAAAAGGCTCATAAAAACATGGCCATTCTTGTCTGACTGTGTGCTTCCCTCCTGCTTCGATGGGGAAATCATCCTATGCTTACTCCAACAACTCTGTAAATGCTAGTAAACTTGAATAAAACACGAGTTCAAATGTTAGGGGTTTTTACCTTAACAATTTATTGCAAAACTGATTTATACCTAAGAGGATTTTTCTTAAACCCACAGCTTTTATTTGACTAGTATCTATGACCATTCAATATTTGAAGCCTTCAGTAAGGTTGTACAGAAACTCATTCCACAGCTGCCAACCTTGGAAAATCTACTAAATATCTTTATATCAGTAAGTGCTATGTTATTACTTTTACTTACTAACTTCAGTTTCAAAATAAACTACAAGTTGAATCTCTCTAGTCCGGCATAACTTTAGTTGGTTGGATGTCCACTTATGAGTATGGCCAAGTTTCCTGCAGTCTCAGAAAGTTTGTCTATGGTCCCCAGTCCTCCTTTCAGTGTTGTGTACTCTTATGTAGCTCTAATTTATCCCTAAATGTCATCTTCTGTTTGCTGATCTATTATAAGTGGTGTTAATGCTGCTAAACAATATTGATCTCCCCTGGTTCGGCAAAGTATTTCATTTGGCACTGGTGTGGTCCTGAGGGTACCAGACTAGAGAGATTCAACCTGTACTTTTAAATATATACTGTATTGTACGTTGGCAAAATTGTGCTTGTTGCAGGTTATGCATATCCCAGGTACTCCACCTTTGCCAGGGAAATAAGCTGTACCAGCAAAAGCACGCTGAAGGTATAGCTGCATAGAATCCTAGAACACTAGAACTGAAAGGGACCGCAGAGGTCATCAAATCCAGTCCCCTGCCATCACGGCAGGACCCAATATCGTCTAGACCATCCCTGATAGAGGTCTGTCTAACCTGCTTTTAAATATCTCCAGAGATGGAGATTCCACAGCCTCCCTAGGCAACTTATTCCAGTGTTTAACCACCCTGACAGGAAGCTTTTCCTAACGTCCAACCTAAATCTCCCTTGCTTCAGTTTACGCCCAGAAGGATGGTCATGAGGACGACTATGTACAGCAAACATGGTTGCTAGCATAGGGAGGAAATTGAAAAAAGGCCCTCCTGGTAAGGAAATGGGTGGGAGGGAGTGCAAAAGGGTATGAAGTATGCAGGGGCAGATGACCGTTTTGCGGGGCCCCCTTTGCCATGGCGCATGTGTGGTGACGCCATGTGCATGCACGGTGGCGCCACGGCGCATGCGCGGGGCTTTTTGAAGCGCAGGGCCCGGGGCGGCCGCCCCATTCACCCTGCCCTATATCTGCCCCTGGAAGTATGAATAAACGAATGGGAAAAAAACCAAGGAAGTACTTGGATACCATGTTGATAGGGCTCTTTAAGAGCCAAGGCAATAGATGGATAAGAATGACTAGGAGTCTGGTGGCACTTGAAAGATTAACAATTTATTAGGCCATTAGAACATAAGTTTTTGTGAGCTCCAGTTTGCTTCCTCAGGTACTGAAGAGAAATACAGAAAGGCTGGGGGAGGCTGCAGAACTGGATGTGGCTCATGTCCAACAGTGGTGAGAAGGGGAGAATACCTACATGGGAAATGCGAGAACCTCTCAATGTGTGTGTTTAGACCTTGGTCTAGGGTGTCAAATTTGCATATAAATTCCAGGTCAGCTGTTTCTCTCTGCAGTCCGTTGTTGTTGTTGAAGTTTTTCAGTCTGAGTGGCAATTTGCAAGCCCAACTATTCTTGCAAGTCTGATTTATGTTAATTTATTCTTATACATAGCGACAGTCTGGTTTGTCCGATATGTATGGCAGAGGCTCATTGTTGTCACATGATGGCATGTTACACTAGCAGATGTGCATGTGAATGAGTCTGATGGTGTAGCTGATGTGGTTAGGTCCTGTGATGGTGTCACTAGGGTAGATGTGTGGACAGTGTTGGTAATGGGGTTTGTTGCAGGGATAGGTTCTTGGATTAGCAGAGACGGGTGGTGAGTATTTGCAATAGGTAACTTCCCGTTCAGATACTCGAGCCGTCTGACCACTGTTGGAGATGACCTACATCTATTCTGATTTAATTAGCGTTCCCATCGCTGTATTTTTTTTTCCCTTCACTCTGGTCTTTTTTTCCTCCAACCTCTGAGGAAGTGAGTTGTAGCTCTCAAAAGCTTATGATCTAATACCCTAATAAACTATTCATCTTTAAAGTGCCATTGGATTCCTTTACTGAAACAGACAAACATGGCTACCTCTCTGAAATTGTTAAGAATGGAGGTGTAGGTTGGAATAGTGCTGTGTAACACTTTAGCGAATAGAACATGGAGTATAAACTTGATAAAAAAGTGACCAGTGAATAGTCTTTTTCAGAGGAGTGTCCTGGATACCTGACCAAATTGGGAAGATGTGGTATACAAACCACTTGGAGAGAGTCTCAGAGGGGTAGCTGTGTTAGTCTTTAACTTTAAAAACAAGTAGTCCTGTGGCACTCGAGGGACTAACAAAAATATATAAAGTATCATGAGCTTTGCACTTCTTTAACACTTCAGTTGTCTCGTAAATAGAGATTCTGACTGAAATCAACATTGTGCTCATTTGAACCTGTTTCCTGCTAGTAGCAGGCATTTGGTGACCTTTCAGTATGCGTACATGCACCCTTGGTCATCCATATGTGAGTAGTATCAAAGTGACTGTTGAGGGCATCTGATGCTCTTACTGTAGTCACAAATACAGTAGCTGATTTTAGTTGCCCTCTTTCCTATCTGATTATCCATTCTCTCCATCATTTGGGCTAACAAGCAGTGTGATTGCTACCTAGAGAGAAAGTAAACTATATATAGGCGTAGAATTCAGTCTGTAGAATGTATTTGCCGCTGCCTTAACTTACGTGAAGACCTGTGTAGCTCAAATGATTCTTTCACCAACAGAAAGTTGGTCCAATAAGAGAATCTCTCACCTTGTCTCTGAAATCGTGGGAGTGTCATATTACAACACTCCTACATATTTGTTTGTTCATAATACTTGTCCTTCACCTTTCATTACTGATTTCATTGCCTGGATAGAGCTAGTTTACTGGCATTTGCACATGTGCAGTGTTTTCCATGTTGAACAGGAAAAAAATCTGTAAAGGTAGAGAAGTAATTGTAAGTTAAGTGCTTGGGAATTTGTAGTGGGAGTTCCACACTGTTACCGTCTATGGTTTTGGTAGTTTATATAGTGGCCTTTCATGGCAAATCCATTCATTCATTAAAAATTTTCTGTCAACCGAAATGCAACATTGACAATGTAGTCAGTTGACCAGTTTCCAGGCTGATGTGGTGTCCTTTTACCTATACAGAATCTCAGGAGACTGTGGAAATTATTCAAATCTGAATCCCATTTTGGTCCTTTTGAGTACTTGAAATGTTGCTTGTTTTCATACCTTGAAAAATGTGAAACTGAATTCTACATAGCTAAGACTTCTTAAAATGTAGCTGTTCTGATCACTCAGCATGCATCTCCAATTCTTTCTTTTTGAAGAATTCAGGCATTGAAAAAGCCTTTCTCTTTGATGTAGTCAGCAAAATCTACATTGCAACAGACAGTTCCCCTGTGGACATGCAGTCATATGAGCTGTGCTGTGACATGATCGATGTAGTGATTGACGTGTCCTGTATATATGGGTAAGTGATAAATCCTTTTGGAGAGTCGCCTTGAGAAGCTTTATAACATAGCTAAGATGAGAGCTGTGAGCTTCATGCAAACGTGTTAGCCCCCTAGCTACTGGGTGCAATGGACCAAAGAGCTGCTTCTCCTATCCATTTAGAGAGGAAGGATGGTATTTGGGTTCAGCAACTGGACTGGGTTGTGGTTATCTGAGGGTGTTCCCTGTTTGCCACAGTCCTCTCTGACCTTATGCAAGTCACTTCTCTAAGCCCCAGCTTCTAAATTAAAATGTGTAATTTCTGTAGTGCTTAGTGACGGGTGCTGTACAGAAGCCTACACATTCAATAGGATTCACTCCTGTCCTTACACACTTTCCCAATGAGCATTAATTAACCATGCAGTGAAACTGCATGGATTCAGAAAGTTTCTCTTTGCTTGGGGGAAGTCACTTTTTGAGCTGGCCAGGTTCAGCCTTGGTTAACACCTTTTTGATGGAGGCAGACTGAGCATTGTTTCATTAGCAGCCTAATGTGAACTTGCTAGTGGTACCTAATCAGTGTCCTGCTGCCTCAGATTCCTAGAGCTATAAGAAGGTCCATTCTTTCCTCCAAAGGTGGAACATACACTTCCACAGTGTGTGCTCCAGTTTTTCTAGACTCCCAAGCAGAATATGGCCCTAATGCAACTATAGATAGAATGTCGTCTTAGAATGTATTGATATCTGCTAGGAAATACCTTCTCATTCAAAGATACTTGACTCATGGAGAAGGCTGGTCCATTCTTAATTATGGCCCAAGGGATGTGGTATACATTTGGGACTAAACATTGTCAACCTTCAGTGGGATCTTCCTTGGACATCAATGGAGTTTTATGCAGATCAGGGGTAGAAGAATGTAGTGTTTCTTTCAGAACCTTATTACAGTCAAAATAATGTATGGAAAAAATGGGACCACAAATAGGGACCACTGCTTCTGCCCCTCATTTCTTTCTTCTGTATCCACTTTTGTTTCTTTCACTATTTTCCCCCCTTGGATTTCCTTCCATGCCACTAACCCAGAATCCTACTCCCTACCCATTCCATCCATTGAAATGTGGAGTACTTAAATAGTTAGTTGTTGCTTGAATGTTTCCAGTAGACTTAAATTTAATACCCAAGACTAACTGCTGGGCAAGGGTATTCACTCTCTGAGGCTTCGTTTACACTACACAGCTGTTGGCAACATAGCTATTTCGACAGGATCATGTGGCTAAACTTTGGGCAGCGTAAACACTGTCCATACTCTTGCAGCCAAACCTCCAGGAGTTTGCTTTGTAGGCAAGCGAGCGCTCCTGTTGGCATATCACAGTTTACACTAGGATTTGCCATGGCAAAGATTTTGTCGTCCAGGTTTTTTTTTTTTTTTTTTTTTTTTTTTAAAACAACAAATGGTTTGGTAGTACTTTATATACTAATGAAACATGTAGATGGTATCATGAGCTTTCATGGGCACAGCCCACTTCAGATGACCGGAGTTATGAGTTGGGGATATGAAAACTTGAAATAAATAGGAGAGAGGGGAGAGAGAAGAAGGGAGGAGGGTGAGAGACAGAGCATCATTAAGTATCTGGAGAATGGGTACTTAAACCTAAGCAGATAAAAATCAGTCAATAGATAAATACCTAAAACAGGAAGGATACAACTTTGGGAGCTGTTAGCACCTTCAGTGGTTATTAAATAGAGTCCCCACCAACCCATATCACGATTGAGTCCGTTAGCTTGTGAATTGAATTTGTGGATGAACTGGGATTCCAGGGCTTCTCTGTGTATTTGGCTTGTAGAGCTAGTTTGTGAACAACAACAAGCTTTATTGGTCAACTTCGGTCACACCCAAAAGTTGACCGAACTAAAACCGCCAGAGGCTGTTCACACTTGTTCCCTCTGTCAACAGATCATGTTCACACTGGGGCACCCGTGTGGGTATCCCCACAGTGCAGTGTTGTGGGAAGGCAGAGCTGATCCCCAAACCTCTTCGAATTCCCTGTGAGTTCTCCCATAGTTTACTGAGCTGCTGGGAGCTGCGTCATGAATAACTCTGGGAGCAGTCTGTGCTGAGGATTGTCATAGCAGCATTGCAGTCTCTCCCTCCCAGGCAGTAGTTTGCCTGCTGCTTTGCTCCTCCTGTTGCAGGACAGAACAGGAGTCAATACACCACCAGGAAGACATGTTGCAGGAGTTAATGCCCCAAGTTGACAGTGTTTCTTTGCAACTGGGGGGGATCTAGAGATTTCCTTGCTTTTAAAATAAGTGAGACGTTGTAGACCCTGAATTTGTCATGCAGGCCTCATATAAGACAGCGAGTGGGTGAGGTGGAGAGCATCACTGCTCTAAATACTTTCAACAGAGAGAAGTGCAAATGACGCATATTTTGGAGTACATACACACTGTTGCTAAATGCTAAGGGGTAAAAACACAGAGCTAAAACTCACTTTAACTGCAGCTTTCCTAATGATGTACCTTTCAAATTGATATCCAGGCTTCGTATAATTCTCATGTATCAATACGTTATGCCTTCATTTCAGTTCTAATTAAATTGTTTTAAAGGTAAATTCTTGAATATTTTCATTTTTCTGTTAACTGTCTCTTGCTTTAACATAAACACAGGAGTTCCAAAAACAAGGGTCCAAATTAAATGTAAATTTAATTATAGACTACTAAGTGGTCTGGTTTGTAGTATCCAACACTCAGCAGTTTCTAGCAATGTTGATGTGTTTAGCACTGCATGGCTTGATAAACAGAATAGGGATGTTAGCGAGAAGTTGATTACTCGGCTACCTGATAAGCATAAACTTATGCTTATCAGGTAGTTGACTGGAGTATCAGCTACTCACTCCTCCCTCCCTCTGAGGTGAGGGGGTGGAACAGGAGCCAGTGCTGGGGGAGCTGGCTTAAAAGCGATTTTTTTTTTCCCCCCCCCAGCACCATCTCCGTGGTGCTGCCCTGGCTCCATTTTTTCCCCCTTTCCCTCCCATGTGTCTATCAGCTCGGCCCTCCTGAGGACAGGGGCTGCTGCAGCCAAGCAGCCCCTGTTCATGGCAGCCCGGGCTGGCCATGTGCAGGGCCTGCTCCAGCAGTAGCCCCTGGCTGCGCCCAGCCCTGGCTGCCATGAACAGAGGCTACTCTGGCAGCCGCGAGACAGTCCTGACTCACGCTGGTCTGGAACGCTGCACCTCTGCATTTGGAGCCACCTCTCTTACTACATTTAAAATGCAGAGCTGCAGCATGGGTGGCTCCTGGAGCTGGCATGAGCCAGGACTACTCAGTTCCCATTTGAGCTTGCTCCTGAAGCTATCCCCGCTGCGGCTCTGCAGAGCGGCCCTTATCAACTAATTGTGTGGACTCTCTTAAGAATGCATTGTTTTTCCAAATATGTAAGGTCACAATGGCAAAGCCTTTAGTAGTTTTCAAGTTGGCCTGCCTTATCCTTTGATTTTATAAGGTCTAACCATGGACAGTGCATTCAAAAATGCAATTTTATTGCCAAAAATACTTTTTCCCAGGGGTAGTGGATGTTAAACTAGAACTTTATCATCCAATTGTTGCAGCTCTGTAGTGATGGCTGCTAATTAGTTCTGTGAGTGTAACTTATAACCCTGCAGCAGCCCCTTTACACTTTGGAGTACCATTCTGCCATGAGACCTTTCCTACACAAGGATAAAACCCTGGTCTTGCCGTTCAAAGCACAGGCCTATACCACTTGAGCTAAAGGGATCTCCTTTGACTGTAGGAGGACACTGTCTGTATAAGCTGCAGTTCACCACTGGGGGAGAGGTGGGATGTTCATAACAGACCAAGGATCCTGTGCTGCCTTCCAAGCTACAAGTCAAGTAGTCTTGCCCAAACTAGGGATGTGAAAGTGTAACTGTGTACACTGTTAACCAGTGAGCCTCGGCTGATACAGAGGCAACAACCGGGGATGAGGGTGAGGAGGTAGGGAAGAGCCATCTGCTGCTCAGTGTGTAACCACATAACTGCTGATGTTTTCAGCGGTTACAGTTACTTTATTGCCCACATCATTTTAACGTCCTTAGTCCAAACTCCGTTCTCCATCACTTCATGAGATTTGTCCTATTGCTTGAATGTTGGTAGGGCTGTCCCAGGCCCACTCTTTGGAGGCCCCCACGGCGTCTGCCTCAACTGGCCCATGCATGGGAGGGACCAAGGGGATTACAGCCTCTGGTGTGGGGCGGCAGAAGGGGTCAGTCTGCACACACTAACCGCAGCGGCCTGAGCCAGAGCGACCTGGCAGCTTGCTCAGCTGTGCTGTGGTGTACCAACCGCCCTTTACCAGGTAGCTTGTGCTCTGCTTTCCAATGCTGCGGAGAAGCAGGGCACAGCAGTCTGAGGCTATGTCTAAACTACGATCCTCTTCTGCAAGAGGAAATGCAAGTGAAGTGCTCATTTGCATATGCTGCACACTCAGTTGCATTTCCTCTTCCCTTTTGTGCATGAGATTTTTGGGCAAAAAGGCGCTGTCTACACAGCGCTTTTTTGCGCAAAAGGGAAAGGAAGATGAAATGCAAATGTGAGCACGGCCTATGCAAATGAGTGCTTCATTTGCATTTCCTCATCTAGAAGGGGATGGTAATTTAGACTTAGCTGGAGCGGGCAGCACTAGGCTGGTCTGGCTCCCTGCTGCTATGGTGAGTGTGAAGGGAGAGGGAGCAGCCCCTGTTGATGCTCCTCACAAGGCACTGTAATCTATGGAGCCATGTTGCTCAGAGGAGAGGGGTAAGGGGATGGTGCTTGGAGAAGGGGAGGGCAGGGTGGCACAGGGGAAGCGCCTGTGGCACAGGAGTTGTTCTGGGCCCATGCCCTGAGTGGGGTAGGCCCAGACCCTGCATCCCCTAGAGATGATCCTGCTTAAATGTAAGAAGTCGTTGTGAGGCAGGGCTGTACTTGTGCAGAGTTCTCCATATCCCTGGCTCAAAGCTCCTGTCAACCAGTTTCTTCGTAGGGCTTTTCTCTGAGATTGTTTTGGCTCAGAGATAAGAAAGCTACTGGCAGGGATGTTGAGTCTTCCCTTGTGTTGGTTCTGAGGCCCAGCTGATTGAATTACCATTGTGAGTCAATGAAATAATTCTACATGTCTACGCAGGGTCTACAGCTTAACCTCCCTTCCCTGTTATTCTCTTGTCGTCACCACACACTTAGGGTGTGTCTAGACTACAGGGTTTTGTCGACAAAACTATACCTGCGTCTACACTACTGCTGAGTTCTGTCGACATAAAGTCAACAGAACTCAGCAGTTTTGTCGACGCTGGTAAACCTCATTTTACGAGGCATAACGCCTTCTGTCGACAGAGTTTCTGTCGACAGAAGGTGTTATTGCATGTAAACTGTCCTTTGCGTCTACACTACCATGTCGACAAAGCAGCTTGCTTTGTCGACAGAACTGAATGTAGTGTAGACGCTCTTTGTCGACAGAAGTTTTGTCGACAGTATCTGTCGACAAAAGCCTGTAGTCTAGACGTACCCTTAGATATGCCTTTTTAATTACAACATGACTTCTTCAAATATATGATTTAACTAGTGGTATGTTTAAAGGATAGTAACAAGCAGGCTCTGAGTGAGAACAGATAGTGAAACAAAAGTCAATATTTTAATGAGTTTGAACCTGCATTTAGATTAATTTTCTTTTACTGTGGAACTAACAGTTTTAATACCAAATTAGCTCTTCTAGCTGAAATTATAGCTAGCGGATGGACCTGAATGGCATCCTTAACTGTGGAGACGTAACCACTCTATCTACCCAATATGAAGGCAAAATGACATGCTTAGTTGCAAATGTACTGTTTTAACTGGATGTTGCTGATTTGATGATGGAAAAAATTGTGTGTCACATTTGGCCTGAAATCAGAATATTGGGTTGAATGTATTAAATGTATTTGCTGCTGAGTTTCTCCCCTTTTCATGTCTCACTCTCCTGTAAAGCCATTGGGGGTAGGGCTTCACAAATTCTTTTTCTGAAAAGCTAACTAAATTGTCAGCTTGTATTGAATGGTTCACTTTATTCTTGTAGTTTAAAAGAAGATGGCAGTGGAAGTGCTTACGATAAAGAGTCTATGGCAATTATCAAACTCAATAATACAACTGTCCTGTATTTAAAGGAAGTGACAAAGTTTCTGGCACTTGTCTGCATTCTTAGAGAAGAAAGCTTTGAACGCAAAGGTAAGCACTTTCTTTCTCCCTAAAAAAAAAAAAAAAGCTTTTCCAGTCAATTTTGTCACTTAAAAGATTTTATAATGCTGATTTTTATGAAGCAACTCAACTGTAACAAAGTGATTTGTATCAGAGTGGTAGCAGTGTTAGTCTGATTCTGCAAAAAAAAAAAAAAACCCGAGAAGTTCTGTGGCACCTTATAAACTAACAGATTTATTGGAGCATAAGCTTTCGTAGGCAAAGACCCACTTCATCAGATGCATGTAGTGGAAATTCCAGAGGCAGGTAAAAATATACAGGCATAAGAAAAGCATTCCAATGAAGAGTAAGGTTAGAGATAATGAGGTCAATTGAGTCGGGGAGGATGAGGCCCCCTTTTAGCAGCTGATGGGGAGGTGTGAGCACCAAGGGAGGAGAAACTGCATTTGTAGTTGGCTAGCCATTCACAGTCTTTGTTTAATCCTAAACTGATAGTGTCAAACTTGCAGATGAATTGTAACTCTGCAGTTTCTCTTTGAAGTCTGTTTTTAAAGGTTATGTGTGTGGTTGTTGTTTTTTGTTTTTTGTTTTTTTGGTTGCAGGATGGCTCCTTTTAAATCTGCAGCAGATTTATAAAGTGCCACAGGACTTCTCATTGTTTTTAAAAGTGATTTGTAATTTCACCATTAGTTTCCTTAATATGACCTGTACCTCTTTTTCTTTGTGATCTTTGAGGTTTTTTCCTTCCAAAAAGATGTGTGTGAAGAAGTCTCTGTGTCTGCAGTATGTAGCAATAAATGAAATATATATCTCTGATCGATCCTCCCATTAAGAAGGGCTGGGTGGTGTCAGATTTGCATATGAATTCCAGCTGAGCAGTTTCACATTGAAGCTCTTTGCTTGCAGATGGCAAGTTTCAAGTCTGCAGCAGTATGTGTCCAGGGAGGTTAAAATGTTCTCCCACTTGCTTTTGTATGCTGGTTTACCATTTTTGATGTCTGATTTATGTTAAATTTATTCTGCTGCATAGGGACAGTCTGGGTTGTCCAATGTACATAGCAGAGGAGCATTGCTGGTTCATGATAGCCTACATCATGTTAGTACGTGTGTAGGTGAACAAGCCTGATGTGGTTAGGACCTATTGGCAATTTTATCCGCTGTTGCGTGGGTCCTTAACACAATCTTTTTTTGAAAATAAAAGGAAAATATACATCCTTTATTTAAACAGCCATATTTTTCTAAGTGTCTTTATTTTTTATTTCATAAAGGGATTAAATTTTTTCACTTAATTGTTTTTGATAAATTTAAAATGGGAATTCCATCAGGTGTATTTTTCTTCATCTCTCTAAACCGTAATCATGTTTGACAATAATCCTTTTTTTGTTAAAAGAATGTGGTTTGCAATGACATGGGGTTCTAATTTTCAAATCGTAAGCATTGATTTAGCTGTGCCAAAATGGAGCACTCCTCCAAATGCCTTGGTTTAATTCCTTTTCTGTAAAGTTTATTGAGAAGCAATCCTATTGTAGGTTCTTCCTATTTTTGACTCATTTTGGTTTAGTCCAGGCATGAAAGTACCTTAAATTTCTTACAACGGTGCCTATATTACAAACCACCCACCCAAACCACCTGTTCCTGGGAGGGACGGGGGTTGTGATATGACGGTACCTGTATGAAATTTAAGTGTGGCAAGGTATTGGAGAGTGTCTGTGTGGAGGCTCAGGGAAGAGGGTGGGGCTGTGGGGAGATTCAGGGTTAGGGGGTGAGGAGAGGCTTAGGGCATGTGTGGAGGGCCAAAATAGTGCTCTCCTCCTCCTCTTCTCCCCCCCCCCACCTCCCCTGAGATTCATACCAAGACTGCTCACTGTTCCCCTTCCTGTCCTTGTCTGGGAGTGAGAGCAAAGTGAAAACCGCTCATCTTCCTCTTGTGCTCCGCAGCCAGTGTGAAAGATGTGGTCAGCTGTGCACTTCCCCTCTCTTCCGGTCAGGGAAGAAGGGGAACAGCTAGAAGTGTCTCCATATGAATGGGGGGAAGGAGAGAGCATCAGTCCCTCTGCCCTCCTTAAAGGGCACCTTGTGGGTGGGAGGCTTGGGGCTAGGCAGTCCCAGACTGGGCTGGGGGAGCCCAGCCAGCCCCTTTCACCTGCCTAGTGATTCTGGCTCTCTTCCTGTTTGGTTTTGAGACGCAATCCCATTCTGGGCGCATCCCATTTTCCTGGTACACCCAAATCCTTACATTTTGTTAAGTGATGAGAAGAAGCTGTATACTGTCTTTGGAGGAGGAGTTGCATAGAAGGACCTACTGTTAAATATATACTAGATGTGTGTGGGTTTGTTGCAGGGATTGGTTCCGGGGTGAATGTGTGTTTCTAGAATGTGCAGTTCGTGGTATGCATTTCAGTTTGTGGGTTGTTTGTAAGCCAGGACTGATCTGCCTCCCGTGGTCTCCAAGAGGAAGAGATTATCATCTAAAAGAGGTTGTAGATCCTTGATGTGTTGGGGGCTGTAGGTAATGGCAATTGTTTTCTTTGCTGGGTCTGTCCTATAGTAGGTGACTTCTGGGTACCTACCTGGCTCTGTGGGTCTTTAAGATGCCACCAGACTCCTTGTTTTTGCTTAAACAGACTTATACAGCTACCTCTGAAATCTGCCTACCATAGGTGAGGAAGACTGCTTTCAAGTGACTGGTTTTAAACAGATCTTTAAAAATTTCAGCATATTTTATAATACATTCCTTAAAGGATTTCCCAGTCCTAAAAAGTGTAACCTCATAAATATTGGCACTTATTTTATTAAATATTCTGGATAGTAATTTATTGCTGACTCCTTTGGTTTACAGTATTTATTCTGAAATGTCTTAATTAAGCAGAATTACTTTATGCCAATTTGTTTCATTGGGTATTTGACAGATACTGAATCAAACTTTTTTCCTTTCCCCCCGCAGGTTTGATAGACTACAACTTTCATTGTTTTCGCAAAGCCATTCATGAAGTCTTTGAAGTAGGTGTTGTCTCCCACAGAACCTGCAATCACCAGGCAAGCACCCCAAACATGAAAGCAGTGACTCATAATGGCACGCCTAGAAATGCAGTCTAGGCGAAGATTAAAAACTGGTTGGACCGACTTTTACCAGCTCTTCACTCCAAAGTTTAACGTTGTAGACCAGGATAAGAATACAGTCTTAGTCTGGTGTGTGTGTTCCACAAGAGAAGAGCAACACAAACTTTGGAAGAGCAGCTTAACTGGTGTTGGACAACTGAAACTACTGTAAAACATTTGAAGTTCTGTGGAGTTAGAATTGTTAACTGAAAACCGGCGTTGGCTGGACCGTGGCGGCTTTTCCTGTTCAAGAGTCCTGTTTTAACAGGCTGGATACAATATGAATAGGAGAGCTTGTCCCTTTTTGGTGGAGCATATGATAGAGTGTAATGTGAAACACTGAAGTCACTTGCTCATCTTCATTTTTAACTGTTCTGTAAAATAACCAGTTTAAGTTTAACTTTTGCCTTTCAGAGAAATTAGTGGTGTGGAGACACTAGCAACATCTTACATTCATGCTTTGGCTTTGTAAAGGTCTGTGGCCTAGAACTTCAGTAAAACCCAAACATTCCATAGCATTCTTTTCATTAGACGTATATTGCGTTGCAGAATATCAGCGAATGCCATAATGGCGGTAGGGCCAAGGTTTGCCTGCTCCCATATGCTTCAGTCCAGTTAAGACAAAGCTGTAGCTTTGTTCTAAACAAGTTCCATACTGAGCTTTCAGACAGCATTATTTTTTTCACCAGTTATCACCATATTTGAAAAGAAGTTCAAGGCAAGAACTGACACCTTTCACTGTGCTTTTATCAGAAGAGGGTCAAAGTAAAATATTCACAACCTTGAATTAGTGACTAGGGCAATTAAATAACTGTACATTTATAAATGTCTAGCACAATATCTAATCAGGTAACATTTTTATATGTCGAAGCTTTTTTCCCAGGAGGTGACGACCCCAAATCTTCACCTTCGGATGGCAGGAGTCGGCGTATATTTTCTACAGTTCGTTCAGAGGATGGGGGTGGTAGGCACAATCTCTGTGTAGGAATGAAAAATGTATGTCAATGCAACTGGAAATCAATGACCAAGAGAATACCAAAAATGTATTGTAGTTTGAACGTTTTCCTGTATTGACACTGCTCCAGAGTAAACCGCTTATGATACTGTTTTTTGCCTCAGACCTACTTAAATACGGAGTGTCTCCTATGATCTTTTGAAGAGTTTCCATAGTAAGAAAACCCAACATCTCAACTGTTATTCTAATGTATTGATAGTTACACACTTTGGAAATTGTCATGAGTGGTAAACCTGCTCCCTATTCCCTTCAAGTCTTCCCCCTTGGTCCCCACTCCCTATATGTTCAAAACTCCCTGGACCAGTTGAGTAAACAAGTGCCCACTGTAAAATGTTTATATATAAAGTTCTATGTACTTAAGTGTGACTTGAGTGATTTCTGCAAGCTATCATTGAAGTATTTACATAGCCTAGTGTATTGATGGGAGAGAGTCTCTTTTCCCTGAACTATTTACAGTGTATGTAAGTAAAAGCTCCTCGGGATAATTCTCACACATGATGTGCATGTAGTTTTATGACGGCAGAGAGGCTGCACCCCTTTTTCTAAAGGGGCCTGATTCAAAGCTGATTCAAGGGAGGAATCTTATGAACTTAACACAGACTCCTTAGTTTCTAAATAGACACCCTAGGTGGCTCTGGCTGTATTTTGACAGTAGGATTGTAATTGTCTGGGTGGAGGTGTAGCTGCTTCCAAACAGTAAAATGTAATTTGTTCGATAAGGTTACCAGAGTTCCCTGTAGTCTGGTGTTGTGTACTTAGTGTCAGACTTTATAGCACAATCCACCAGCCCCTGAGCATAATAGCAGATGACATTCTGGTGTATTTGCCGCAAGACTACACAACATGCAGGCCTCATTTAAGTCAGTTCTGCTGATATTAATAAAATGCAATATTTACCCATTTACGTACGAAAGCACTTTTAATGAGCAATGACAGTCCAGGAATTTAACTACTAACGCATATCAACAGAAGACTATTATATTGACTACTTTTTTGTTTTGGCTTCACAATTTTAACGAATCAAACAAACTGCCCATACAGTACTGGCATTTACTGGAGTATAAGTACAATCAATGTGAAGATTGTGTCCGTAAACTTTTCATGAGCTGTTTTTCATCAGGCTTGTATTCTGTTGTAGCAGCACAGAGACAGTCGGTCAGATGTCTGTCAGTAAGAGATGTGTGCAGTTTTGACTTAATTCCCATGAAGGAGAATGAACTTTCACAGATGTACATGGACCCAAAGCAAGCTAGCACTTTTTTGGGCACATTTCAGTAATGCAGGGTACGTGTGTTTCTGTACATTGGTCATCCAAAATGTTTGTGTCCTTTTCCTTACGCCTAGCTTTAGAATACCATTGTTTTACAGTTCTAGCATCTCTTCTTCAAATGACCCTCTCAACACCAGATCTCACTGCTGAAGGTGAGACTGCCTTTACCTTAACTGAAAATGGATTTTCAGTAAATTCAAGAACTGTCTTCAGGGATTTGACATTTAGAAAATGAGAAGAAAATTTGGTTTTTAGCTCTGAGATGTACGCTAAAAAAAATCAGGCAAAAAAGATGCATGTTCACTCAGTTGTTTCACTTGCGAGTTGAGGATGAGAAAGTGAGTTAAGTCTTTCTTGTGAAGCTGATCTGCAAAAAGGGCTAGTTTGTTTCAAACGCAGAAGCATTGGACTTCAGAGCAGGCAGGTTTTTTTTCTTTAGCCTGGAAGTTTGATTGAGTGCATTAAAGTGGTGCGTCATATCGGTGAGAAGTCACATTTAGCAGGAATATTTCTTCATCTAAACATGGCAGTAAATCTTGGCAATCCTTTGCCTCTGAAAACACTTGTACAGCAGACAGTAGGATCCGTAAACGGATCTGACACCTTGTCTCAACTCTTGTCATCTAACTTCTGCAAGCCTTGCCAAGTCACCATACTGTGTTTCGTACTTCTCAACTAAAGCTCGAAATTGTCTGTTTCAAGGCATTTGCAACAATGAAGGTGATGATTTTTGTGACCCTATCCATTGTGCTCTTGAGAAATCTTCTCTTTAGTTTGCGGCATAACTGTTCTTGTTGCAGAATGCAATGGTATGAAAAGAAATCTGGAAACTGGATTTTTCTTCAGCAAAGAAATTAGCCCCTTCTCTCTTCCAACCATGGAGGGAGTACCATCAGTTGATACTGAAATAAACTTCTTCAAATCAATGCATTTTCTTGGACCTTCAAAAAATGCCATCAGCACAGAATAAAAGTCCTCTCCCCTAGTTTGACCCATCAAAGGTAGCAGAATAAGCATTTCTTTGACATACTTTTTGGCTTTGAAAAAAAAAAAAATACACCCGGATTATGATCTGATACGTTTGAACAAGCAGTAGATTCATCCGTTGCCAAACTGGAATACTCAGTGCTTTCAGTGTCTTTTAGCAATTTAGAAAACAGATTACCTGAAATGCTTTCAATTTTGTCTTACTACATTTGAATGAGACACTTGCAATTTTGATATTTGCAGTCAAATTAAAAAATGTAATCACAATTAATTGCGTGCGCCTCCCCTTTGAAACGCTGCCGTGGCGTTTCAATGGGGCAGCACTGCATCAAGCCTGGGATCAGCTGGCTTCCTCAGCTGATTCTGGGCTCGATGCAGTGTTGCCCCTTTACAGTGCTGGGGTGGCCCTTTCAAGGGGCAGCGCAAGGCATTCCACGTGGCACTTCTACAGAACCCGGGCTCAGCTGGGGAAATGCTCTGGGCAGTCTGGGATCAGCTGGGCAGTCTGCAGCTGCCCCTGGGCTCCATGGCAGTTGCCCCTTTGAAATGCCAGAGAGAGTGTTTTACAGGGGCAGCCTCCCTACAGCTGATCCTTCAGTAAAAGATCTTTTTGATTTAGCTACGTGCCAAGCCATTTTGAAGGAGGCTTCTGTAATGGCATCGATGTCTTTGACTTGCAAACGGAACATCTTCTTGAGTATGGTAACCTTCCAGTAAGAATAGATCTTCATTTTTCTTAAATTGCTGTCAGGTGGACAAGTCTTTGAACTCAGGATGACAAGATGCGCTATGCCCTTGGAGTTTTGTTTTCTTTAATGCAGCTATAGTCTTTTGACAAAGAAGATATTGATTTTCCATTTATCTCTGCAAAAGCAAATTACATCTCCCAAACAGGGTTGAAAGCCCTGTGTTCATCCAACAACTGTCTCTTTTGTTGCCATTTTTAATACTTATAAAGAAAATTGTACAGCAAAGTTTCGGGTGTTTAGCTTGAAGCTTCAGGTTGTGTGTGTGTTATAGATTTTACTATAAAAAGAAAAGTTTCCAAGCCCAAGTGCTCCAACCTGCAAAGGCCAGGGAGCTGGCCAAGTCAGGCCAGACAAGAGCAGCAAGAAAGGACAGGAATTCCTAGCAGGGCTGATGCCCCATGTGGGAGGCTGTTGCTCCATGTGGGAAGGAGGCAGGGCTGCCCAGCTGTGGGGCCGGCCCTATACGGGTCTAGTGTGAGCCACTCAGCACCTCTCAGGCTCTGCCCACAAGGCTAAGCAGCCAGCACCTCCCATGATGCCCCCAGCGCTCCCTGGGGGCTAGAAACGCTGACACCCTGTACCTGTCTGTCCCAGCCACCTCCTCCCCTTGTGTCTTTCAAAGCCTGGGACCGGCCTTGCTAGTGTGGAGCATGTTCCCAGTGGAGGCCATGTTCAAAGGATCCCACCCATGAGCTGCATCTTGAGGCCTCCGTAAACCCAAACCGCACTGGCTAGCAGGCTGTGTTGAGTAGCCTTGTTCTAGGCTTTCTTGGCTCATCAACCATGGCTCCCACTCTGCCTACCTGAACTAAGATTAGGTGTAAGACTTGTCATGCAAGTACTACATCCTCCCCTTCCTCCAGGATTTCTATCCACTTCACTAACATGCAATGCAAACTTCAATCTCTGTAAGTTATTTATTAGTTCCCTAAATAGAAGAACTAGAGGACACCAAATGAAATTAATGGGTAGCAGGTTTAAAACTAATAAAAGAAAGTTCTTCACTCAGCATGTAGTTACCTGTGGAACTCCTTGCCAGAGGAGGCTGTGAAGGCTAGGACTATAACAGAGCTTAAAGAGAAGCTAGATAATTTCATGGAGGTTAGGTCCATAAAAGGCTATTAGCCAGGGGATAAAATGGTGTCCTTGGCCTCTGTTTGTCAGAGGCTGGAGAGGGATGGCAGGAGACAAATCACTTGACCATTGTCTTCAGTCCAACCTCTGTGGGGCACCTGGTGCTGGCCACTGTTGGCAGACAGGATACTGGGCTAGATGGACCTTTGGTCTGACCCAGTACAGCCGTTCTTATGTTCTTATGTAACCTATGGAAAATCTTCCTTACAAACTGTGTGTTTTCTACCGTTGATTCAGAGGATAGAGGTGATGGGCCTTCCTGGGATGTGGGAGATGCAGCAGGATCCGTCCTGTAGGGGCCTAGGCAGCTTCAGGCCAGGAGAAGCCCTAATCTTGGCAGGTCTCCAGCATCCAGGCTCTGTCCTGCACTCTAAGTTGGTGCTCATCACGGATGCAAGTCACCAGGCTGGGGCTGAGGGTTGGGGTGCAGGCTCTGGTCTTGGATTAAGGGATCTGGAGTATGAGAGAGGCTCTGAGCTGAGCTTGGGACAGGCAGTTGGAGTGCTGGAGGGGGTTCTAGGAGCAGGCTCTTGGGAGGGTGTTTGGATGCAGGGGTGCTTGGGGCTGGGGCAGGGGATTGGGGTGCAGGAGGGGTTCATGACTGGGGTAGGGTTTCAGGATGTAGGCTCCGACTGGGCCCTGCTGACCTCAGTGGCTCCTGGGTGGTGGTGCAGTAGAGCAAAGGCAGGCTCGCCCGTGCCCTGCACCACTCCCCAAAGCAGCCAGCAAATCCCATCCCAAGTCCTGTTGTGTCCCCTTCTGCTCTGTGGAGATAGGATACAGAGTGGGGGGGCACCCTGACTTCAGCACCCCTCCTCTGCCCAGCAAGCAGGAAGCTCCTGAGTGGACAGCTCCAAGACAGAGGGAAGGAGCTGCACAGTAGTGTGGGGAAAGGCAGCTGAAGTGCACTAGATAGCCTCTTGGCCAAACCAGTCAGGATCACCTGTCAGAGGCTCCAAGATCGACCAGTAGAACCTGATCTCCTGGTTGGTGACCACTGTCCTATAATATCTGACAGACATTGTTGAAAGGTTGAGGCTGAATAGAGCTAGGTGGTGTGAGAGGCATCTTAACTTTGTATTTCCTGATGTTCACGACAAGAATGGCACGACAATTTTAGGTACCCATACCTCTGAATCATTGACATTTCTTGGTGGTAAATTATAAGCAAATGTAACTGAGAGGATTTAAAAGATAATTAAATGTGTGCATTCACTAATCAGGTGGAAAGGAGCCAGCAACAAGAACACTAGGGACTAGGAAAAAAACAGCAGTTTGCCTTTCCCTTCTATGGCATCTGAAGAGCAAATCTACTTATTTGTGTCAGGGTGCTAAATACTATGGGTACTTGCATTAAAATATTATTGCAATGGAAATAATGGAGCTGAAATGTTTATTGCCCATATATTTTGGCTGGCTGGTTGGTTGTCCACATATTGATTGTTCACTGTAGTACTGATTTTGTGATTTAAAAGAAAAAAATCTAATATACAGAAGTCTAGCAAATGCTTTGGCCATCTGGTGGCCAGAACTGCTGCCATTCATCCTAGTCAATTTCCTCAGTACTTAATTCTAAAATGCGTTATTTACACTTAAACACATATGTGATGGTTGTTACCATCAAAACTTATTTTACTAATAATTCTAATCCTTTACATCATATATGGCAAGCTCAAAGCATTGTACAAACATTGAATCCTCACAACCTGCTGGGAGATGTGCGGTATCTCTGGCTAGGTCTACATGATCGCTTTTTCCGATTTGCTTTTCCGGAAGAGGCTTTTCCACCATGTGGCCCCATCTAGACAGGACCAAATCGTGGAAAAGCCGCTTCCTTACAGAGGAGACCTTATTTCTTGTAGAACGAGGTATACAGGGCTCCCCGAAAGAGCGTATTTGCTCTTCTGCCTGAAAAAAAGTGGAAGAGCAAATGCATTCCCTGGATGCGGTGGAGTTTTTCCGGGATACCAGAGATATCCCAAACATCCCCCTCTCCCGCTGTGTAGATGTATCCTCTGTAGCCATGCCATCCCCCTCATCCTTGTTTGGACCCTCACTCCTTTAAGGAAACTGAGTCAGAGAATTTGATTTGCCAAAGATGTGCCTCTAGTCAGTAAAAGAACTGGGATTCAAGCTCAGGAGTTTGAGACTCTTGTTCTGAGTTTAAGACCTCGCTGGCTTTATAAGTTTTTCTGTTGAAACAGGTGCTGTCAATGTGAGTGTTTCACAGTCTAAATGCCTGTCAAAATCCTCTTGCTGGATTGCATATCCCGTCTTACCCTATTTTTTAAAAAAAATTCCTGTTTTACCATCAATCTCTTTAAGTGTGTCTACAGAAAGGCGTAGATGACTAGTCTTCAAATCAATTGCACTTTGGTTCTCAAATAAGTCCAAGGCAGGGCCACTGTTAAGATGTATAGGGCCCTACACAGTATTATTCAACCGGTGTCCTTATGCCTGATGGAAGTGAGGGGAGCAATTCTTTTTTAGAGAGGTGACTTTATAATCTTCAGCAACACACCAATGAAATATTTTTTTAAAGCAAGTTTCAAACTAAGATCCTGTTGACTAACGGTAAATTCAGAAACTGGCCCTATATGCCTGGGATGGGCAAATGCATGCTGAATGGCTCTTTCACAGGTTCAAAGTTCTGCTAATAAGTCTGACAGGCTTTTTCCACTTTTAATTTATCTAGGTCCTCTCCAGAGGAAGCAGAGCCACAGATCAGGGATAGGGAGAGGGGAGTGGGTGGACACTTGCTGCCCCAATTTTTTGGATGCCTTACACAGCAGCGTATTCTCTGTATGGGTAAGGTTGGCCCCAGTCCAAGGGACCTTGTTCTTATTTTGAGATGATATAATATTTTGATAATATAACTTTCTATTCCCTCCATACCTTAGACCTCCCTCCCAAGCTCTAAAAAATTTCCCAGAAACAATCTTTTATAACCCTAGTTTTTGTCCACGTGTGGAAATATTTGTCTTAAGTTTTCTATCTACTTCCATTTCATGTTGTACACCAGGGCTACGTCTACATTGCAGAGTTTTTGTGCACACGTCTACGCTGCAGTGTCTACGCTGCAGAGTGTCCACACTACAAGCATGTTTTTGTGCAAAAAAAACCTACAGTAGATTGTCAGAAGAGAGGGCTTTTTGCGCAAGAATTATTCCTCTTTCTACAAGGAATAAGCCTTTTTGCACAAGAGCTCTTGTGCAAAATGGTGTGTGTAGATGGACACCAAGGGTTTCTCGTGCAAGAAACAGTTGCGCAAGAAAAAAGTTCTTGCGCAAGAGCGCATGATGGTGTGGATGTTGTGGAAGTTGCACAAGAAACCCATATTGGAAAAAGCACAGGTGCTCTGATGGCCATTCTGTGTGGACACTCTCTTGTGCAAAAGCACATGACGGTGTGGACGCGCTCTTGCGCAAGAACTTTTTGTGCAACTTTTTGTTGCACAAGGGTTTGCAGAGACTGCGAAATAGCATGCCCATTATTTTGAAATAATTGGCGCATTTCTAAGACGTGGGTAGCTATTTCAGGATACCAAGGAATCCTGAAATATCTCTGCTGTGTAGATGTAGCCTTACTTGGTTGGATTGCAATTATTCTTGCTGTTCCTTGTCCTCTCACTAGATGGGAGTATTGTAGTATGTCTACGAGTTTTCATTAACTTTTTTTTAAAGCACTGTCCTCCTCTGCTTTATGCATCAAGTTGAATTTTCTCAGTGCCATCTGCACACTAAGCTGATGTACCAAAAGATCAGTTGAGTGGTTTCTGTCTGTTTTCCTTAGTACCTATATTGAGCCTTAGAAAAATGCAGTTGAATAAAATTATTTCCAGGACTTTTTTCTGCCCTTACTGGTTACTGCTCATTCCCTATTCTGGCCCAAGTGCTGGTTGTTGCTCTCCACTAGTCTTACCAACTTGATGTTATCTTCCATTCCAGTTCCTCCTCATTGACTGACCTGAATATACCTCGCCTTCCCCCACCCCTTGGTGTGCTTTCACCCTGAGGATCCTAATGTGGTAGAAAGAGAAAGCAGCCATGTATGTGAGAATGAAGAAGGAGGTGGGTTTTATGGAAGCTAAGAAGACATGAGTGTACATCCTGGCCCAATCTGACTCCCACTTGTCAGAAACTTTCCATGATCTTCAACTCATGCCCCCTACGGGCTTCCACAAAACTCTTCAGAATTGGCCATCTGTCACGTGTCATTCAGGTAGGAGAAAAAATCACTCTAAAGGTTAATAACTTATGCTGTGCAGTATCGGGAAATTAGTAGGTTCTTTTTATTATTTGCTTTTAACCTGATTTGGCAAGAAGGAAACGGCACTTGATCACTTACTGTAACTTACAAGGCTGCAGAAGACTTTTTTTGTCCGAGATGATCACAAGCACAGTAAACGTGTACATGAGGCTGTATCTTAGGAATGTTTTCTTTGTACCCATCATGTTGGGGTTTTCTACTCTGTACGTGGTAGACACATGGCATTTGTATGGCCAACCGATACCAACACTGCCTTTGTAACCCACACTCCTAGGCTATGTCTACACTGCCCCCGTTTTGTGCAAAAAATATGGAAATGAGGTGAAAGGTGGAATATTGCCATGCCTCCTTTGCATAATTAATGAGGCTCTGTTTTTGTACAAGAGCCTTTTGCGGAAGAGCTGTTATTCTTGAAAAAAATGCAGAAGAATGGCTCTTGCGCAAGAGGGGGGTTTTGCACAAAAATGGAGCCTCATTAATTGTGCAAATGTGGTGTGATATTCCACGCTTCACCTAATTTGCATATGTTTTTGCGCCAGAGGCTATAGTGTAGACATAGCCCTAGTGTGGTTCGCTATCCCATCTAGTGGCGCTTAGACCACCTTCAGCAACAGATAAGAACAAGAGACCTCTACAGCCTGTCACTAAACTGCAGAGGTCCCAGGTTCAAATCCACCTGGTGGCAGTTACATGTGTGTCTCAGCACCCTTGTTCTGCAACTATGAGTATCCCCCATAACTTTTAAGCTTTTATTCTCTTTTACCATATGTATGAATGGGCACATGTTTCTGAGGCAACTGGGGAAGGAAGAAATTGTATAAACATCAGGTGCATTATTGCATTTTGAACTGAACACAGATGGTGAATGAGGGAGCATGTCAATGGGGCAGAGAACGCAGACAGGTTGATAAAGGGTATATCAGAAACAGACAAGAAATCTGTGGCCTTCAGCGTGTGTCAGGAAAGGTTTTTGCTCCATTAACATTAATGTTATGTCTAAAATTCTGTAAGTTCTGGATCATTTTATTTAGGCTTCTGTTTTTGTTTTGTGTTTTCTTTTTGGGGGGAGGGTCAGAATCCTTGTGCAAAGGAGCATGAGATCAGTGGACAATAAACAAGCAAGTGTGTGGATGACTTGCAAGAATAAACTTAAAAAGGTTAAAAACTTAACAAATGGTCCCACAGCACCTTAGAGACTAACAAAAAATATAAATGGCATCATGAGCTTTTGTGGGCACAACCCAACTTCAAGCCCATGATACCATGTACATTTTTTTGTTAGTCTCTAAGGCTACATCTACACTGCAGGCTTCTTGTGCAAGAACTGGTTTGCACAAGAGTTCTTGTGC